>NW_020537758.1:47287627-47317044 GCF_003426905.1 Ctenocephalides felis
TCTCAATTTTGAATAATGAGTCAAAAAGTATGGGCATATGTATATTATGATCTTATTCGTAGCTCTAGTGTGTAAGAAGCTTCAGTCTTGCTACCACAAGGTTCCAGATCGCGACACATCTGCGACCACCTGATATCAAGCAGCAGTGATATCAGTTTTTGCTCAAAATTTAGATCCAAATAGGATTTCTAGCACAGGGATTGCACAACCATTGGGTTGTCTTCTAATAACCATAGGCTGTGAGATGATTTCAATAAACTGCATACACACATAAAAATACTTTTAATTGTTTAAAAAAAATCGAAAATAAAAATATTTAGTCCAAAATCAATCACACGTGAGTAGCTACTGATTTACATGCATCGATTGATTGAATAAGAAAACAATATCCGTATTGTGTTAATATTAATATCACATTAAATAATGACTCTTTTAATGTTGATTAAGTAATATTGTCTTGTTATAAATATTATCTCCTTTGTATAGAGTAAGTATATATTTTTATAAATATTTATAGTTGACAAAATATATACATTTTCAATTTGACTCAATCGCCACCATCACCACTCTTGTTTACCCTTTGAGTTATATTTGATTGATGATACATGCGTTTGTTCGTTTTGCAACTTTTAACTATCTACAAATATTGATAGAATTATGGAAATAGACAGATAGTTGGTAGGAAATTTAACCATAATCTAATAGACAGTGGACGATAATCATTAATAATACTGCAAAACAATTTAGTATAAGCAAACAGAATCAACTATATATGTATCATAATAATAATCCTTCAGAATAATTTAAAGTCAACATCAGTTACATGAATACAAATATTTATAAATAAAAATAAGTATTTTTAAATAATTAGTTATCTAAAGTAAAATATTTTTAACATCAAAATTAATTAAGTTTATATTATAAATATACTCAACTTGGTTAAAAAATTACATAAAAAGGTGGTAGTAATTGTTCACTGTTGGGTCTACAATTTTTAATTGAAATGTAATCATAATTTTATCTTATATAAGGAAGACTGGGTATTGTTGACAAACTGATTTTGACCCTTTGAGGGTCCAAAAGGAGAAATATAAAGTATGTTTGTTCGAACAAGTTTCCATAATTGCATTGAGTCAGTATAATACAAACTGTAAATCGCCATATAGAGGAGTCTGGGTATTGTTGTTTCAGGGTATGGTAGTGACAGTCTTTATAACAGTCTGATTTTGACATAGAGTCCGGGTAATTTTTTTAAGAAAAAATAAATATTTCAAAAACCACTGCAAACTTAATACATATTATTAAATTATATATTAACAGATAAATTATATAAACTTTCTTCAAACACAACATACTTATATCTTAAATATTTAAAAAGATATAAAATTCTAACTTTAACTCTGATCAATCCCTAGATAATTCTGACCGGGTATTTTTTTAAGAAGAAAGACGAAGTGTTTTTGTTCGAACAAGTTTCCATCAGCACCCTATAACATGATCTGTAAACCACCATATATGATCATGCATATGATTGTAAATAAACCTTGAATCATACGGCAATGATATCAATTTATAAAGCAAAAGGCGTTTGAAAATATATTTCCAGTAGTGAAAATGATTATAAATAGCAAACCCAGCAATCATAGAAAAAATAAAAATTAATAATTTAATAATTAATAAGTTTTTGAGCAAATCATTTAGTTATAGAATCCTTGAATACAATATGAAAAATTTGTCTATGACGTCATAAATAATTATAAGAGTATAACTTAAGGGCTCATATTCAAATTTCCTGAAATAATTGTTATTAAAAATATTTGACCAATTAAGTTCACGAATATTCATGTGAAATGAAAAATATTAATATGAGATAACAAAAATTGGTTTAGAATTCACCAATTATTAGTTTTGCAAACTTCTCCATTATGATAGGTTTTGGTAGATCTGCTATAGTTTTTTAAGATTCTATTATACTTAACCTACTTTTTGTAAAACGTTTATCGGCTTTCGGTCTATTTTGAACAGACTTAGCAAATATTTTTGTTTCAAATAAAAGATGTAAATATTAACACACACCAAACCAATTGAATGAATGGGCGCTCTTGTTGATTTCTCTTGATTTTTTTATGTAATCCAGATATATAAGTTGCTCTCCGCACAAATATTATATGAATAAATATGTAAATATTTACAACTAAACATATAAGATATATGTTATTAACATATATCAAATCTAGTAAATATATTGTTAAGCTATATCACACACGTCGAGATCAGAAAATTATTATTCGAAACCACTATATTTATTTTCTTCAGAAAGAGAGGGAAACTTTTATGAAAGAAATTGTCAACTTTGATGAATTGTTATTTGAAGTATTTTTTAAAAAAATTATTAGTATATAAATATAATTTTTAAATATTTTTTATAGATTTTTCTTAAATATTCGTATCTATCTACGTTATTTTTTTTTCAAATTGATAATTAACTCGAAATTGTTGGCTGAACTGCTATATAAATAGTACACATAAAAGCTCATTAAGGACCAGTTAATAATTAATTACTATAATTAATTTTTCATAATGCTAATTAATAATTTAGCAATATTTTTCTATTAATGAATATTCATGGCATACATGCAATTCATTCGCGCGTGGAAATGGGCATATATAAATAGATATTGCGTCAATATTTGTTTTTAACGATTCAATGCGCCAATTTGTTGAAAATATTTGTGCTATAAACTAAAATTAATATCTCATAATAGCACATGATAAATTTAGAGTTGAATTTTAGTCTTTTTCATCGTATATAACATATTTCTAGAGTCAAATGAAGACTACGATGTCTATGCTCAAAAACGAAAAGACCTCGAGGAATTGTTTTATTTTAAGTTTTAAAAATTATATATAGAATAATATTTCTAAAATCAATACATTTTAAGAGTTACACTCTTAAAGATATTTTTATTATTTTTTATCTTAAATGTTGTACCTGCATTACTCTATTTATATTATTTTAATTTTTTTCTATTTTTTGTTTGCAATATTAGTTTATTTAATATTTAGTTACGATTTTCCTGTATATATTAATGGGCCAAAAATTAAAAATGAAAATTTATGCCTACCTTCACGTTTAAGACGTTTTTGAACATTTTGATTTATCTCAGAAAAATAGATGTGTGTATGTGTTTATTTAAATTTTCGTCGACGATTTCGGGCATATGGATGAACCGATTTAAAAAAATCAGAAAGAAATTGATTCCTATTGATAAGGAGATGTTCTGATTAGTTTTTTGGCAGATGCAGGTCCAACGGCTTCTGTGTGCAAAAATAACAGTTTTTAAGAGAACAAATAAACCGATTTGAATAACCAAAAATAACATTTTAAACATCGATTCGTAATGAAGAAGTCGTAATTAGATTTTGGCAAAGGCAAACCCCGCCATTTCGGAGAAACAAAGCTAAATGTGGCAAAAAATGGCAGCTTTGAAAGAACTAAGCATCCGATTTGAATGATTCAAAAACTTTCTGCTAGTGTTGATGAAACGATTGTTTTTCGGTAAATTTGTTTTTATTTCGAATATCAAAAAATAATTCGGATTTTAATTCTAATTCTAGCTAAAGTTCTAAATATCACTTATAATAATTCAAATAATTATCATAATCTATTTGAAACATTTAATATTCATCGATTTTTTCATTAACGTACGGGAAGTTCCAGCAATTTACCTTGAGGCACAATGCCATACACCACTAGTTTATTGTTATTTGAGAATATTTTCAGAAATACTTTGCAAACTAAAATTTATTATAAAAAGTACATAATTGGTATCACTATATAAATTTTTTTCTAAACCTTTAAGATAATGCAAGCCAATTGTGGTTTTAATAACGCGAATTACAAATTTGCAGAGAAATATTCAATCTGTTTTAAAAAAAATTGATTCAATGGTTTATCTTCAATCCTCTTATAATGTTACTTACCTTAGGAATCATACAGAGAACAGTCTCAGACGTGAGTCTCTAATATAGCTCATATTATTCGCCTGAATTTTAAATAATATATCTAAAATTTATGTCCATGTAAATGTAAAATAATTATAGAACAGTCTCCCATTTTGTTTCTTTGTCGATTAGACTGAAGGTCATGCAGGTGTTTAGTAAAATTTACGTCATCAAGCCGACAACGAAGCAAATTCTATTTGCACAAATGGCCGAACTCGAATTCACGTTTAATATTTCACATTATTGTTATAACTGGATTTGATTACACAATTCAATATTTTTTAATTTTTCATATCATATTTGAAATTTGAATGCTGAATTGTTGTATGATGTAATAGTGCAGAATCACGTTTCAGATTTCTATTTAAATAACCGTTATTCAATAGAGTAAATATTATATATAATTTACTAGGATTTGAGTTGCGACCAAATTTTGAACCAAACCCGCGTTTTGAACAGCCAGATATCAAGCATCTGTAATATCCATAGAAGATATAGATGGAAACATGTCTCCATGTCAAAATAGAGTTTTCAGGTATAGCTGAATTAAGTTGAAACTAGTATTTCGAGAAGACAAACCTTATAAATTTACGTAGTTAAGAAGTATCATCAAAATGGCTTATTATAGGACTGATTGATGACTAAAGTGATTCCTCCAAGTTTTCAATATTCCCGGAGGAAAAGTTTATGTTTTTTATCAAAAAATCCGATTCGCTAATTCTATGTTTTTCTCGACGTCTCAAACCATTCTGAATCGAATGAAACCAAATTTGGAAAACTACTTACTCGATTTTAAAAATTTTAAAACTGTTTAAAAGATATTGGTTGAAAATCATGCTAATTAGTTTTCATGTAATAAAGGGTTAAAAAAATCGACGATTTTCAATGACTTTTTTTGACGGTGGATACCATATACCCCAGTCAAATTAAAGCTAAAATAGCCGTCAGTTAGGAACAATTCGCATAGAGCTGAAATTTGGTACAGATGTTAAACAGGCCATTACAAATGAAATGTCAAAAGTCCCCATCAATCCAACATCTGCGATTTTTTTTATTCAAGGTCAAAGGTGCAAAAATCTAGTTTTTCCCATTTTCCGCCGAAACCATAAATTTTTTTAAAAAATTATGTTAGATAAGTTTATTTATTATAAAATTCTCTATTAAATTGTTATTTTTAATTTTTTTTGTTATAATTACCGTTTCTGAGATATTGCCGTTTGAAAAGTTGAAAAATTCATATTTTTCATAATATGCAGCTTTTAAACGTCATCAATGTGTAATATAAGTAAAAAATAAGAGTTTATTGGTTTCTGTTTAAATAGTATAAGTTTAATGAAATGTTTGAAGTATAAAACTATAGTGTCAGCCCCTAATTACCTTAGCTCTTGAGCAACACCTGCCAGCTGTGTCATTTTCCTAGTGTGGGAGGGTCACATATACGACTGTTTTTGAAGCGAATAAACGAAATATTTAATTATATATGAATTCAGGGCGTATAATGACAATCCAAAATCACAATATTTAATAAATTTTCATCATAATATTGAATAAATGTGCCAATATCCAGTGTCAACATATGAGATGGAAGAGGAGCGGGACAGTAGTGGAATATAATTCTACATATTATCTCAAAACTATCCAATTTGAATTGTCGATTTTTTAAATTTAAATCAATTTTTGTTATAAAAAATACTGCTTATTTTTTAGCGATAAAACAATTAAAAAAGGTAAACTGCGACTGGAATGTTTCAAAATATCAATAGCAATGTTCCAGAAATATTTATATATTTTTTGAAGCAAGTAAAATAAAGTAAGTAAATTTAATAATTCGACGATTCAAAGTGGGTTATTTTATAATAATATGTAATGTTATATTCTATCGTATAAGGGCTGTTGTTTCGGCTTAGGTTTCTTACATCTAGATTGCAATTAGAATTAACGTTTTTTATCGACATTTTGGATCAAAATATCTTATACAGATTCATTCGTCTTTAGTAATGACATACTGTAGCATATAATGATATAAAATTGGCGGAGACACTTCATCTTCTATCTCATATGTTGCCATTAGATATTGACACAGTTATTAAAAATTTTGACTTTGGATTGTCATCATTGATTCATGTATACTTAATTATTAACGTTTTCATCTAATATGAATGATTCAAAAAACATTCGATTCATATTAAAAGGAGAAGTGCTGTTTTAATTCTTGGCAAAGCCGTTTCGAAGATACGAGGCAAAAGTGCCAAAAATGGTGATTCAGTTTTGAAGAGAATGGAGCGATAAGAAAACGATTTCAATAATTTAAAAAAACATTTTACTTGTATTGACAAAATGAACAACTGATTAAATTTTGAGAAATGTGAAAAAGTGAAGAAAATGGCATTTGGCGGTGAAAAATGATCATTAGACATATGCGCATCACATTATTAGATATTTTATAGAGATTTTAATAATAAGTATGGAGCGATATTGCATTGAAAAAAAAGTTCAAAAATTCCAAATTATTTCTAAATATAATTCAAATAAGTCAATTTTCTCAAAAATTTAATATTCACAAAAATCAATCTTTTTTGAAAAATTGAATTTTTGGTACGGGAAGTTCCAGCAATTTGTCTTAAATGCCGTACACCAATAGTTGGTTTATTCGCTTCAAAAACAGTCGTATATGTGACCCTCCCACACTAGGAAAATGACACAGCTGGCAGGTGTTGCTCAAGAGCTAAGGTAATTAGGGGCTGACACTATAGTTTTATACTTCAAACATTTCATTAAACTTATACTATTAAACAGAAACCAATAAACTCTTATTTTTTTACTTATATTACACATTTGATGACGTTTAAAAGCTGCATATTATGAAAAATATGAATTTTTCAACTTTTCAAACGGCAATATCTCAGAAACGGTGATACTAACAAAAAAATAATAATAACAATTTCATAGAGAATTTTATAATAAATAAACTTATCTAACATAATTTTTTAAAAAAAATTATGGTTTCGGCGGAAAATGGGAAAAACTAGATTTTTGCACCTTTGACCTTGAATAAAAAAAATCGCAGATGTCGGATCGATGGGGACTTTTGACATTTCATTTGTAATGGCCTATTTAACATCTGTACCAAATTTCAGCTCTATGCGAATTGTTCCTAACTGAAAACTTAATTTGACTGGGCTAATAGTCTTATATATCATACTACTCGTTTAACTTAAAAAAATTGTCAAAATTTGCAAAATATAGTATCATTTTTTAAAATTAGACCTTTGATCAACGTTTTCTCAAAAACGCCTGAACCGATTTCGAAAATTTAAAAGCCATTTGATGTATCTCAATGAGGACTATTGTTAGTCATTTTTGTGAAACGATCCGTCAAGCTGTTTCTTTGTAATTTAATAAAAGTGTAAAACTTTTTGTCCACATTTAAGCTCGTACTACCGAATCGATTTTAAAAAACCAAAAACTGTTCGAAAGATATTAGTTGGGAATGATACTGATTAGTTTTAGGTGAGAATCTACCGAGCCGTTTTCTTGTAATTAACGTGAAAAAAAAAATTAAGCCGAATTTTATGGAACTTTTTTTTGCGATATATATCATGGTCTTATAGAACTTACTGAAATATTACGGCCTTACGATAAGTAGTTTAATTTTAAAAATTCATCAAAATTTGAGTTTTTTTGAGGTTTTGTTAAAATTAAAATTAGACGAATTACTTGGTATAACGATAGATTACTTGGTGTTAATAATCATACTAAGCCATTAAAAAGTACTACGTAAACTTGTTCAATTATAAAAATTATTGATTTTTGAAAATTTGCTTGAAGCTCCGGGTTAACGTGTTCGTTCGTTTTCAATTGTGTGTAATAAATCCGTTCGGAATACTTTTAATAACTCATAAATTAATTTATTTTTTATCGATTAAGTCGATTATTTACACATATCGGAAAGTTCATGTAACTTGCCTCAAGACAAAATACCAATACCAACTAGTTATGAATCTATTTTATAAAGTTATGAAAAAATTATTATGATATTACAAATTTCTGTTGATTGAAGTCTCAGAAGTTGGGAGGTGCTAGTTGAAAATTGTTTCATTTGTTATTCAAGTTAAATGCTTCTTCTTTAACTTTGGTATTTTGACAACCTAAAAAATATTATTTAAAGGTTCTGAATTAATAAACTCCACAGTTACATGTATCATCCAGTAAAATATTAATTTTCTTTAAATGTTCTTGATAGTTAATGTGCAGATTGTTGAAATAAACTTTCTGTCCTTGTGTATTTTATTGAAGTAAATGCGCTACGATCTTAATCAGTTTCCTACAGTAATTATAAATATGATACAGTAATTATAAATATTAAAAAGCTCAAAGAAATAAAAAAAATGATAACATAATTTAATACTGCATTTCTGTAAAACGTCATTTAAAAAAATCTACATATAACCGTCTCAAAATATAATCTTCATTTACAACAGCCGACGCATCTAAAATACCATAAAATATGTATTCTCGGCCTTTTCCTCTGAGAAAAGCGCTTGCTCTTATCACTTACGTGGACTTAAATCCTTCTTATCAGCCTGATAAGAAGTTATATCAGCTCAGTCCAACATATCAAGGGTTGTTGTAAATAATATCTACCTGTGAGCAAACATTTACATCAGTAGCTCCAAGAAATTTAATTAAGAAAATATAGAGCGCAAATATAATGAACATGACAGAAAATGATATGTGGCTCATTGTTATATGTTATGCTTTATATTATCGTTATGAAAATTAAAACACTGGATAGAAATTTGTGTCGTTATTTTTAGACTCAAGGATAAATGAATATTCTGGAAAATATGAAGAGAATGGTCTACATATGATTTTTACCATTCATACTTAGTTACTTCGAATTTATCATTGGTAACAAGATATTGTGTCAAATTTGCAACAATAAACTTTTATTCTTTTTTTTGATGAAAGTTTTTTTTTGAGAATAACTTGTTTTGATTATCAATATTGTTCGTTGGCAGCAAAAATTCGTGGACATCCATCACAAACCACAAAGACATCTTAAAATTCAACCTCAATGAATGGAAATTCCAAAAATCTTTACGGTTGAGTAAAAAAATATAAACAGTCTCCCAGACAGGATGTTTTTTTTTAAAGAAAACACGAAGTTTCATCCTAAAATCGCACTTATGCATCATATCTCAGATTTACCTGTCACATGCGATATATAAATGTTATGCATATATTTTAATGCAGGGACAAATTTGGATAGGTTATTTATTTAGGATTTCATATTTTTAAGAATTGATAATGGCATTATATTGCCGCAGGATTTGGCAGTTAGTATAATATAATTTGAGAAATTGATTAAAATTCATTTTTCATTAGTAAATTTGATATAAAATGATAAACTGCATGAACATTTTTTATTCTTAGACATTAGGAGAAAATTGTCTAAATATGCCTTTTACTTCCTAACATCGTATTGGCCGATGATAAAATATCTTATAGGTGTGCAAAACCTTGAAGTAAAAATTTAACATTTAAAATGAATTAAAAAAATAAAAATAAAAATGTAATAACATGTTTTGCAGGTCTAAGTGCTTTATTTTAAACTATATCAATATCAAATTAATATACGATAGACCAAATTGCTAACCATGATAAAAAAAATCGAATTGAATATTGTAAGATTATTATTAAGATTTAAATATTTATGATTTTTTTCAAACTTGAATGTTAAAAGTTGATTAAGTCTTATAATCTAACAACATCAACAGCAGTATATATAAAAATGAAATTAATAAATGAAATCAATTGTTTTAATTAGATTAAAAATATGTTCCCAATTCGCTACATATTGGACACACATTGCCTTCTTAATCAAACTTGATTATAAATAAACAAAATAAACAAAATATAATAAATAGATATAAAAATATAGTATATATTTTATAATATAACAGTATAAGAATTCATGGAGTATTATAAGCACTTCATATTATTACCATCAAAGCCTTCTTATAATTTCGCCCTGTGTTATTTATTCCGTGGGCTTTCTTAAGATCACGGAGAAAACGTGCAATATTCGAAAATGTGAAGAAAAAAACCATAACCATATTTATGGAATCCCAAAGGTGCGAATTTTGTATGTTGTTATAAGTTGTTATGATTGTCACAACTCATGTCTGTTTCCACTCAATCTGGCCGATGTGACAAGTGTACGTGAGCAGGTTTCGAAAAATTGATTTTTATACATATGAAGAGCATTTCAATAACACAAAATAATAATAGTTTTCTGAAAAAATATCAGGAAATCATAGCATCTGCGATTATTTTTATAGAAATGATTTGCAACTCAAGCTATCAAATGTAGAAATCCATCAAGTAACATGTTCAAAAATAGTTGTGTTTCTGTATAGTAAATGATTAAAGAAAAAATGTTTATTTTTTATTAATATTTTTATTAAAGGTGACTCTTTATCGTTATTAATATTAATTGCATTAAGAAAACTTAACTAAGAACTCCAAAAACTAATTGTGTCATTTTGATTTTTTTAAATGAAAATGAAAATGTTTACAATTTTAATCTCAACATCTCTATTTTTCCTAGTCGGAAAAGCGAGATTTGCTCTTTTTCTTCATTATTTATTACTTAGTTATCCTGTAACCTGTCTAATTCAGGTTTTTAGTTTTGTTCATTACAACTTAAAATAATTAATTTTTCTACATTTTTTAGATACGTACAATATCCACTATAAATAAATTAAAACTTAAATAATATATTTTTGTTGAGTAGGTACTTACTCTATTTCTATACTTCGTCATATAATTATAAAATATCATATAATAAATAATATCTATAAATCTAATTTATATTATAATGCTTTTATACTGCTTTTTAAAGTGTTATTTGAATTTCAATTTATTTTTTGAATACTAATATTTGCAACTTTGCAATTATTTGAATCAGTAATATCATTCACAACTTTATGGAAATGCTTCTGGAAAATTCAAAATATAAATATTTGAATAAATTAAATGAATTAAAAATAATGATTTTTTAATTCTTATAATAACACTATAATACAGAAAGCTGTAATTATACATATTTTGAGAAAGTGTTTACAGACGCAATTTTTCGAGAATTTTAACAATTATATTTATAAAATCATTATTGATTTTAAAAATATAATTGTTGAAATTTCTGAAAAAGTGCAATGATCTCATATTTGAATAAAAATGACTAATATGGTATATTTAATTTGATTTAATTCACAGTATAAATAATGATCATTCTCTGCGTTACTTGAATCAACATTACTCGAATTTACAAAAATATTTAATAATAATAAAACACAAGTTCAAAATAATAAATTACTATATATATATATATTTATTAGGGTGGTCCTTAATATGGACAATTTCAAATTTCTTTGCTCCCAAGGTCTCAAATGCTTTGAAATTAATGAAAAAATATCCTCTAAAAGTTTTAGTTCTTAATATTAACATTTAGATAATTCACAATTCAATTAAAAGTTTCGTATATTTATCATTAACATATGCTATAAAGTAAATTCTTGCGCCAACTGTGATAGAAAACTTGTAATTTTGATGGAAATTTATTACTTATAATTTGAGTGTCAACATCAGCAATTAAATAAATATTGTGCTGGAAAATTAATTTTAATGCCATTATGAATAAATATTTCGTTAAACAGCTCATATGGTCATAATATTTGACTTCACAAATGCTATCACAGCTGGCGCAAGAGTTTACTTAATGACATATGTTATTAATAAATATACAAAACTTAATTGAATTACGGACTATCTTAATGTTAATATTTAGAGCTAAAACTTTTAGAGAGTTTTTTCTAATAATTTGAAAGCGTTTGAGCTATGGGGAGCAAAGAAATTTGACGATGTCCATATTAAGGACCACCCTAATATATTATATATATTATATATATAAAATAGGATAGTATACCTTCAAATAAAAGAGTTTATATATACTAGTTATCAATTCGATGATTATTTTCAGGTATTCATTCGAACAAGATAAACTACTGTACATTATATGTGTAATCACAATACATACCATTCAAATTGAAAAAAAATAGCGAATTAAGTCGAGATTTATTTTCTATATAAAATTGTATAAAACTCTCTCAATGCATTATTATAACCATACACAATATATATTTCCGGTCGGCACTTTGCAGTTTTGCGGAGTCAAGTCCATCTCAGTAGAATAAATTCATTCATACCGGTCCTTTCTTTATTTTTTTCGGAAACTGCATTCGATGTATCAAAGGTAGGAACACAATATTCGGTAGATAGATGTTCCTGGTGCCCTAAAGCCCTGTTACAACATATCCTTCCTAATGTGAAATGAATAGGACTCTGCTATTAATACGCGTTACAAATCGAATTCTGTTCGGTCAATTGAATTTCTCTGTCAAACATTTGTTGTCTAATTGTTCACCTCGGCATCGTGTTCCTCATTGTGCCCCTTGGCCAGGATTCAATGAATGAATGAATGGACGAAAGAATCAGTAATTGTATACTGTTTGTAAAATATTATGGGGTTATCACTGTTATTGCTTGCCAATTTTCCTCCAAACACACTTACATACATGCATACATACATACATTTATTTATATATAATGTATATGTATGGAAATATAAATTGTTCTCACGCTTTCGTATTTGCCTTAAGGCACAATGCTATGCACCACTAATTTTATATTCTATTTTATCTTAGTTTTGAACAAAATTAGATAATCGAACAAAATTAGATAGAAAGTTTAATCTTCGCTATCCAAAATTATGAAATTAAGTAAAGAAATCCTATAAAAAAATGAAAACGCCTATAAATATTTATTAAAAGTAACAGTTATTACTTGTACACAAATACAACTAAGTATCTAAATATGCCCATATGAACTTTATATATAAATTCTGTGTAGCGTATTAATACATTCACAATGCGTTCATCCCTTTTATAAGCAAACAGCTCGGGGGTAGCAAATAGTTTTATTCCAGGCTGCACGATCAAAGTTTTAGCAGGTCTGTGATTTTTTTCTCCTTTTATTATATTCATTCGATTCCCTTTTGCCAAAGGCGTGGAAGTTATATCCAATTGAAATTGATAATAAAAAAAAATCGTGAGTTATTTTGATCGGTCTATAAATAAATTTAAAAGGAATGGATTATACTTCCTTTTTATCAGCATTTATATGAATAGGAATGTATAGAAAAATTTAAAACACATTTTTTAGGTTTTTAATTACATAATTGGTATCAGAATTTATTTTCAATAATTAATAATAACTTGGTCTTTCACACATAAATGAAATCTATAATCTATATCACTGCTTATAAAATGTAAGCACATATAGAATACTAAGAACTATTAGTATTCCAATATCAATATATGCTCTGTAGAGATAATGCTAGTAATAAACATTAAGAAGGTAATGTTACTTTTTTTGATAATCTATCGAAAAGTGTATTTTCAGAATTTATGGTTACTGTATATGAGATCTCAAGCTTTATTTTAAAATTCTGTATCTACTTAAAAAAAACTCCAATACAATTTTATATTTTTAACAATTTTTAGATAATATATATTTAGAATTAATACATGTACAATATTGCAAAATTAAAATAATAAAATTTGTAATATAGTTACATCATATCTAATGCATATGTATAATAGTTTCTAAAAAAATATTTGATTATATTTTTTATCAATTTCATGAGAAAGTACTATATTTGATTTATATATTCAAATAATTTTAATAATAATAATTTATATAATTATATAAAGTTTCAAATCAAAATTCATGATCATTTAGTATTTTACTAATCTGTTGAAAAAGATTTAAGCAACATTTTTAATCAAACCACAAGATGAGTCTTGAAAAATTAGGTCATTTGTCTTTTCTTTCAGTAATTTAATTAACTAAAATAATTAATTGCCGAATAAAATTGATTTTTAACTTTTGCGATTACCATTATTGAATTATCCACTTTATTTCTTCTTAATTTCCCTCTGAAATAATTATTATGGCAAGTTAATTGAATTGCTCAGTTTCGTGATTTTTCAACTTTTGTTTCTGACCAAACGGAATTGATGATGTTTTAATTTAATTAAAAGATTTTATAACTGAACAACGGAATAAGAAAGAAATCTGATTTATATTACTCTTTGGAGAATGAAATTAGGTTAGAAGAGTAGATAAGTCTTTATTTTTATTATATCATCGGTTTGCATTCATAAAAACGGTAGTATATTTATTTCATTAACTAATATTTTTGAATTTGTAATATTTCAAAATGATTAATTTAAAAGAATATGATGATCTATATTGATGAATTTTTACAATTTTTGGTTTAGAGGAATAAGTTTATAATAACTTATTCCACCATTGAAGAATAAAATAATGTTATATATAATCATTACTTACCATTATTATTTGTTAAAATATTAATCAATAAATATTAATAAGTGAATCGATCAACCAATAAATATCATCTTATATATAAAAATGGAGCTCGCGATCAAATGATCCGGTAAAATTCGAAAACGGCTAAACCGATTTGGCCAGTCTTAGTCTTGAAAAATTCGTGCCAATCCAGAGGTGGTCGGAAAGGTGAGATAATATTTCAAAATCGCGTGGAAACTTTACATCTTTAATTTGAAAATTTTTGTAAAAGCGTAATTTGAATAAAACGATGGTCGGTGGCTAATCCGTCAAATGTCAAACGTTTTTGTAGATGTTCAATTCAGTTTAATAGGATGTTTTACGTGAATAATATTTAATTATGATTAAGTTGTAGTAAGTAATTTTCTTTGTAGTTTTATTTATATACAAAAACGTTAGTAAACGGGCCGCAAACGTTACTTGAGACTCAAAATATCAACTTTTTTGAAATGTTAATATGAAAATGCATTTTTTGGCATATTTTTCTCAAACACGGTGCTCTGAAAGATCTCATTTGTATAATTATATACTCATTGGTATTTCTAAAACATTTTCTAGGTTATATTATTTTTTATTTATGTTATTTAAATTCAGAACCTGAATCTAGTATCGATCAAATGGACATTTTGTCTAATAACATTTTCCCAGTTAAATTTTCCAGAATTTATCGAAGAATAGATAGTAATATATGATGGTTCGAGGTTAAAAAGGTCCACCACCGATGTGTCAAAAACCAGTAAAGATAAGCATTAATCAACAATAATATTTGAAAGTAGAGGGAAAAAGATGTATAACCAGCTATAACCTTGATTCTTTTGACTTTGATGTTGGGAGATTCATGGTAATCTTTGAAAATCCATAGTAAAAGTATTTTCTTCTGTTGGTACTTTTTTAGCATTAGTTAAAAATGTAATTATTTTGTAAAATACCTTTAAAATTATAATGAGGCTTTAAACCTTTTTGCCACCTGCCCGTTTCAAGTTACCCCGCCTATAGGGTGAAAAGTTCTAGATAACAAATTTTTGAAAGACATCACAAAAGCACATTTCTACTATGATGAAGTATAAGGCAGTTTTACAGAACGTAATCAGATAATTGTTCGTTTAGTATGTATTATTTGTTGTGATATAATTGTTATGGTTCTCACAATATAGTTTATTTTTGCTCAAAGTCAAATTGGAGCTTTGTTCCTCGCTCTGCTCTACATACATACTTTTTATTAAATTTACTTTAATTCGTCGAATGTTACTTGAATATTTTCAAAAAGCAGGTGAAAGAAGAAATACTTAATTCGTTTTCTATCTCTCCTCGTAGAAATTTGAACATTTTGTATAAGCTCAGTAGTATTATTCACAATTAAACACAAAATCCAGAATTCAAAAAGAATCTGTAAAACTAGAAACGTTATCAATAAGTCAAAAGACCAAAAAAGACTTGTATTGCATTATACCATGTTTTCTATAGAAAGTGTATAAAAGTTCCAGTTTGATAGTATTGACAAAATATAGACAAAGTAATGGGGTTTATTGTTTTTATAATACCTCATTGTATATAGTATTCAAACAACACATCCTCATACACTTAAAGTATCAATATTTTTGATTCTCTAGAAATTGTTTAAAATATACCTTACTTAGCAAAACAACTAGTAAGAGAGTATTACCATAGTTCATCAAAGCGTTTAAGTAAAATCAAATCCTACAAGTACGACTCAAAATTCATTGTACTTTCCTCTATACAACATAGCTAATTTCCAGCTCCGCACATAATCATCCCCCAAATGCCCAACACCTACCCCATAGAATGGGTTGCCATCGCGCAATGGGTTCAGCGTCGACCCATGGGTTGGGTCGACGGGTCGGAACAGGAAAGGCGTGGGTTTAATTAACTCCAGCCGTGTCGCTCGGAGCGAGAATTGCGAAATCAAGGGAAAATAAGCCGAAGCCGGGAATTCACAAAATCATGCATTAATATTAAACGCTCAGATCAACTGGAAAACTCAAACTCGAATCAGATTCCTTGATTTCATTTCGTTATGTGCTCTCTGTCATGTCTGGGTAAATATGCACAGGCGCATATATCCATGGAATAAGCGCTGGTGAATACTTTATTCAAAGTAATGTTAAAAATTTTGAAATAATATATTTTGGAGTTGAAGTCATTATTTTTTGAGAAAGTTTTGCACAGTATTCTAATCGCTGGTGTGAAATACTTCTTTGGGCCAAGTTTTGAACTAGCTTGGGACAAGCATTGATAAATATATTATTCAAATTCAAAGTAAAGTTAAAATGTTTGAAATAAAATGTTTCGGAATCAAACGTGTTAGTCACTGAAAATGTTTTACTTAAAACATGATAAGACAAAATACATTTCTTAACTCTTAATTTTTTTTTTATCTTTTAACTCTTGGTCATAAGTTTGGATGTTTTAGGCATAGAGTAGACGAGTAGAGCAAGGTTTAAAGATACGTTGTTAGAAAATTCACCACCGACATCTTAAAAACAAATAAAGTTAGGAATTTTTTACAATACTAGTTTTACAACAAAGTAGAGGGCAAAAGAAGTATAACCAGCCATCACTAGCCAATTCTTACAAGATAAGGGGGCGTCCATTAATCACGTGAGGTTTTTAGGGGAAGGGGGGTTTGACAAAAAATCACGAAATATCACGAGGGGGAGGGAGGGGTATAGTAAGATATCACGTGTATTTATTTCTTAACTGATTTTTTTAGAAAAATTCAAACATTTTCAAGTTTCAATTTTCATAACAAAAGTATTTTCTTTCGTTGTTAGTTTTTTGGTTGTGATCACTGTTGTGTAGTTTACAATACCTTAATATAATTTTTATTAGCTGGTAGTTTTACTGTTGTAAGCATAGTCAGACAGTCGTTTATTTGAAATGTGTGATTTATTGTGATATCATTATATTTGGTTTAATATAATTGCTCAAAGTCAATCTAGACCTTTGTGCTTCAGATAGAAAAATTTTCTAATATTTAAGAAAATTTTCTGAATTAATTTTAAATTACTTTAAAACATCTAAATTTAGCTAACACTGCTATAGATATAAATTGCCAGAAAATACCCAAGTTTTAATATCATTTTTAATTAAAATGTTAGTGCAATTTATTATTACTTAAAAGTTTAACCGTTTGTTATCATCTATTATATTTTAATTGATTTTTTAACTTCCCGTAGGGTAAGTTATAGTAATCGTCCAAAATCGAAATCAAAAATTTTTACATTTCTCGACGTTTTGAAGGTTTCTGAACATTTTGGCATACTTCAGAAAAAATGGATGTGTGTGTGTGTGTGTGTGTGTGTGTTTTGTATGTCCGCTTTTTTTCGTCCACGTTTTCGGGCGCACGGATCAACCGATTTGAATGGTTTAAAAAACATTCGATTCCTATTGATAGGGAGATGTGCTGATTAGTTTTTGGCAAAGGCAGGTCCAGCCATTACGGAGATATGGAGCAAAGAGTGCAGAAATAGAAAGCGAGTTTTTGAGGGAACGGATCAACCGATTTGAATGGTTTAAAAAACATTCGATTCCTATTGATAGGGAGATGTGCTGGTTAGTTTTTGGCAAAGGTAGGCCCAGCGGTTCCGGACATACAGAGCTAAATGTTAAAAAAATGGCAGTTTTTGAGAGAACTAAGTGTCCGATTTAAATTACTTAAAGAACTTTCTGCTTGTTTCAACAAAAAAATTGATTTTGGAAAAAAAATTTTTTGTTTCTAATTTTTTTTTCAAAAATTTTTTTTTGTAATTTTGGATTAAAAATTCAAAAAATCACCCAAGCTAAGCACAGTCTAAGCGCCACTCTGGTACAAATGTTTACCCAAGTGCGTTTAGACTGTTTATGTACTGGGGCACTTTTTCAATTTTGTGAAAATTATTGAAAAATGTGAAAATGCCGCCAAGCTAAGCACAGTATAAGTGAAAATGTCGCACAGAATTATTTGCAAATGCGTTTAGACTGTGACTATGCGGGAGCACTTTTTCAATTTTGTAGAATTTGGCAACTATTTTTTTTTTGAAATTTGATTCGAAATGAAATGACGATTGTTAATGTTCTGGAGATGATAAATTGATTTATTTATAATTAACTTTCCGTAGGGTAAGTTATAGTAATCGCACAAAAATCGAAAATGAAAATTTTATATATCTTTACGTTTCAAAGGTTTCTGAATATATTGGCATACCTTATAGAAAATTGATGTATGTGTGTG
This sequence comes from Ctenocephalides felis, assembly GCF_003426905.1. Lineage (NCBI taxonomy): Eukaryota > Metazoa > Arthropoda > Insecta > Siphonaptera > Pulicidae > Ctenocephalides > Ctenocephalides felis. Next base: position 47,306,358 of record NW_020537758.1, read on the forward strand.
TATGTGTATGTATGTGTGTGTATGTGTGTGTGTGTGTGTGTGTGTGTGCGTGCATTGTGTGTGTTCGGATACAAATTTTCGACGACGATTTCGGGAACCGGGATGGAGCAATTTGAATAATTCAAAAAACATTCGATTCGTATTGATAAGGAGACGTGCTGATTAGTTTTTGTCAAAGGCAGGTCCGTTCCGAAGATATGGGGCAAAAAGGGCCAAAAACGGTAACTCAGTTTTTAAGAGAACGGAGTGTCCGATTTGTATAATTCAAAAACATTTTACTTGCATTATCAAGATGAAGATTTGAATAAATTTTTATGAAAATAGGTCTAGCGGTTTCGGAGATCTAGTAAAAAAAGTAAAAAAAAAAATAGCATTTGGCGGTCAACAATAATCATTAGACATTAGACATATGCACATCAAATTATCAGATATTTTATAGAGATTTTAACAATAAGTATACATTTTGTTAACATTCCTATGGGTTCCGTACCAATGCTTATGCGTTAGACAGCGACGCGGCGCTTACGCGCTTCGATATTTAGTCTCTATGCATTAAAGCAGTACGATTGCTTTGAAAAAAAGTTCAGAATTTCCAAAATATTTCAAAATAAATTTTTCAACAAAATGTAAGTTTTTGTCAAAAATTTATATAGTTCCTCAAAAATCTATTTTTTTTCAGAGTAAATTTTTTTCAAAAATGTTAATCTTTTCAAAAAAAAAATAATTTTTGGTACGGGAAGTTCCAGCAATTTGCCTTAAGGCACGATGCCATGCGCCCCACTAGTTATTATTTTTATTTTGCAACTTTTTTACAATATTTATGTAGAAGTAAAATGTTTACTGCAAAAGCAATTGCAACTTTGTCTAAAAATGTGTACAGGGTGTCCACATCTAGCCGAACGATAGTATTGACTTTGCATGCCGTGAAAGTTTTAGAAAAATTTACGTGTTTGGAATTACGAGCTTTTAAGTGCAACTTAGAGCTTGGGTGAAATTTTAACCATTTTTCAGTTATTCTGGTTTCATTTTTTACACAAAATTTTTAATAATATAATTTTCAAGCATTTTACCATATTACAATTATCAATAAATGCGCCAACATTTGATGAAACTTGCCAACACACTTTAGTGCATTTTTTGAAAGGAGCTCCTCTCAAAATGGACCAATTTAAAAAAATTTTAAATTCATAATACAACAAAAAGTCATTTAAGGTTATGTTTTGAAATGTTTGAATTTAAATGAACAAAATTAGTAATTTAACCACATTAACTGAAAATAATTGGTCTTGTACCAAACTTTAAGGTGCACATAAAATCATAATTTCCAAACATCGTAAGATATTTTTTCTCTATTTTTTTCAGAATAGTTAAGGTCAATACTATCACCCCATTTTGGCGTGTTTGATACCAGCTGTTTGTCTATTTATAAATCAAATATATAATATATATATATATATATATATATATATATTATATAACTCTAGTCAAAGTTACTTTTTTATTTCCTTCCGCTAATAATGTCTGTTCAATCAAATTGCGCTTATTTTTCCTTCGTTAGTCAATGTACTTACAAAATTCGTCATCTACAAATTAAATTGTACATTTAGTCTGCAACTTCTGTATTTATCAATGAAATGGGTACTTTTGATTACCTTAATTAATTTAAAAATACCTAAATAGTCTTAAAATAACTAAATGACAGTAAAAGCAACAATTCAAACAGAAGAGAAATGGAAATTCAAACTGGAAATATGTTTTTTGAAGTGATGAATAAATGATCGGTTCTTAGAAATTTATAAATAATAATTTTTGACATATTAACATCTGTTTATTAATTGTATGTTATGATGGTTTTGAATATTTGCTTAAACTTGCAACAAAGCTGCTGAAAATAATTTGTCATATACTAAATTTTCAAACAAGTACAAAGTGTTATATTGATAAAAATTATATACCTGTCTTTTGTTGAATTTAATTATACAAACTGATTTTTTTTATTCTTTTTATTGAATTACAATCTGTCTTTACAAAAAGAAAGACATTCAGTAATTTTGATGATATATGAAATATTAAACATTAGATCTAAAAGGCTACCCAGTAGTAAGCCTTTTCAATTTTGATATATTAAATTTAAATTTTGTATATTATATATTATATAGAGTTATAAATATTGTATATTATATAGAGTAAACTTAAAAATAAAATGATCTATGAGGTAAATGAGTATAAATTGTGAATTATAAACAACAATTGTGGCGGGATTACCTCAAGAGTAGCGTTCCCGATTCACATGCTGGAGGTTCCGAGTTCGAATCTCCGGCAAGAATTTGAAAAAATATTAACTAGTTAATTTGGATAATAATAGAATTATGAATTGTAGTAAAAAGATATGTATGTAAAATCAAAATGTATAGAAGAAGAAGAAATATGTGGTTAGAAGCAGTGGCGGATCCAGCTTCGGCGTCAGGGGGGGTCATAATTGAAAAGTTTTTATAGTCCTCAATGAGTATGTTACAAATATATATATATATATATATATATATATATATATATATGATAGAGCGGGGCTTAAATATTTGCGGGTAAAAAGGTCCACCACCGATATCTCAAAACAAGTAAAGTTAAGGATTTCTTAACAACAATATTTGAAAGTAGAGGAAAAAATGTACAACTAGCCATCACCCTGATTCTTACGACGTTAAAAAAAGCATTTTTACAAAAGATAAATTAAATAAATCTTTATTTCAACTCTGCTGGTGACTATTTTGGACAAAATATCAAATCAAGAGACAAGATATTGGACAAAGTATCAAATACAGAGTTATCTCTGTAAAAATGTATCTATAAAATTCATATTTTCGAGGATCGTTTGTCCTCTCGCCGTCCGATTTTACCACGCCTTTGGGGTAAAAAAAGACCAAGTGACAAATTTTTAAAAACAGCAAAAAAACACATTTTTCATGATGAATTAACTGGAGGTTGTACTAAAACATAGTCAGATGGTTTTTTGTTTATTGTGCCTTATTGGTTGTTATGTTTTTTCGTTTAGTTTTCACAATATAATTGCTCAAATTTACTTAGCCTTATGTATGTGTATTTTATAAAAAACAATCTGCGTCTTTGACGTGAGTCAAAATTCGATCTTTCCTCGATGTTTTCTCGTCTAAACCGATGTTAAAATTTAAAAACTATAAAATGAAACTGGATAAGCGCTTGCGTTGATTAGTTTTTTGAGACAATTGGTTGATCCGTTTGTTTACTATTGGCAGAAAAGTGCAAAAATTATAGTCCATGTTTTTGTAAAAAATTCTTAACCGTTTTTTATTCGATCGATAGCATTTGGAAATAAATAGTTTCTGTCGAAGATCGGTCAAGTCGTTTCTTTTTCATAATAGATTGTCACATTTTTTGGCGATTTAAGTGAAACTTTGCATAGCGATAAATTTTCTACTCTAAATGAACGTACTAAACTATAATAAGGCCTGCGACAAGTGGTTTTACTTATGATAATTAAAGTTTGGATTATTTGGCCGCGCTTTTAAAAAATTCACCGTGTGTATGTATTCGGCTTCGTATTTCGTATGTGTTCGTTTTCCAGCAATGTGTAATATTCAAACCATTTTTTAACTAGTTTGTATTGGTATTTTGCCTTTAGGCAAGTTACATGAACTTCCCGAAATTTGTTAATAATCGACTTTCAGTAAAAAATAAATTAATTTATGAGGGATTCAAGGTATTCAAGGTATTCCCAGTGGATTTACAATATCACACATAATTGAAAACGAAGACATTAACTCGGAGTATTTTCTAAAGGCAAATTTTCAAAATTCAATAATTTTTATAATTGAACTAGTTGCCGTAGGATTTTAATGGTTTAGTATGTTCATTAAGACCAAGTACTCTATCGATAAACCAAGTAAATCATCTACTTTTAATTTTAACAAACGTCAAAAAAACTACTCATTTTCTCAAACTTTGATGAATTTTCAAAATTAAACTACTTGTCGTAAGGCCGTAATATTTCAATAAGTTGTATAAGATCATGATATATATCATCAAAAAAAGTTTCATAAAAATCGGCTCAAATATTTTTTTCAACGACGAAATACAAGCAAACGGCTCGGTAGATTTTCACCTAAAACTAATCAGTTTCATTCTCAACTAATATCTTTCGAACAGTTTTTAATTTTTTAAAATCGAATCGGTAGTTTGTGCTTAAATGTGAACGAAAAGTTTAATCTTTTTTCCAATTTCAAAGAAACGGCTCGGCCGATTGTCGCACAAAACTGACAAGCGTTAGTCCTCATTTAGACACATCAAATGGTTTTTAAATTTCTGAAATCGGTCCAGACGTTTTTGAGCAATCGCCGATAAAAAGTGTAATTTTGACAAATGCCAAAAAACGATACTAATTTTTGCAAACTTTGACGAATTTTTAAAGCTAAACGAGTTGTCGTGTGGCCGTATTTGTATGATCTAGAAGACTATGGTATCTACCCGCAAAAAATTTTTTCAACACTTCATTACAAGAAAACGGCCAGGCCGATCTCTACCAACAACTCATCAGCACGATTCCCAACCAATATCTTTCGAACGGTTTTTGAATTTTCAAAATCGATTCAGAACTGCGGGCTAAAACGTGGACGAAAATTTTTTCACTTTTCTGCTATTTACAAAGAAACGACTTGGCTGGTCGTCGCGCAAAATTGATAAACGCTAGTCCTCATCGCGATACATCGAATGGCTTTTAAATTTTTGAAATCGGTCCAGCCGTTTTTGAGAAAACGCCGATTTTCAGCAAAAAATCTGTTCACACACACACACACACACACACATACACAACTTTCTCCAAATTTGGTCTCATTCGATTCAGAATGGCTTGAAACGTCGAGAAAACATAAAATTAGCGAATCGGATTTTTTGATGAAAACATAAACTTCTCCTTCGGGAAGTTAAAAGTAATTACTATATTTGAAAAAAAAAATTGCAATAGTTTTTCCACTTCGAAATGGTTTACAGCGATTAGGTATACTTCTCTAAATCAGTCATTATTAACTTCCCGTAGGGTAGTTATAGTAATGGCCGAAAATCTAAAATGATGTTTTTTGCAGAAAAAATTGATGTGTGTGTGTGTTTTGTATGTCCGCAATTTTTCGTCCACGTTTTCGGGCGCACGGATCAACCGATTTGAATGGTTCAAAAAACATTCGATTCTTATTGATAGGGAGATGTGCTGATTAGTTTTTCGCAAAGACAGGTCCAGCAGTTACGGAGATACGGAGTAAAGAGTGCAGAAAATACAAATCGAGTTTTTGAGAGAACGGAGTATCCGATTTGAATGATCTAAAAACATTGAGTTTGTAATGATTGTGAGATGAGGTGATTAGTTTTTGTAAAAGCAGGTCCAGCAATTTCGAAAATACTGAATGTGCAAAAAATGGCAGTTTTTGAGAGAACTGAGCGGCCGATATGAATGATTCAAAGAACTTTCTGCTTGTTTTGACAAAATAATTGCTTTTGAAAAAAAATTTGGCTTATTTTTTTTTTCTAAACTTTTTTTTGTATATGGAAAATAATTGAGATTTTAATATTGATTCTGACTAAAGTTTAAAACTTATATACTTCAAATAAATAGTTTTAACTTTGCAATTCAGTTTAAATAATTCTTATAAATATCAGACATTGTTACAATATTTATAATAATCTATTTAAAACATAATATTTCTCGAACATTTCGTTAAGGTACGGAAAGTTCCAGCAATTTGCCTTAAGGCACGATGCCATACACCCCACTAGTTTATATATTGATTAAGTCGTCTATTTACAGATGTTAGGATTACTGAAAGTTCATGCATAAGGACCACTCACAATCAGTTTAATTTTTTGATTTTTGAATGAAATTTTGTTCCTGAACTGTAATAAAACATGTATTCGCAATACGATTAGAAAATCCTTAAATTTTAGGGTTTTTGACTCCGTCATTCGTCTACAATCAGTTAAATATTCAAGTTATAAAATGTGTTTGGTAACAAAATATATAAATAAAATCATTATGAAGTAATTTTGTTGTTGAATTAGTGTTTTATCTAAGTCCTAAAACAGGCTCAGGGGGGGGTCATGACCCCCGTGACCCCCCCCCTGGATCCGCCACTGGTTAGAAGATGAAATGAGAAGATAGTAAAAGAAGAATGCAGATAAGTTAAGAAGTATAGAAAAAAAAAGAATAGGATTGTATGAAGAAGATAGTATAAAATTGAAGATTGTATAGGATATATGATTGTATAGAATAATGTAGGTGGCTAAATGCTCGAGTTAGCGAGACCAATAAAATAAAAAAAAATAAAAAAAACAACAATTAAATAAAGACATAACTAATAAACTAAGCACAATAAAAATAAATAAAAATATAAATAAATAACTAAATTAGTAATACTGATTAGAAAGAATATATTATACACGTATATTATGTGGAGGTCAAATGTCGGATCTGTCGAGGGGGCGGAAAAAAAATTATAATTTTTTTTAACATTGCAAAGTTTTTACAATTTTTAATAAATAATAAAAATGGAATATGAACAGCTAAACGGTGACGGCTTTATAGGAAGTTTTGCATCAACTACAAGATGAGCAATTTACACCAAGTTTACATTTTTAATTCTACATAAGTAAGCATGTGATATCCTTCATGAAATATCTTGCAAATTCACAATTTGTTTGCAATTACAGTATCATTTCAAATACCTAACAGATCTCTAATTACTACATGCGTGCTGCAAACTTTACCTAACGCACAAACAAACGCATTGTAACACAAAAAACAATAGATTTCGTTTTAATAGAAAAAATAAGGAAGACTGAAATAAATAAAGAGACTCGTAAAATAGTGTTGTCATTCATATCCATCCCTTGACGCACGTTTGCATCGTAATTAGAACACGTTCCGACGATGTTTGTGTGCATTGTGCACGAGTTGTAAATTGTACCTAACCCGCGCCACTCTATAGTATATAATATATATATATATATATATACGATCGTAGTAGGATATTGTACAATGTCGCTTCCACGGACAGATGTACGGCCCTGGACAATGATGGAAAAATGGTGGGTCTACGATTCGATTAGGAAACATACATAGATTGCTAATTTGAGGCATCAACCAGTGCTAAATATACGAAACTGGCGCGAATTGCATCCTAAACACCCACGGTGGGCTCATGATGATGAAGACACTGCTTTGGGTGAAGCAAATTGACATATGAAGAAGTAAATTATTTTTACTCTTACTTCTGGCCTCAGTTTTTTGTATTAAATTTGTCCAGTTTTCTTAATTGGTTTATTAACTTTCCGTAGGGTAAGTTATTGTAATCGTCCAGAAATCTAAAATAAATTTTTTACATTTCTTCACGTTTTAAAGGTTTCTCAACTTTTGGCATACCTTAGAGGAAATGTATATGTGTGTTTGTATGTATGGATACAATATTTCGTCCACGTTTTCGGGCGCATGGATCAACAATTTGAATGGTTCAGAAAACATTCGATTCCTATTGAAAGAGAGATGTGTTGATTAGTTTTAAACAAAGGCAGGTCCAGCCGTTTCGGAATACTGGTCAAAGAGTGCAGAAAATATAAATTGAGTTTCTGAGTGACGGAACCAACGATTTGAATGATCCAAAAAACATTCAATTCGTAATAACGTGGAGAAGTGGTGATTAGTTTTTGGCAAGACAGGTCCAGCCGTTTTCGAAATACCGAACTAAATGTGAAAATCATGACAGTTTTTGAGAGAACTAAGCATACGATTTTAATGATTCAAAAAATTTTCTGCGATTCAAAACGATTCAAAAAAAATTTTTTTTGATATCAAAAATAATTCGAATTTTATTTTTTTTCTAGCTAAATTTATAAAGCTCATTTATATACTTAACATAAGTAATTCTAACTTTGCAATTCAGTTTATATTATTCTTATAAATATTAGACAATGTCCTTCATTTTAAATATTATTGATTAAGTTTTGTTCATTTACTTTTCTGTAAGCATATATAAGTTACAGTATTTATAATAATCTATTTGAAAACATTTAATATTCCTTGAATATTTCATTACGGTACGGGAAGTTCCAGCAATTTGCCTTAAGGCGCAATGCCATACACCACTAGTACAGCTAAGAATTATTTTGAAATATATATTCTTGGGTAAAAAGATTTTTAAAAAAATGGTATTTAAAATGAATTTATATGGAGGTTGATTTAAAGAAATATACATTCGAAAGAGTCTTTGCAATGCTATTTTGCACAGGGCATGATATGGTATACAAAACACTGTAGATAATATATTTTGGCTTAATATTTTATCTAAAAGTGGAATTTTATTTTGACTTAAATGAGTTGCATCGGTGTAACCACATTTAGATTCGTGTATCTTCCATACAAAAAATTAAGAAGTAGAAAAACGAAATAAAAACACTCTATGAAGTAATCTGAAATTCAATTTCAAACAAATATAGTAAAATCTGCAGTTTCTAAGTTGATAATAAATTTTTGATAAAAGAATAAACTTATCATTTAAACATATATATTAAATCTTTTGTCATCACTATATATAGGATGACTCAACATTTATATTGACACTTTTAAAAGTATGTTCCAAAAATATCATTTTAGTAGCTTTTAAGCTACTATTTTGTTTGCAAATACCAAAAATTACACATACAATTTGCAAAATTTATAAAATTTATAATACGATAAATACATGTTTAAAAACAGCGTGTATCGACTTACATTATTGTTAAATATGCATCATGAATTAGATTAAAATTATGGCAAAATAATGGTAATATTACCATATAGAAGATAATTACAAAAATAATATAATAATATTACTACTAATATCGTGATAATTATAGAAATGTTTATTGATATCTATATGTTGCACTATTGTTTTGTAGGATTAGATCTGGCTTTTATCTACAACTTCCCGTGATAAGAGGTAAATTATAGTAATCGCAAAGGCATCGAAAATAAAAATTTTGCATCTCTATACGTTTTAAAAGTTTCTGAACATTTTGGCATACCTTGGAAAAAAATTGATGTATGTGTGTGTGTGTGTGCAAATACAAATTTTTGTCGACAATTTCTGGAACACGGTTCAACCGATTTCAATTATTCAAAAAACAATCATTTTTTACATTTTTATAGGTTCCGTAATTTCGTTTGTCCGTTAAACGCGACGTGGCGCTTACGCGCTTCGATACTTCGTCTCTATACAGCTAAAGCTGTGCAATTGCTTTGGAAAAAACTTCAAAATTTCAAATAAGTAAATAAAACAATTATTTCCAAAAATTTTAATTTTTTAGTTCTATTTACTATTTAACTAGTTATATTAATTTTCTCAATATTATCCATTTTTTGTCTATTTTCATCTGGACCTTTCTTTCTATCTGTCTATCCCTGATCTAATGAAAGCATTAACACTAATGGGACTCATGATATAATATATTTCCAATGTCCACCCCTTGCGTAAACATTTGACTGACGTCAGTCAGGCTACAGTGCATTGTGCATACTGTCCACTATAATATTATACCTATTACACCCTGGCAAAGCTTTTGGTCGGACGACAGCCACAGTTAGAAAAATTTTAATTATGGACAAGGCAATGGTTAACTACATCAGGAAGACATAGGTGACATAATTGGAACTAGGATATATAGAAACCTATTGATATTTTTGGACTACAGTAAAAAAAAGTTTGGTACCATTTTGATAAATCTTAACACTTTGGGGACGGCTGTCCACCTCAGTGGACAAACACACTCTCTAAGGCACAGGCTATTTTATAAACAATGACTCAGTTAGCATCAAAAGTTGAATAAATTACATATAGCAGTGATAAACAGTATTGTATTTTGAAAATAATTTTAAATTATTTTAGTAGTATTTTTAGTCTTTTTCTTTGCTATATGGTCTTTTTTTAATATTTACAACGACCAAGCGCTTTCAAATATGGCAAAACGACTAGTAAATTTTGTGAATTAAGCAGTAGTGAAGATGAGTTTCAAATAGACATTCATACAGACAAATTTTACGAAATACTATTTGCACGATGATAGCGATGAATTTGATGATGATATTATCCAAACAACAAAAGAAGAAGTTCGACAAAATAAATGAAGAGCGGGAAGACATTAGCGAATGTGCCGATTCTCCTTCAATAATCGAGTTTGATATACATCAACAAACACCCCGACTACAAATACCAAGCAATATAAGACATCCAATAGATTATTTCACTTTATATTTTATAAATGAATTATTAGACAATATAATAGAAAAAATAAACCATTATGGCAGCAAAAAAATGACCAAATATACTGACTAATCAGTGGCATATTCTAAATGCGAGTGAAAGAAAAAGGGGTTGTATTGTCTGTTCTTTTACACATTTTATTGTAAAACATGTCAAAATCAACCAGCTATGCATTTTGGAAATTGTTTTGAACATCAGCATTCTTATAAAATGATCAAAAATAAATTATATTAAAAATGTGTGTCCTTTAATGCCCACAAATTTTTATCAAACAATTGCATAACATACACAATGAAATCAAGTTTACAGCCGGTGAAGTAGATTGTTTTGAAATTGTTGCCGTCCCGAAAGTGTTATGAAAATACTTTCTTCATACA
>NW_020537758.1:47318044-47395256 GCF_003426905.1 Ctenocephalides felis
AAAACGAAAAGACCTCGAGGAATTGTTTTATTTTAAGTTTGAGAAATTATATATAGAATGATATTTGTAAAATCATCACTGGTGACACTCTTAAAAATATTTTTTTATCTCAAATTTATATAGCTAATTCAAAATTAATCATAATGCAGAATAGAGCCCATAATTATATCTGCATAACTCTATTTATATGTATTTTAAATTTAATGTGTATAAAGTTAGTTCTATTTTTGTTTGCAATATTAGTTATTTAATGTTTAATTTGAATTAAAAAATCAAAATGAAAATTTAAGCCTACCTTCACGTTTCAGACGTTTCTAAACATTTTGGTTTACCTCAGAAAAAATGGATTTGTGAGTATGTGATGATTTGGGGCATATATATAAACTGATTTAAAAAATTCAAAAAGCAATCGATTCCTATTGATAAAGAGATGTGCTGATTAGTTTTTGGCAAAGGCAGGTCCAGAGGCTTCGGAAATATAGAGCAAAAAGTGCAAAAATGATAGTTTTTAAGAGAACGGATCAGACCATTTGAATGATCCAAAAAACCATATGATGGGAAGAAGTGGTAATTAGATTTTGGCATAGGCTGGTCCAGCCGTTTCGGAGATATCGAGCTAAATGTGCAAAAAATGACAGTTTTTGAAAGAACTAAGCATCCGATTTGAATGTTTCAAAAAACTTTTCTTATGTTGATAAAACTTTCTAATTTTTATAATTTAATTTTTTTTTTAATTTTTAAAATAAAATTTTTTGAATATCAAAAAATAATTCAGATTTTAATTCTAACTCTAGCTAAAGTTCTAAACATCACATATAATACTTCAAATAATTATAATAATCTATTCGAAAATATTTAATATTTTTCAGATATTTCATTAAGGTACGGGAAATTCCAGCAATTTGTCTTAAGGCACGATGCCATACACCACTATTCTATTGTTATTCAAGATTGTTATTCTATTATATTCGTTACTTTCCAAACTAAAATTGGTAAGTACTTAATTGGTATCTCTATATAAGATTTCTTTTAAACCTCTAAAATAATTTAAGCCAATTGTAGTTTCAATAAACTAATTTAAAAATTTGCAAGCAAATCTTTAGTATTTAATTAAATACTATAGTATAAATTGGAAAAACTTTAAAAAAATTTGATGCAATGGTTTATCTTCGACCCTCTTATAATTTTATGCAGAGAACAGTCTGAGACGTGAGTCTCCAATATATCCCATATTATTCACCTGAATTTTGAATAATTTATCTAAAATTTATGTCCATGTAAATGTAAAATAATTATAGAACAGTCTCCCATTTTGTTTCTTTGTCGATTAGACTGAAGGTCATGCAGGTGTTTAGTAAAATTTACGTCATCAAGCCGACAACGAAGCAAATTCTATTTGCACAAATGGCCGAACTCGAATTCACGTTTAATATTTCACATTATTGTTATAACTGGATTTGATTACACAATTCAATATTTTTTAATTTTTCATATCATATTTGAAATTTGAATGCTGAATTGTTGTATGATGTAATAGTGCAGAATCACGTTTCAGATTTCTATTTAAATAACTGTAATTCAATAGAATAAATATTATATATAATTTACTAGGATTTGAGTTGCAATCAAATTCTGAAGCAAACCCGCGTTTTGAACAGCTTGATATCAAGCATCTGTAATAATCAATAAAAATATAGATAATATGTTAATATTATGATAATAATAATATGTCTCCATGTGAAAATAGAGTTTTCAGGTATAGCTGCATTAAGTTGAAACTAGATTTTCGAAAAAACAACCGTTTGGTTACCTTATAAATCCTCGTAGTTAAGAAATGGCTTATAGTTTGCTCTAGTTTTTAATATTTTTTAACTTCCCTACTAAACGAGAAGTTTATGTTTCATCAAAAAATTCGATTTGTTAATTTTGTTTCTCGACGTTTCAAGCCATTCTGACTCGAATGAGACCAAATTTGGAAAAAGTATGTGGGTGTGTGTGTGTGTGTGTGAACAGATTTTTTACCGTAAATCGATGTTTTCTCATAAACGGTTTTCAAAAATTTAAGAGCCATTCGATGCATGTCAATGAGGACTATTGTTTGTCAGTTTTGTGCGACGATCATTTTGTAATTTGAAAAAAATTGTTGAACTTTTTGCCCAAAGTTAAGCTCATACTGCCAAATCGATTTAAAAATATCAAAAACTGTTTGAAAGATATTAGTTGGGAATGATACTGATTTTGGGTGAAAATCTACCAAGCCGTTTTCTTTTAATTAACTGTTGAAAACAAAAATTAAGTTGATTTTTATGGAATTTTTATTTGGCGGTATATATCATGGTCTTATATATATATATAATATATATTATTATATATATATATATATATATATCTTATATAACTTACTGAAATATTACGGCCTTATGACTAGTAGTTTAATTTAAAAAAAATCATCAAAATTTGAGAAAATGAGTAATTTTTTGACGTTTGTTAAAATTAAAATTAGACGATTTACTTGGTATAACGATACGACTACTTGGTCTTAATGAACATACTAAGCCATTAAAGTCCCATGAAAACAGGCTCAATTATAAAATTTATTAAGTTTTGAAAATTTGTTTTTAGAAAATACTCCGAGTTAACGTGTTCGTTCGTTTTCAATTGTGTGTAATAAATCCGTTTGGAATACTTTTAATCACTCATAAATTAATTTATTTTTTATTGATTAAGTCGATTATTTACACATATCGGGAAGTTCATGTAACTTGCCTCAAGGCAAAATATCAATACGAATTAGTTATAAATCTGTTTTATGAAGTTATGAAAAATTTATTATGATATTACAAATTTCTGTTGATTGATGTCTCAAAAGTTGGGAGGTGCTAGTTGAAAATTGTTTCTTTTGTTATTCAAGTTAAATTCTTCTTCTTTAACTTTGGTATTTTTGACATTCAGAAAAATATTATTTAAAGGTTCTAAATTAATTAACTCCACAGTTACTTGTATCATCCAGTAAAATATTAATTTTCTTTAAATGTTCTTGATAGTTAATATGCTAGGATTGTTGTAATAAACTTTCTTCCTTTGTTTATTTTATTGAAGTTATATGCGCTACGTTCTTAATCAGTTTCCTACAGTAATTATAAATATAATCATTTTACAATCGTTGAAAATAATATTAAAAAGTTCCAAGAAATCAAGAAAAATGATAACATAATTTAATACTGCATTTCTGTAAAACGTCATGTTCAAAAAAACATCTACATATAACCGTCTCAAAACATAATCTTCATTTACAACAGCCGACGCATTTAAAATACCATAAAATATGTATTCTCGGCCTTTTCCTCTGAGAAAAGCGCTTGCTCTTATCACTTACGTGGATTTAAATCCTTCTTATCAGCCTGATAAGAAGTTTATCAGCTCAGTCCAACATATCAAGGGTTGTTGTAAATAATATCTACCTGTGAGCAAACATTTACATCAGTAGCTCCAAGAAATTTAATTAAGAAAATATAGAGCGCAAATATAATGAACATGACAGAAAATGATATGTGGCTCATTGTTATATGTTATGCTTCATATTATCGTTATGAAAATTAAAACACTGGATAGAAATTTGTGTCGTTATTTTTAGACTTCAAGGATAAATGAATATGCTGGAAAATATGAAGAGAATGGTCTAAATACGACTTTTACCATCTATACTTACTTCGTATTCAGTATCATCAGTAATAAAATATTGTGTCAAATTTGCAACCATAAGCTTTTTTATCAAATGTTTTTAACTTGCCGTAGGGTAAGTTATAGTAATGGGCCGAAAATCGAAAATGAAAATTTTTGCTTATCTTCACGTTTCAGTGGTTTCTGAACATTTTGGCGTACCTCAGAAAAAATGGATGTGTGTTTGTGTAGGAGACAATTTTTCGTCGACGATTTCGGGCGTATAGATAGACCGATTTGAAAAATTCAAAAAGCGATCGATTCCTATTGATAGAAAGATGTGCTGAATTGTTTTTGAAGGAGACAGGTCCAGCGGTTTCGGAGATGTGGAGCAAAAAGTGCTAAACATGCCCTTTTTTAAGAGAGCGGACCAACCGATTTGAATGACCTATAAAACTTTCGATTTGTAATGATGAGTAGATGTGGTGATTAGATTTGCGCAAAGGCAGGTCCAGCCGTTTCGTGGATATAGAGCTTAATGCGCAAAAATGGCAGATTTTGAGAGAAACAAGAATTTGATTTGAATGGTTTAAAAAACTTTCTGCTTATGTTGACGAAACGAAATTTTTTTTTTTTTGAATATCGAAAAATAATTCGAATTTTAGCTCTAATTCTAGATAAAGTTCTAGACATCACTTATATACTTCATAGATAAATTAACTTTGCAGTTCAGTTTATATAATACTTAGAAATATTAGACAATGTTCTTAATTTAAAATCGGATTGATTAAGTTTGGTTTATTTAATTTTTATAAAATAAGAATAATGAATGTTACATTTTTCATAATAATCTATTTGAAAACATGTAATATTTCTCGATTATCGATCTCGATCTTAATATTTTATTAAGGTACGAGAAGTTCCAGCAATTTGCCTTAGATCACGATGCCACACACCACTAGTTTCCTTCGTTTTCGATGAAAGTTTTTTTTGATAATAACTTGTTTTGATTATCAATAATTGTTCGTTAACAGCAAAAATTCGTGAACATCCATCACAAACCACAAAGACATCTTAAAATTCAAGCTCAATGAATAGAAATTTCCAAAAATCTTTACGGTTGGGTAAAAAAATATAAACAGTCTCCCAGACAGGATGTTTTTTTTAAAGAAAACACGAAGTTTCATCCTAAAATCGCACTTATGCATCATATCTCAGATTTACCTGTCACATGCGATATATAAATGTTATGCATATATTTTAATGCAGGGACAAATTTGGATATGTTATTTATTTAGGATTTCATATTTTTAAGAATTGATAATGGCATTATATTAACATAGAATTTGACAGTTTGTATAATATAATTCATTAAAATTCAGTCTTCAATAGTATATTTAATAGAAGGGATAAAAATTTATTTTCAGGCATCAGGAGAAAACGTTCTAGATATGACTTTCACCATCCATACTTTATTTTTGTCGATAATAAAATATCCTATCAAATTTGCAAAATCCTGAATTAAAAAATTAACAATTAAAATAAATATTTTTTTAAAAAACAAAAATTTAAGAACATTTTTTCAGACCTATATGCTTAGTCTTGGCAAAACAATTGTATTGATACTTATGCAACATTTTAAATTTGTTTTAAATAATTGTAATGTATTTTATTCATGATAATAATTTAATATTGAATATTAAAAGACTAATATTGAGATTTAAATATTTTTCATATTGCCTTTTTTTTTAATTTTACTGTTAATAGTGGTTTAGCCTCATCTGGGGCACAAGGCACTGGGTTCAATTTCGTACTCAGGGCAACATCATATCAGCAGAAGTGACAACTTGACTGAACATCAATAGCAATAGTGATAAAAACGAAATTAAAAAATGATTTGCTACAAATCGGACAACATTGCTATTCTATATAATAAACATTCAACATCTATCGTATTCTATATAATAAACAAAGTTATTTTCTTAATTATAAATAAACAAGATATAATAAAATTAAATATCAAGATCAATACTTTACGTTATGAACTAGATATAAAATATAGAATATATCTTATAATATAATAGTATAAGAATTATGGAGCATTAGAAGCACTTCTTATTATTACCATCAAAGCCTTCTTATTATTTCGCCCCTGTGTTAATTTATTCCGTGGGCTTTCTTAAGATCACAGAGAAAAACGTGCAATATTCGAAAATGTGAAGAAAAAAACCATAACCATATTTATGGAATCCCAAAGGTGCGAATTTTGTATGTTGTTATAAGTTGTTATGATTGTCACAACTCATGTCTGTTTCCACTCAATCTGGCCGATGTGACAAGTGTACGTGAGCAGGTTTCGAAAAATTGATTTTTAGACATATGAAGAGCATTTCAATAACACAAAATAATAATAGTTTTCTGAAAAAATATCAGAAAATAATAGCATCTTCGAAATTTTTTATAAAAATGATTTGCAACTCAAGCTATTGAATGCAGAAATCCATCAAGTAACATGTGAAAGATTAGTTGTGTTGCAATATTGCGAATGAATCAACAAAAAAGGTTTATTTTTTATTAATATTGTTATTAAAAGTGTTAATATTAATATTTGATTTTGAAATACAAATTTGACGAAGATCTTTAAAAACTAATTTGGGTCATCTTGTTTTCTTAAACAAAAATGTTTACGATAAAATTTTCAGATTCTCAAAACCTGTATTTTTACTGTCAGAAAATAAATTAAAAATCGAGATTGGCTCTTTTTAATTATTATTTATATTACCTCTCAACATGCCTTAATTCAGGCTTTGATCAGTGTTCATTATAACCTAAAATGATCAAATGTTTTCTACATTTGATTATACAATATACAATAAACATATATACATATACAATATCCAAATATATAACTCAAATAATGAAAAATAAAGTTAAAATCAAATTTTTATATTATTTTATTGTCAATTTTTTTTTCTCTATTTCGGCATTTTTTCATATAATTATCAATAATTTAAGTTAGATGCAAATTTTTTGTTAAAAAAATTTCTATAAATCTAATTTGTACATTAATGTTTTTATACAGCTTTATAGAGTTTTATTTGAATTACAAATCAATTTATTTTATGTATACTAATATTGGTGATTTGAATTTATATTGCTACATTTTTATGGAAATTGCTCGAAAAATTTTGTGGTTTAAAATCCGAAATTTTTAATATTTGAATAAACAGAATTAAATAAATAATAATATTTTTCAATCTATAGTGCATGTCTTTGTAAAAATATATATTTTGTGATAGTGTTTACAGATGCACTTATTGGGAATTTCGTCAATTATATTTATAAAATCATTATTGATTTTAATAATATATTTTCTGAAAATTCCGAAAAAGTGCAATGTACCCAAATTTGCATAAAAATGAGTAATATCGTACTTGCAATTTAATTTTATTTATTATTCACAATAATTAATTACTTATTCGGAGTTATGAAATTACATGAATTTACGAGAATATTCAATAACAATAAAAAATAAATACAATATAATAATTTAATATTAAAATAAATGAGAATATCAATATAATGTATATATATATATATATATATATATGTAAAATAGGATAGTATTCTTCAAATAAAGGGTTTATATATACTAGTTATTCAATTCGATGATTATTTTCAGGTATTCATTCGAACAAGATAAACTACTGTACATTATATGTGTAATCACAAGACATACCATTCAAATTGAAAAAAAATAGCGAATTAAGTCTAGATTTATTTTCTATATAAAATTGTATAAACTCTCTCAATACATTATTATAACCATACACAATATATATTTCCGGTCGGCACTTTGCAGTTTTGCGGAGTCAAGTCCATCTCAGTCGAATAAGTTCATTCATACCGGTCCTTTCTTTAATTTTTTTCGGAAACTGCATTGGATGTATCAAAGGTAGGAACACAATATTCGGTAGATAGATGTTCCTGGTGCCCTAAAGCCCTTTTACAGCATATCCTTCCTAATGTGAAATGAATAGGACTCTGCTATTAATACGCGTTACAAATCGAATTCTGTTCGGTCAATTGAATTTCTCTGTCAAACATTTGTTGTCTAATTGTTCACCTCGGCATCGTGTTCCTCATTGTGCCCCTTGGCCAGGATTCAATGAATGAATGAATGGACGAAAGAATCAGTAATTGTGTACTGTTTGTAAAATATTATGGGGTTATCACTGTTATTGCTTGCCAATTTTCCTCCAAACATACATACATACATGCATACATACATTCATTTATTTATATATAATGTATATGTATGGAAATATAAATTGTTCTCACGCTTTCGTATTTGCCTTAAGGCACAATGCTATGCACCACTAATTTTATATTTTATTTTATCTTAGTTTTGAACAAAATTAGATAATCGAACAAAATTAGATAGAAAGTTTATTCAAAAAATATTCGCTGTCCAAAATTATGAAATTAAGTAAAGAAAAATAATAGTATCCTATAAAAAATTGAAAACGCCTACAAATATTTAGTAAAATTAACAGTTATTACTTGTACACAAATACAACTAAGTATCTAAATATGCCCATATGAACTTTATATATAAAATCTGTGTAGCGTATTAATACATTCACAATGCGTTCATCCCTTTTATAAGCAAACAGCTCGGGGGTAGCAAATAGTTTTATTCCAGGCTGCACGATCGAAGTTTTAGCAGGTCTGTGATTTTTTTCTCCTTTTATTATATTCATACGATTCCCTTTTGCCAAAGGCGTGGAAGTTATATTCAATTGAAATTGATAATAAAAAAAATTCGTGAGTTATTTTGATCGGTCTATAAATAAATTTAAAAAGAATGGATTATACTTCCTTTTTATCAGCATTTATATGAATAGGAATGTATAGAAAAATTTAAAACACATTTTTTAGGTTTTTAATTACATAATTGGTATCAGAATTTATTTTCAATGATTAATAATAACTTGGTCTTTCACACATAAATGAAATCTATAATCTATATCACTGCTTATAAAATGTAAGCACATATAGAATACTAAGAACTATTAATATTCCAATATCAATATATGCTCTGTAGAGATAATGCTAGTAATAAACATTAAAAAGTCAATTTTTAAAGAAGGTAATGTTACTTTTTTTGATAATCTATCGAAAAGTGTATTTTCAGAATTTATGGTTACTGTATATGAGATCTCAAGCTTTATTTTAAAATTCTGTATCTACTTAAAAAAACTCCAATAAAATTTTATATTTTTAACAATTTTTAGATAATATATATTTAGAATTAATACATATACAATATTGCAAAATTAAAATAATAAAATTTGTAATATAGTTATATCTAATGCATATGTATAATAGTTTCTAAAAAAATTATTTGATTATATTTTTTATCAATTTCATGAGAAAGTACTATATTTGATTTATATATTCAAATAATTTTAATAATAATAATTTATATAATTATATAAAGTTTCAAATCAAAATTCATGATCATTTAGTATTTTACTAATCTGTTGAAAAAAGATTTAAGCAACATTTTTAATCAAACCACAAGATGAGTCTTGAGAAATTAGGTCATTTGTCTTTTCTTTCAGTAATTCAATTAACTAAAATAATTAATTGCCGAATAAAATTGATTTTTAACTTTTGCGATTACCAATATTGAATTATCCACTTTATTTCTTCTTAATTTCCCTCTGAAATAATTATTATGGCAAGTTAATTGAATTGCTCAGTTTCGTGATTTTTCAACTTTTGTTTCTGACCAAACGGAATTGATGATGTTTTAATTTAATTAAAAGATTTTATAACTGAACAACGGAATAAGAAAGAAATCTGATTTATATTACTCTTTGGAGAATGAAATTAGGTTAGAAGAGTAGATAAGTCTTTATTTTTATTATATCATCGGTTTGCATTCATAAAAACGGTAGTATATTTATTTCATTAACTAATATTTTTGAATTTGTAATATTTCAAAATGATTAATTTAAAAGAATATGATGATCTATATTGATGAATTTTTACAATTTTTGGTTTAGAGGAATAAGTTTATAATAACTTATTCCACCATTGAAGAATAAAATAATGTTATATATAATCATTACTTACCATTATTATTTGTTAAAATATTAATCAATAAATATTAATAAGTGAATCGATCAACCAATAAATATCATCTTATATATAAAAATGGAGCTCGCGATCAAATGATCCGGTAAAATTCGAAAACGGCTAAACCGATTTGGCCAGTCTTAGTCTTGAAAAATTCGTGCCAATCCAGAGGTGGTCGGAAAGGTGAGATAATATTTCAAAATCGCGTAGAAACTTTACATCTTTAATTTGAAAATTTTTGTAAAAGCGTAATTTGAATAAAACGATGGTCGGTGGCTAATCCGTCAAATGTCAAACGTTTTTGTAGATGTTCAATTCCGTTTAATAGGATGTTTTACGTGAATAATATTTAATTATGATTAAGTTGTAGTAAGTAATTTTCTTTGTAGTTTTATTTATATACAAAAACGTTAGTAAACGGGCCGCAAACGTTACTTGAGACTCAAAATATCAACTTTTTTGAAATGTTAATATGAAAATGCATTTTTTGGCATATTTTTCTCAAACACGGTGCTCTGAAAGATCTCATTTGTATAATTATATACTCATTGGTATTTCTAAAACATTTTCTAGGTTATATTATTTTTTATTTATGTTATTTAAATTCAGAACCTGAATCTAGTATCGATCAAATGGACATTTTGTCGAATAACATTTTCCCAGTTAAATTTTCCAGAATTTATCGAAGAATAGATAGTAATATATGATGGTTCGAGGTTAAAAAGGTCCACCACCGATGTGTCAAAAACCAGTAAAGCTAAGCATTAATCAACAATAATATTTGAAAGTAGAGGGAAAAAGATGTATAACCAGCTATAACCTTGATTCTTTTGACTTTGATGTTGGGAGATTCATGGTAATCTTTGAAAATCCATAGTAAAAGTATTTTCTTCTGTTGGTACTTTTTTAGCATTAGTTAAAAATGTAATTATTTTGTAAAATACCTTTAAAATTATAATGAGGCTTTAAACCTTTTTGCCACCTGCCCGTTTCAAGTTACCCGGCCTATAGGGTGAAAAGTTCTAGATAACAAATTTTTGAAAGACATCACAAAAGCACATTTCTACTATGATGAAGTATAAGGCAGTTTTACAGAACGTAATCAGATAATTGTTCGTTTGGTATGTATTATTTGTTGTGATATAATTGTTATGGTTCTCACAATATAGTTTATTTTTGCTCAAAGTCAAATTGGAGCTTTGTTCCTCGCTCTGCTCTACATACATACTTTTTATTAAATTTACTTTAATTCGTCGAATGTTACTTGAATATTTTCAAAAAGCAGGTCAAAGAAGAAATACTTAATTCGTTTTCTATCTCTCCTCGTAGAAATTTGAACATTTTGTATAAGCTCAGTAGTATTATTCACAATTAAACACAAAATCCAGAATTCAAAAAGAATCTGTAAAACTAGAAATGTTATCAATAAGTCAAAAGACCAAAAAAGACTTGTATTGCATTATACCATGTTTTCTATAGAAAGTGTATAAAAGTTCCAGTTTGATAGTATTGACAAAATATAGACAAAGTAATGGGGTTTATTGTTTTTATAATACCTCATTGTATATAGTATTCAAACAACACATCCTCATACACTTAAAGTATCAATATTTTTGATTCTCTAGAAATTGTTTAAAATATACCTTACTTAGCAAAACAACTAGTAAGAGAGTATTACCATAGTTCATCAAAGCGTTTAAGTAAAATCAAATCCTACAAGTAGGACTCAAAATTCATTGTACTTTCCTCTATACAACATAGCTAATTTCCAGCTCCGCACATAATCATCCCCCGAACGCCCAACACCTACCCCATAGAATGGGTCGCCATCGCGCAATGGGTTCAGCGGAGCCCATGGGTTGGGTCGACGGGTCGGAACAGGAAAGGCGTGGGTTTAATTAACTCCAGCCGTGTCGCTCGGAGCGAGAATTGCGAAATCAAGGGAAAATAAGCCGAAGCCGGGAATTCACAAAATCATGCATTAATATTAAACGCTCAGATCAACTGGAAAACTCAAACTCGAATCAGATTCCTTGATTTCATTTCGTTATGTGCTCTCTGTCATGTCTGGGTAAATATGCACAGGCGCATATATCTATGGAATGAGCGCTGGTGAATACTTTATTCAAAGTAATGTTAAAAATTTTGAAATAACATATTTCGGAGTTGAACTCATTATTTATTGAGAAAGTTTTGCACAAAATTCTAATCGCTGGTGTGAAATTCTTTTTGGGCCAAGTTTGGAACCAGCCTGGAACAAGCATTGATAAATACTTTATCCAAAGTAAAGTTAAAAAGTTTGAAATAAAATGTTTCGGAATCAAACTTGTTAGTCACTGAAAATGTTTAACTTAAAACATGATAAGACAAAATACATTTCTTAACTCTTACAATTTTCTCTTGGTCATAAGTTTGGATGTTTTAGGCATAGAGTAGAGCAAGGTTTAAAGATACGTTGTTAGAAAAATTCACCACCGACATCTTAAAAACAAATAAAGTTAGGAATTTTTTACAATACTAGTTTTACAATAAAGTAGAGGGCAAAAGAAGTATAACCAGCCATCACCAGCCAATTCTTACAAGATAAGGGGGCGTCCATTAATCACGTGAGGTTTTTAGGGGAAGGGGGGTTTGACAAAAATCACGAAATATCACATAAAAAAATCAGGGGGAGGGAGGGATATAGTAAGATATCACGTGTATTTATTTCTTAACTATTTTTTTTAGAAAAATTCAAACATTTTCAAGTTTCAATTTTCATAACAAAAGTATTTTCTTTCGTTGTTAAGTTTTTTGGTTGGGATTACTGTTGTGTAGTTTACAAGACCTTAATATATTTTTTATTAACTGGGAGTTTTATTGAGCTTAGTCTGATAGTCGTCTGTTTTAAATGTGTGATTTATTGCGATATTATATTTGGTTTTCACAATATAGTTTATCAAAGACAAACTAGACCTTTGTGCCTCACCATACTTTATCATATATATATTCTCAAATTTGCAATTTAAGGAAGAAAAATGTCCTAATATTATAGAAAATTGCCTTAATTAATTTTAAAATACTTTAAAACTTCTAAATTAAGTTAACACAGCTTTGTATATAAAATGACAGAAAATATCTTTGTTTTAATCATTTTTAATTAGAAATAAGTTTCATTAACAATTTATTATTAGTTAAAAGTTTAACCTTTTGTTATTTTTATTTTTATTTTGCAAAATTTTTACAATTTTTATGTAGAAGTAAAATATTTTTTGAATCAACAGCAATTGCAATTTTATCCAAATATATATATATATATATAGAGTGTCCCAGGCCTTGACATCTAGCCGAACGATAGTATTGACTTTGCATTCCATGAAAAATTTTAGAATAAATATCACGTTGTTTGGAAATTATAAGCTTTTAAATGCAACCTAGAGCTTTGGTGAAATTTTAACCGTTTTTCAGTTATTTTGGTTTCATTTTATACTCGAAAATTTTCAATAATATAAATATCAAGCATTTTACCATATTACAATTCTCATTAAGGGGGTATTCTAGTGTAGAAATTCAGAAAAATCGTATTTGTTTTATTTCATATTTTCAAAGCTTAACTATCTAAGAATATGGGTACGAGAAGGTTTTTCGAACATTTGAATTATTTTCGGAGATATAGGCATTTTACTGACTCAGCAGTAAAAAAAGAACACTTTTTTTCAAACAGTCGCCAATTTGTAAAAAAAAAATATTTTTACTCATCGCTAGTTCGGGCGATTGCGACATCATTGTAGTCTAATAATCTTTTTATTTATTGCATTTCCGATGGCTAGGAGGGCTGAAATCATGTCAAGACTGAGGTGCCAATTTTTTGAGACCACCCACTTCATCGGCTGCCAGTTTTTGAAATTTTCAGCTTTTTTAGTTTTTAATTTTTGTTTTGTATTTTAATAATATTAATAAACAAGCGGTAAAAAAACGGATAGTAAAAACATTCATTGCTTTCTTTTACGTCACCTTAAAAATGACCTAAAATTCATCGCTCTACAATAGAATACCCGCTAAAATGCGCTAACCTTTGAAAAAACTTGCCAACACACTTTAGTACATTTTTGGGGCTCCTCAAATTGAATGTAAAAATTTTAAAACCAACAAAAAGTCATAGTTTTTGAAAACTTGGAGCGATTGTGTTATTGTATTTGACTGTGGCGCTAGAAATGTCATGTATAGCTCCAAAATTTAATTTTAAATGAACAAAATTAGTGGTCATAATTTGACCAAAGCTTTAGGGTGCACTTAAAAACTCGTAATTTCCAAACATTGTAGGATATTTTTTCTCTAATATTTTTCGGGACATTTAAAGCAAATACTATCACTCCGTTTCGGCTTGATGTCAAGATCTGGGATACCCTGCATATAGGTAATTTTAGCGATTTTGATACTAGCTTTTAATCTATTTCTTTATATATTATATATATTTCTTTATATATATATATATATATATATATATATATAACTTCAGTCAAAGCAACTTTTTTATTTCCTTCCGCTAATAATATCTGTTCAATCAAATTGCGCTTACTTTTGCTTCGTTAGTCAATGTACTTACAAAATTCGTCATCTACAAATTAAATTGTACATTTAGTCTGCAACTTCTGTATTTATCAATGAAATGGGTACTTTTGATTACCTTAATTAATTTAAAAATACCTAAATAGTCTTAAAATAACTAAATGGAAGTAAAATCAACAATTCAAACAGAAGAGAAATGGAAATTCAAACTGAAAATATGTTTTTTTGAAGTGATGAATAAATGATCGGATCTTAGAAATTTATGAACAACAATTTATAAATAATAATCTTTGATATATTAATATCTGTTTATTAATTGTGTGTTATGATGGTTTTGAATATTTGCTTAAACTTGCAACAAAGCTGCTGAAAATAATTTGTCATATACTAAATTTTCAAACAAGTACAAAGTGTTATATTGATAAAAATTATATACCTGTCTTTTGTTGAACTTAATTATACAAACTGATTTTTTTTCTTCTCTTTATTGAATTACAATCTGTCTTTACAAAAAGGAAGACATTCAGTAATTTTGATGATATATGAAATATTAAACATTAGATCTAAAAGGTTACCCAGTAGTAAGCCTTTTCAATTTTGATATATTAAATTTAAATTTTGTGATTATATAGAGTAAACTTAAAAATAAAATGATCTATGAGGTAAATGAGTATAAATTGTGAATTATAACAATAATTAAATAAAGACATAACTAATAAACTAAGCACAATAAAAATAAATAAAAATATAAATAAATAACTAAATAAGTAATACTGATTAAAATGAATATATTATATATTATGTGGAGGTCAATGTGTCGGGTCTGTCGAGGGTGCAGAAAAAAAATTAAAATTTTCTTTAACATTGCAAAGTTTTTACAATTTTTGATAAATAATAAAAATGGAATATGAACAGCTAGACGCTGACGGTTTTATAGGAAGTTCTGCATCAACTACAAGATGAGCAATTTACACCAAGTTTGCATTTTTATAAGGGGATATTTTAGGATTTTTTTTCTACGACCAGTAAAAATATTTAGAGCTTCCAGTTTTTTATCAGCTAAAAATATTCAGCCAAACTAGAGTTACAGCGCTCTGAACACCCCCGCCTCGAAAAAAAGAGCTCCTACTTCGTCCACGATTCCGGCTGATCGGCTTATCTGAAAAAAAAAAAATAAACGGCGTTTTAATTTGTAGACTCAAAAGCAAGGAATGACCTATAATCAAATGAATATAAAAACTAGCTGTAAGTGGAATTCTGTCTTAAGGCAATTAAGGCATCGTGCCTTAAGGCAAATTGCTGGAACTTCCCGTACCAAAAATTATTATTTTTTTAAAAACGATTAACATTTTTGAAAAAAAAAATACTTTGAAAAAATAAGATTTTTGAGAAACTATAAATTGGACAAAAAATTACTTTTTTTTGAAAAAAAAATTTTTTTTTTAATATTTTTTTTTTTGAAAAATTTTTTTTTTCTTTATTTTGACATATTGTGAAAGATCTGAACTTTTTTTTCAAAGCAATCGTACTGCTTTAACTGCATAGGGACAAAATATAAAGCGCGTAAGCGCCGCGTCGCTGTCTAACGCATAAGCATTGGTACGGAACCCATAGGAATGTCAACAATATGTATACTTATTGTTAAAATCTCTATAAAATATCTGATAATTTGATGTGCATATGTCTAATGATCATTTTTGACCGCCAAATGGCTCATTTTTTTACTTTTTCCTCCATATCTCCGAAACCGCTAGACCTACCTTCATGAAAATTTTATCGATTCTTTATCTTGTCAATACAAGTGAAATGTTCTTTGAATTATTCAAATCGGACGCTCCGTTCTCTTAAAAACTGAGTTACCGTTTTCGGCACTTTTTGCCCCGTATCTTCGGAACGGCTAGACCTGCCTTCGCCAAAAACTAATTTTAATATTGATTGATAATAGTTCATTCCATGCGCTTAAATATATTGAGTGTGCCCTGTAAATTTCAAATAATTCGGTCCAGCCGTTTCTGAGGTACAATGAAGGAAAGTTTGAAAAACACAGTTTTGAGAAAAACGCGTTTAAAGTTTCTAACTGCCAACTCAGCGCTCCGAACCGCTCTTTCTTTTACCTGCTGTATCTTTAAAACGACTTCGAATTTTCTAAAATCGCTTTACTACCGTATTCTAGACATGTTAAGGGAGCAATTTATGAAAAAAAAATCGATTTTTTCAACCCATCACATAGGAAGACCCCCTTAAATCAACATGGTCATAAGTAAGCATGGCATATCCTTCAAAGAATATCTTGCAATATCACAATTTGTTTGCAATTACAGTATCATTTCAAATACCTCACAGATCTCTAATTACTACATGCGTGCTGCAAACTTTACCTAACGCACAAACAAACGCATTGTTACGCAAAAAACAATAGAATTCGTTTTAATAGAAAAATAAAGGAAGACTGAAATAAATAAAGAGACTCGTAAAATAGTGTTGTCATTCATATCCATCCCTTGACGCACGTTCGCATCGTAATTAGAACACGTTCCGACGATGTTTGTGTGCATTGTGCACGAGTTGTAAATTGTACCTAACCCGCGCCACTCTATAGTACTATATACGATCGTAGTAGAATATTGTACAATGTCGCTTCCACGGACAGATGTACGGCCCTTGGACAATGATGGAAAAATGGTGGGTCTACGAGTCGATCAGAAAACATACATGGATTGATTAAAATATTGCTAATTTGAGGCATCAACCAGTGCCAAATATGCGAAACTGGCGCGAGGTGCACCCTAAACACCCACGGTGGGCTCATGATGATGAAGACACTGCTCTGCGTGAGGCAAATCGACATATGAAGAAGTAAATCATTCTTACTCTTACTCTTAAATTTTTCCAGTTTTCTTAATTGCTTTATTAACTTTCCGTAGGGTAAGATATTGTAATCGTCCAAAAATCGAAAACAAAAATTTTTACATTTCTTCACGTTTTGAAGGTTTCTGAACATTTTGGCATACCTCAGAAAAAATGCATGTGTGTGTTTGTGTATGTATGTATGGATACAATTTTTCGTCCATGTTTTCGGGCGCATGGATCAACCAATTTGAATGGTTCAAAAAACATTCGATTCCTATCGATAGGGAGATGTGTTAATTAGTTTTTACCAAAGGCAGGTCCAGCCGTTTCGGAGATACTGATCAAAGATTGCAGCAAATATAAATCAAGTTTTTGAGAGAACGGAGCATTCTGATCTAAAATTACATTCAATTCGTAATGATGGGGAGAAATGGTGATTAGTCTTTGGCAAAGGCAGGTCCAACCATTTTTGAAATACCGAGCTAAATGTGCAAAAAATGGCAGTTTTTGAGAGAACTAAGCATACGATTTTAATGATTCAAAAAACTTTCTGTTTGTTTTGACGAAACGATTCGTTTTGGTGAAATTATTTTTTAATTTTCAACAAAAAAAAGTTTAATATCGAAAATAATTCGAATTTCAATATTTTTCTAGCTAAATTTCTAAAGCTCCTTTATATACTTAACATAAATAATTCTCACTTTGCAATTCAGTTTATATTATTCTTATAAATATTAGACAATGTCCTTCATTTTAAAAATTATTGATTAAGTTTTGTTCATTTATTTTTCTGTAAAAATATATAAGTTACAATATTTATAATAATCTATTTGGAAACATTTAATATTCCTTGAATATTTCAACGGGAAGTTCCAGCAATTTGCCTTAAGGTGCGATGCCATACACCACTAGTACAGCTAAGAATTATTTTGAAATATATATTCTTGGGTAAAAAGATTTTTAAAAAAGTAATATTTAAAATGAATTTATATGAAAGTTGATTTAAAGATAACATTCGAAAGAGACCTTGCAATGCTATTTTGCACAGGGCATGGTATGGTATACAAAACACTCTGTAGATAATATATTTTGGCTTAATATTATATCTAAAAGTGGAATTTTATTTTGACTTAAAGAGTTGCATCAGTGTAACCACATTTAGATTCGTGTATCTTCCATACAAAAAATTAAGAAGTAGAAAAACGAAATGGAAACATGGAGTGTACTCTAAGAAGTAATATGAACTTCACTTTCAAAGAAATATACAGTAGAATCTGCAGATTTTTAATTTGAAATTGAATTTTTATTAGAGATAGGAACATATCATTATAAATATATATGAATTCTTTTATCAACAATATTTGCAGGACGACCTCACGAATAAGAGTAGCTTATAACAATTGAAACCAACATTTATACTGATACTTTTGAAACTATGTTACTAAAATATCACTTAATGCTTCAAAGCTACTGTTTTATTTACAAAATACTAGAAATTATACATGAAATTTGAAAAATTTATAATACGATAAAGACACGTTTAAATACAATTTGTATCGGCATACATTATTGTTAAATGTGTGATGAATTAAATTAAAAGTATGGCAAAATAATTGTGATATCATCATATAAAACATAATTACAAATATATTACTACAAATATCGTGATAATTATAGAAATGTTTATTGATATCTATATGTTGCTCTATTGTTTTGTAGAATTATATCTGGCTTTTATCGGCAACTTGACTACATAATTATTTTAATTTTCCCAATATTATGCATTTTTTCCTTTATGTCTATTTTCATCTGGACCTTTCATTATATCTGTCTATCCCTGATCTAATGAAAGCATTAACACTAATGGGACTCATGATATAATATATTTCCAATGTCCACCCCTTGCGTAAACATTTGACTGACGTCAGTCAGGCTACAGTGCATTGTGCATACTGTCCACTATAATATTATACCTATTACACCCTGGCAAAGCCTTTGCTCGGACGACAGCCACAGTTAGATAAATTTTAATTATGGACAAGGCAATGGTTAACTATATCAGGAAGACATAGCCGACATAATTGGAACTAGGAAATATAGAGACCTATCGATATTTTTGGACTACAGTTAAGAAAATTTTGGTACCATTTTGATAAATCTTAACACTTTGGGGACGGCTGTCCTCCTCAGCGGACAAACATACTCTGTGAGGCACAGGCTATTTTATAAACAATGACTCAGTTTGCATCAAAAAGTTGAATAAGTTACATATAGCAGTGATAAACAGTATTGTATTTTGAAAATAATTTTAAATTATTAGACTAGTAAATTTTGTGAACTAAGCAGTAGTGAAGATGAGTTTCAAATAGACATTCATACAGACAAATTTTACGAAATTACTATTCGCACCGATGATAGCGATGAATGTGATGATGATATTATCCAACCAACAAAAAGAAGTTCAACAAAATAAATGAAGAGCGGGAAGACATTAGCGAATGTGCCGATTCTCCTTCAATAATCGAGTTTGACATACATCAACAAAAACCCCGACTACAAATACCAAGCAATATAAGACATCCAATAGATTATTTCACAATATATTTTATAAATGAATTATTAGACAATATAATAGAAAAAATAAACCATAATGGCAGGAAAAAAATGAACAAATATACTGAGTAATCAGTGGCATATTCTTAATTCTAAAAGAAAAAGGGATTGTATTGTCTGTTCTGACAGAAAAGCACCAGGAGGAAGGCGGCGAACAACATTTTATTGTAAAACATGTCAAAATCAACCAGCTATGCATTTTGGAAATTGTTTTGAACGTCAGCATTCTTTATAAAATGATCAAAAATAAATTAATATTAAAAATGCATGTCCTTCAATGACCAAATTTTTATCAAACAAATTGCATAACATACACAATGAAATCAAGTTTACAGCCGGTAAAGTAGATTGTTTTGAAATTGCTGCCGTCCCGAAAGTGTTTCTTCATACATTTATAAGTTGTTTCTGTAAACTGAGTTGGAACCATCTTGGAAAAGATATGTCTGTAGCATGATGTAATCATGGAGAAACTGAAAGAAGAAAAGTAGTGACACTGAAAGACAACGGATGCAAAAAATGCACGTAATTGGTGACATGAAGCGAGTAAGAAAACTATTATTGGAAACTGAAACACAAATTTCTCTTGAGTCTTAAGAAAAAACTAAGCCTTGTTCTTCGGCTCCTAAATTAACTGCCAAAACATTCAAAAAAATATATAGTTCTTCTCATTTACTATCTGTTCGTTCAAGTTTTTTTAAATAATTCTTGTGGTTCTACATTTATTAAGACAAAATCTTCGATCCAATCTGTTAGAGTGACCACTCAGATGTGTTAGAATTAATCTCAACGTGATCGCCCAACTTACGTACGATAGTCCATAGAAGTGGACATAATCCCTCAACTGGACATCCCGGCACGAACAGGACTTATTGATAAATAACTCAGGATGGAGAAATATATTGCTAATTAAATTATTGCTATATAAGCTCTCCAACAATAAGTATAATGGTATATCATCGATTTGAACAATGTGGAACTTATCATAGCTAATTAATTAAATAAATTTACGAAAATTGATTTCGTGATATTTGTAAATTTTTACTATTGAACAATGCGTAAACAAAAGGATTTTTTAAAATTTAAATTATTTTCAGAGATGAAACTGTCTGAACACGTTAAGCATACAATACCCACAATTTCTCAACTTCTGCTGGACCAATTTACTTGAATTTTTTAAAAATCTTATTTGTTAACTTCTCTTCTTTAATGTGATCACATATATAATACTATCAGTATGCTTATCCACAAATTCCAATTTTTATTATTTTTAAAAAATCGAGAATATCAAGAAAAGTTGTAAATATTTTTATTTTTAGTTTTCATAATTTTTATTAGTTTTCAAATTTGAAGATAAAAGTTTGAATTTATTAATATGAGAGTCTATATTAAGCCGAATTTTGTACTCGGCAATTTTCTCTTTCATAACGTATCGTTTTATATTTTCATCAAAAATTCAACTTCAACGGGACAAAAAAAAATAAACCTGGGACAAATTTTGCTTTCAAAAAAACCCGGAGACAAGGTGGAAATTCGAAACTGCCCCGGCCAAATCTGGACGTACGGTCACCTTATGTGTGATCACTTTGTTATACTTTACAACAAATTTTTCAAAATATGGCAAAAGGACTTGTAGCAGTGCAATAGATTGAGTCACAGTTTACACACTTACTTTTAATACGCTATCCAATTAATGCATTGTTGCCAGATTATGTCAACTATTGCTAACATTGTAATTTGATTCCTACTGATAAGAAGACGTCCCTTAGCGCCGGACAGTAAACATATTGATATTTTTGTGAGAATTGACGTAATTTATTCTAATTATTTAATTTTGTTCTGTATGAGTGCTAACGGTCACCACATATCCCATTTTTTGTATTTTCTAGTCAAAGAATGAAAATCTTATGATGAATGCTCCAGCTGAGAGCATCGGCGTGGCCCAGTCAAAAGGGTGGATAAATAGTGATTTTTTTGCAATTTCAAAGAATATTCGTCAAACACACATGCGCAGACATTCCAGAGTGTGGAGATGGCCACATATGTATTCAATTCAGGTTATTTTGAAATGTCCGGTACTAGGTGCCACTTTCTATAATCATATTTTGTGTTACCAATGTTTGATTAATAGTATTAATTAGTTTTTAGCAAAGGTTGCGTTTTTGTTAATTTAGTTTGATTTCTAACTTTGTTATCTAACATAAGTTATAATTTAATAAACATTTCGTAAAATATTTTTTGATTTATTTATAAATATAAATCAATTCGTTATTCTACTCGTAAGAAATATATACTCAGATGAATTCATTCGGCTTCTCTTTAATGTAAATATTATCAAGTGTGTTGAGCCATAAAATCGTTACTGCATATTATATGAACGAATAAATATATAGTACGAGGTCTGTTCAAAAAGTACCCGGAATTTTCGTTTTTCAAAAAAAATATTTATTTATTCGTCTACATTAATGTGGTCCCCTTCAAAGTAGTCCCCCCCAGATATAATACACTTATGCCAGCGTTTTTTCCAATTTTCGAAGCACCCTTGATATTCACTTTTTGATATGTCCTTGAGCACTCTCAGCGATTTTCTTCAATCGAGGAAAACCGCCGTCCTTTCATGGGTCTCTTCAACTTTGGGAATAGGAAAAAGTCACACGGAGCCATATCTGGTGAATTTTTGCACTTTGCAACACTTTATTTCATTTTTTACGCAAAATTTAATACAAATTCTTTGACTTTTCAATTCTTCCATTGTAAAAATCGCCGAGCTCAGAAAAACACGTCGAACCTTAGCGACTACCACAGACAAAGTAAACAGTGAATATAGCTGAAAATTTCATCATACTTTAGGGGCATGTATACCAACACAATAAAAAAAAAATTTTGACAATCAGACACTCCAGACCCGCGAAATTTAATTATTAGTAATTCCGGGTACTTTTTGAACACACCTTACCATACATGTAGTATTAATTTTGTCGTTGACAATATTTAGAACAATTCTAATTAATCATTGATCAGTATTTATTGATTATTAATTTTTTTGCTTAAATATGTAATTCTAGTACGGGAAGTTCCAGCAATTTGCCTTAAGTCACGACGCTATGCACCATTAGTAGTTCATTTTACTTATGCTCGTATGCAAATAAATTTCAATATCAACCAACTTCACTTCAACTCTTTTTCTTCAACAAATTCTCTTCAATTCTTTCCTCTATTGATATGATCTTGAACTTTACCCATCTCTACCAACACTATTATTATTATTATTAACGAAGATGCATTTTCTACATTAGTATATAACGTTTTACACACAGCTTACATTTATTACCTAGGAAGCGCTAATTGGTGCTCTAATTACTGTCACGGGTGAACAAGCCGAAGCTCGCAAGTACATAACTAATCGTTGCGTCGGCTGCTAATACGACTGCTAATCAGTCAGTTAGGTCAAACAGAATTGTATTAGAGAATTAGAGAAACAAGGATATACATGGAGTTACAGGAGGATAGACAAAGACGAATGTCATACTGAAGATGAACGACTGGCGTGACAAATGACCGGAGCACGTGGGAATTTATTAGCGTCTCGGATATCAAAGGTTCTCGAACTACATTTATAGCAGAGTTTTTGTAATAACAAGTAATAGAATCAAAACCAGATTAATGCTTACTTGCCAAAAACCAGGTGAATGCGTTCTTCGAAAATGCACGAATGCATCAGTCTGTATCTAATGGCCACTATTTGACTATGTGGGAATAGACTTAGTATTTTTAACTTGTTCTTATTTAGGTATTTCTCTGTATCTTACTTAAAAGAGATTTTTGACACTCTGTAGGATTGTATATAGGAATCTGTTTATAATTACTATATAATGAATGAATAAATAATAGGTAGTACTACCCTAGGGCTAAACTCCAGCTCGATTCAGGCAAGAATAGTGTGAGGGATTTTCCATTGCCATTTCACACCGCTGCGCCCAATATATGCAATTCTCAATTGAAAACATGTTATTGATCTATATTTTCAATGAAAACTTGATATCACTACTGCATGATCTCAGACTATCCAGATCAAAATCCTGCCCACACAAGGCGCTTAAACCCTTAAACGTTGCATCCTTGTTGTATATTTTGCCATAACATTTTTGAAGTATATCCATGCCAGTTAATGCTTTGTAAGTTGTAAATTGAATATTTTTAACATTTAAAAATTTCAGGCAAGAATAGTATGAGAGATTTTCCATTGTCATTTCACACCGCTGCGCCCAATATATGCAATTCTCAATTGAAAACATGTTATTGATCTATATTTTCAATGAAAACTTGATATCGCTACTGCATGATTTCAGACTATCCAGATCAACATCCTGTCCACACAAAACAGTGCGCTTAAACCCTTAAACGTTGCGTCATTGTTGTATATTTTGCCATAACATTTTTAAAGTATTTTCATGCCAGTTAATACTTATCAAAGTTGTAAATTGAATATTTTTAACATTTAAACAAATTCAATTCAATAAAACTAATGTTTAACTCATAACAGTTCCTTATTATTATTAGGTAATTCAAGGTACTTATTAAGTGCTAATAGGTCCTAATCAGTAGTAGAGTCCCTTAATTTTATTTTCTCTCAAAATGTATTATTATTATTAGGTAATACAATGTACTTATTAAGTGTTAACTCAAGTTCTAATATGTACTTATCATTAGATATTACTTACCTACCGGTATTATTATTATTATTATTATTATTATTATTATTATTATTATATACAAATATTTGCTCCTTTTTTATTTTTTTATTATTTGTTCTAATTATATTATCATCAGCCGGATATATCTATAGGCTTACTACCATTTAATTTTATCTATAAATTATAATAAAAATATATAAATAACTTTCTAACGAGATTTTTACTAATATTAGTAAAGTAATAAAAAAAATGTTGTTCTCAATTATTGTTTTTCAATTTGTTTGGTTAAAATATAACGAATATATAAACTTACAATTAGATATTTATATATCATAGCGATAAAAATGAATATAGTTAAAATCACTATTATTTGATAAATATACAAGTTTGAACAACCTGATATCAAGTTGTAGTGCTTGATGCATCCATATTGACTTGGAAATATAAAATCAGAAAATTTGTTTTAAAGTCGAATATACCTTACCCAAATATTGTTGCACTTAATCAAGTAATAAATTATTTCTATAAAATTTATACAAAATAAGCGCAGTTTGGTTAATCTGTTGCCTGCCAGCAAACAGAAAAAAATCGAGCAGCTTATAGGAATGTTAAGCAATACTCGCTTTATAAAAATGATAATAAATTAAATAAACATTTATTATATGCTTGTTCAGGATTTATCAATCAAATATTTATTCATGAATAAATATATTGACAAACATAAAGAATATAAAGAAAACATAAACAGATTTCGATTTTTTTAAATTTAAATGTATCATATTTTTGCTAAAAAAATATATTATGATTCAGTTTATTTTGAAATATCAACTAGATTGACACATATTAAATACAAAGTCCATGGTATATATGCAAATGAACATTTCTGATATAAGTAGACTTATGTATTTATCTCATCCAATTTTTTATAAGTAAATATTAAAGTTTTTATATATAGAGGTACTTTCCTTACTTATAAAATTTTGTGATTATGTATTTTAACCCTTACCACTCGGATGCAGTTCACGAGTGGAAAGGGTTAATATTGTAAATTATGACTCTAAATGAATCAATGTCAAAACGTATGATAATGATAAAAATTTTGGTTTTCATTCTATGGATGATCTTTGAAGTATATTTCAATCTCAAAATTAACTAACTCAAATGTATATATATATATATACATATATATATATATATATATATATATATATATATATATATCTAACACTATAGTAGTGACACATATACCCGCCATGTTGTTTGGTTAACGATTGCTACGGGGCTACTACACTCTCTCTACGTGCATGCGCACCTCTCTGAGTCGATACAAGGTGCGCATGCACCGTAGCGGCGTAGCACACGGCTACCGGTTCCGAATTAACCCCATGAAACTCTATTATAACCCACCAGGACATAAAGATGGGCAATTATCCTGGAACAGGACGGGCTTAGGTGTAAATTGGGAACTACGGTGATAACACAAATGTTATGTAAAAGCTAGGTTGGTATAATAAATGAGGGTATAATAATAAATTATATAATGTGTGATTTCTAAGTTATATAATATATTTTACATAATAATATATTATATAAAAAATAGTAGTAAATTATAATAATAGGATAATATTAATAGATTTTTAACACGTTAATCGCCACGATAATATCAGAATTTTTTTACAGGGACTATGGTAACCTTATTAGAAAATTTAGTTGAAATTGTATCAAGAAGAATTAATGTATCAAAGAAAAAATTGTTTTTGCTCAAGTTGTTGACGTCACACATTTAGGATTGACTTCATATTTTTGATGCTTTACATATAAGACTGACATGGCCCTATATCAAAACTTATTTTTTCGATAAACCGTGTTGGTATTATGTTTTTTTTTATATACGTTTAATTGTAATCTGTAGACAATCACTAGTTTTCATGCGTGTCAGTAGTTTTTATCAGTAGTTTTCATACGTTTCAGAAGTTTTGACGTTTTAATATGTGACTCTTTGGAATTGATGGACACCCGGTAGTTATCCAGACCAGTTGTGACTAGTTGTGAACTATACTCGAAGTATTTGCTAAAATTTTATGATTATATGTAGCTACACCTACCCAAGAAAGACAAGAGAAAATTTTTACTTGAGGAGACTTGAATTGAAAACTGTCTGATGTCGGACTTGGCCGTGAGTAGGATTAAACCAGCAAACCCAGAAATAGTTTGTACTAGCTTAAGTCCAAATCAATTTTGCCACCGCTGGACAAAAAATGTCTGACGCAAAAAAATTAGGTTTTGTTTCTGATAGGTCAAGTATTTGTAACATACTGCGAATGTAATGTTTGAATCGGACATCTATGTTTGACATGGCTTTTTACGAAATCGCCTATGTCATACCCATATGTCTGACTTGGCTCATGTAAAACTTTTTACCATTAGACGTATTGAATAATTAGGTTTTATTCTGAATTTACTAACTTAGCAATCTCAATCACTAAATTTTATAACAAATCATGATCATAGGTGAGTATTTAGGAAGATCTTACGAGTCATGATTGTAAACACCTCGAACTGCTCGGTGTCTCTCAGGGATCAATTCTCGGACCATTATTATTTCTCATCTATATAAACGACCTGCCAAATTGTACAGATCTCTGTAAATTTATTCTGTTTGCCGACGACACTAGTGTGATTATTAAAAGCAATTCTTTAGAAGTGAATAATAAATTAAATCTAGTTATGAATTCAATTTCGAATTAGTTCAATTCTAATAATCTTTTGCTCAATAATGACAAAACCCAAATTTCGAACTTTTCGAACAGTAAATAGGATAAGTCATGAGATCAATTCTTTAACAATCAATAGCATTCCATTTGAATTTTCCTCAGTCTCAAAATTTCTAGGCATCCAATTACAAAAAAACTTGAACTGGGACAATCATATTTATTCTATACTTGTACCTAAGTTAACTAAAACCTGTTTCATGTTAAGGATTCTTAAATCAAAAGTTAGTTTAAATTGCCTTCTTTCAATTTATTATTCTAATTTCTATTCGCATCTCGCTTATGGAATAAAATTCTGGGGATTCTCATCATCCTTAAAGGATATATTCAAAATACAGAACTATATAAATGATCATATCAAAATTTATTTACTATTTTGTTAATTAAATTAGTTCAAATTCATTTAAAGTAAATGATATAAAAATATATAATGATATGATCAAGATCATAAAAATTCTGGAAGTCTTGAATCTCAAAATCTCTCTTCTGAGAATATTTTTGGGATACCCTGCATTTAATTTTTGTCAGGTACATGTTACGGTTTTTCCATTACCTCGACCGGACACATATTTTCACACTTTGCATTATTTCGTCGTTGATAATTCGCACCTTGCGCTAAAAGTTAATCTGGTATTAACTTTCCCACAATTGTGATTTTCGGTTTTACCTTAAAATATTTATGAACACATCTGTATTGTAATACCCGGATAAAGAGTCTCTTATATTTATGTCATGTGACCACAGAAATCCAAGAAGACCAACCTTTTATGAAATGTATTGCAGTTTTACTATTGATCTTGGGCACTGGATTAAAATCGATATCTAACACATTGAAAAATGAACATTTCAATAAACATAATATTGGCATGATCTCAAATCAAATATAGTCAAATCAAATAATCAAATATTAATAATATTTTTTTTATAAATAATATTTATTAATTTATGTAATTAAAGCTATTAGGTAATATATATTAACTAGGAAACGTTGAAAAAATGTATTCATATTTTTAATCAAGATTTCTTAGAAACAATAATTTGTTTAAAAGATCGATTTGTTTAAAAAGGAATTTGAATAAATCAGGTTTCAAGTTTACTAATCTTATTGAAAACATTTAACATCAAAATTAACTCAATTTACGAATCAATTTTGGGCAAAACATATATAATTCTATTAATAAATTATATATAAGGTTGACCATCCCTGATTTTTAAGTCTGGAAACGGATGCATTGTGTCTTTTGCAGGTAATGCCCGCTTAAATGACCAAAAGTCAAAATATTAATGGGATTATGGTAAAGAACAGCTTAGCGTGAAATTATGGTTTTCCTAAATATTTAACAATGAGGATTCACTCTTGATTTTTTAATCTTTTGCACTTGTCATTGTTATTTATTAGGATTCGTGAGAATTCCCAAAAAGTACTACAACAATTATTAAAAACCAATATGTATAAATATTAGGGTTTGTAATGAAATAATTTGGACGTTTGATACATAAAATTTCACATACTTTATTGTTATTTTAAAATCATATCATGCATTTTAGACGTATGATTTATAGTCTATTTTATTAATTATAACATTGAAAGCCATCAAAAATTTTCTGAAACATTATCAAGGTTTTACTAATTTGAGGATATATTTCAATTTAGTGAACATTTGAACAGTTATCAGATTTAAAATAGATGTATAATATATTCCATTTCTAGTAGATTAAATTTTTGACTATGAAAGTCTTTGTTGATGAACAAACATCACATATAAATTATATCACACAAATAAAATATATTTTTTTAAAATCGAAACGTCAATAAATGAAATAAGTACCTTTACAGTATAGATATTATATTCACTAATTGCTAATGTTGACCTGTTGTTGGCAGGATTTTCCTGGATTACTAGTAAAAAAATTTGACGTAAAATTTCCAAATTCTCTTGGGAATAACTTGTGGTAAAATATTTATCTCCTTCAAGGATTTGTCAATTTGACAGATTTTTCCCTAAATGTCGAAAACAAAAATTTAAAATGTCATTCAAAAACTGGTCGATTTTTTGATAAAAATTCAAATTCCTCTTTATCATAATGAATAAGTCAATAAATGATCAAATCAGCAACTTTTTAGATAAATATTCAGATACCTATACTAATATATTTTTTGTTTTATGGAGTAATATAAATTTGCTTATAATTTTGACATCTCTTACAATAATTATTTTAACAGTTAAAAAAACTCGATATGGCCACAGACGTTCTATACGGCGGCCACAGAATAATATTCAAGATTTCAGTCGGGAAATTAGGTGAATTAAAAATAAAATACCTATAATCAAAAATAATATACTAGCTGATTACTAATTAATATTATTGTAATAATGTTATCATTATTATCAAGGTCCATCAGGGCAGATTTTGAAATGAGGCAAAGAAATCAGAAATCGCGCCTAGTCACATTATCCAAGAAAAACAAGCCTACAAGAACTCGATCTTGCAGAATAAATGCTCCTAAGAATAATCACGATATTATAGTCAAACTCAAAAATACTTTCGGCAATAAGTACAATGAAGACAATTTTTTGGATAAATTGTACGCTTTGCATGAAATCAACATGGAATACGATGAGTTGAGTGAAGGCGATTTGTCAGAAAATCTGTCGAATTTAAATATTTTGGAAAATGTTATGAAAACTTTTCCATCGCTACAAGATAAAGCTGGGTACTGATATTTTGCTGATCTTTTTCTAAATGATTTGGTTTAAATCGTGTCAAGTTTGTCCAATGGATTTAATTTAGTTTAAATTGTTTGGTAGAAATATTTTGATTATTTATTGACTAATTCATAAATTGTGGAACTGTAAGAATTTTGTAAATCTATTTTTTTCATTATTTTTAATTTTTTAAATGTGATGCTAATCATGGATTTATTTAAATGATAAAATTTGTATTTGTGTAAGAGTGTTAAATATATATTTTTTATCTATTACGAGTTATTGCATATTCGAACTCAGTTTTTTCACTGGTTAATTAATTTCTTCTAAAGTATGGCAAATTTTGGTGTTTTTGCAAGATTCAATAGAAAAATTCTAAGAACGAAACATACGGCTCCCTTTCCTAACTCTTTTTACCAATATTGAATAAAAATAATTTTGCGGTAAAAGAAATAAAGTGG
The DNA here is from genome assembly GCF_003426905.1 of Ctenocephalides felis. Taxonomy (NCBI): domain Eukaryota; kingdom Metazoa; phylum Arthropoda; class Insecta; order Siphonaptera; family Pulicidae; genus Ctenocephalides; species Ctenocephalides felis. The sequence continues at coordinate 47,348,494 of NW_020537758.1, forward strand.
CAAAACGGTAAAAACGAAGTTGTTTATGGTTAAATTGGGTTGACATTGGAATTAACATAAAACAACATGAATACATTGCTGAAAACTCGTCTATGATTTTGATAATGTTTAATTTTTTTATGAAATGTCCGAACTTAATGCTGGTATTGGCTAGAAACTTATCAATTAACGTTCATGTCGAAACGGATTTCTTGTAAATAATAGAGTTTTGGGGTAGAGCGGTGCCTAAAGGTCCACGGGTGAAAAGGTCCACCATCGTTATCTCAAAAAAACAGTTAAGAATTTTTTAATGATAATATTTGAAAGTAGAACGAAAAAGATTTATAACCAGCTATCACCTTGATTTTTAGAACGTTGCTATCGGAAGAGAAGCGGCAATGTTAAAAAATCTATAACAAAAGTATTTTCTCTTATTGGTAGTTTTTTTCATTGTGAGCATTATTGCTTAGTTTACGAGACTTTAATATAATTTGAAAGTATAACTTATTTAATTGTTTTATAAGATAGTTAATCCAACTCTACTGATAAATATTTCTGTCGAAATACCATTTATTTTGAATTGGTTGATCTTTTATTTAGCAAAATCTCTATAAAATTAAAATAAGATATTGGACCCGTTTGTCCCATGGCTGCTCCAATTTGCCCCTCATATGGAGTAACTTTTTGAAAAACAGGAAAAAACACAATTCTGGGAGTTTTACTTAACATAATCAGATAGTTGTTCGTTTGATATGTGTTATTTGTTGTGAAATAATTGGTTTGGTTTTCGTAATATAATTGCTCAAAGTCAAATTGAACCATTGTGCTCTGCCTTACTCTATTATATTACTGGTTTTAATATTTTTTAAACACATAAAGAATATTTAGGAATCTAGTCATCAAAGTTAATACCACACACAGATTCATATTAGTATAAACCAAGATGAAATACCAAATTACCATAATAAATTAACTCGATTTCACAAATTTATCCCATCAATTATCGATTACCCAATCAGCAGTACCCATCGTAAACAGAGAAAACTTTCGATTTTCGGCAAACTTTTTTGTCAAAGCTCTTGACACACAAAATGATATTTAAATGTTGAACGAAATAAAAAAGCGATTGAGTATTGGCCGTGTGCAAACAACGAGCACTATAATCTCGAACATTGCGTTTCCCACATATATTCTGTGACTTGGGCAAACATTAAGAAATGGGTGTGTTTTGTGTTTGAGGCCTAATGTACTGAAATTCTAAATCATATCGTATTACCGAATTCAAACCCATATAACCGATGCGCAGTCTGCGATCGGGACGTCGCGGGACTAGTGAGGATAGATGTGTAAATCGATCATTCGAGATTGAAATCGATGTAAAGTATTATTCACATTACATTTTTGGTATAATAATCATTTTATGTTATTCATTTTGTCCGTATTGATATACATTTTTGCTTAAGGACAAGTAAATTTCTTGCCAATTTCAGCAAAATTTCTGATATATTTTTTTTCTTTAATAACATAGAAATAAAAACTCAATATTTTTTTATTTATTAGCATAATATGCATTTTCTATATACCTAGACAATATTTTAACATGAAAAATCATAGTAATTATTTGTGCATAATATTTTTATATAGAATAGGGCGGGACACAAAGGTCCAATTTGACTTTGGAAAATTATATTGTAAAAACTACATCAAAACATGTAACATATCAAACAAACAACTATGTGACTATGCTCAGTAAAATTCCCAGATGATTCATCATTGTAAAACTATGTTTTTACCCGATTTTTCAAAAATTTGTCACTTGGTTCTTTATACTTCATAGGAGAAATAAAATGAGGCAGCCAGAGCACAAACAGAGCCATTGATATAGTTAAAATTAATTTTAAAGGAATTTTACGAGATAATAGCTACATTATTCGACCAATGCAAAATATAAATTTTATGGAGACAGTTTTAACTAGATAACACTGCAAATAACCTTAATCTGGTATTTTGTCAGAAATCAGTAGAGTTGGAATAACTATTAATTTAATTTATCTCTTGTGAAATTTCTGTTTTTACTTAATTAACTTTTTTATTAATGGTATACACTTTTGCCAAGTGAAGATTCAGTTGATCCTTTACCTCACCTTCATGTAACTTTTATGGAGATTATATATAAACATTGCTAAATCTAACTTAAAATTAACAGTACTTCTAATGAAACAATTAAAATACGTATACCTAAAAGGTAAATTAAGGTCTCGTAAACTAAACAAGAATACACCAGGAGAACTAACAACGAAAGGAAATACTTTTGTTATGGATTTACAAACATTGCAGATTATTTATCGATAGCAATATCATAAGCATCAAGGTGATGGCTGGTTATACATCTTTTTCCCTCTACTTTCAAATATTGTTGTTGAAAAAATCCTGACTTTACTTGTTTTTGAGGTGTGGATGGTGAATTGTTTTACCTGCGGACCTTTAAACCCCGCTCTATTCTATAACCTGCGGAGTTGGAATAACTAATAATTTTATTAATTTCTTGTAAAATTGTTTTCTATAATTTAATTAACTTGTTTTATATACTATATTAATAGTGGTTTACACCTTGGTCAGGGTAAAGATCATTTTAGTCCAATTTACTCTACTCACTTGTAAGATTTTATACAGGTTATATGAAAACATCTGTTGAATTTAACTTAAAATAAACAATACATCTTACAGAACAATTAAGAAATATATCAAGGTTTCGTAAACTAAACAACAGTGCTCACTACCAAAAAACTAACAACGAAAGAAAATACTTTTGTTACAGATTTTCAAACATGGACTTATATCGGACCTGATATGGACGTTTCTGGATTTAAGGCAATGGCCGATAATAAATCTCTTGCTCACTACTTTCAAATATTGTTATTAAAATTTCATAATTTTACTTGATTTTAAGATAATGGTGTGGACCTATTTACCTGCAAACCTTTAATCTCCGCTTTACCCTATATTCTAGAATAATTAATATAAAATTATTATGAAAGAACTGAGGCATTTAAGACATTTTTAATTTTTAAAGCAAAATTAATAATGTTTTTGAATTCATTCTACTTATCTACTATACATTACATTGACTCTTTAAAATTTATTACCGATGTTATTTATTTATCGAATATTGATTTCAGATTTGTGCCACTATTAAGTCAGTGGTCAATCATCGAACTTATATTAGGTGATTGCAAATGGCGATGGCTCTTGAATATCATATTACACTGTAAAGTATATAACCTTGTGACAGACTATGTCCATGTCTGATGATATTTATGAGGGCGCAGCCATTCTGTTTTAATTTTACTCATACATATGTAGTATTTAATGGCCTATATACATCAATCCATAATCTATCATAGTTAATGTGCCTCTGAATAGTCAATTTTGGTGAACCCTTTGATATTTTTTGGTATTCAGCTTACAATTTACACAAACATCTAAGATCAGTTCAAATAAAGATTTATGATAATTGACTTAAAATTTGATGCATTTTTGAAAAAAGACTCTCTTATTTTTTGTTCTTTATGAATTTACTTTTTGAGTAAAAAGTCATTACAATGTCTTACAAAGTCTCGCATAGTTAAAAGCTGATTAGCTGATTTATTAACTTCCCATAGGGTTAAGTTATAGTAAGCGCAAATGCATGTAATGTAAGTTACAGTAAATCTAAAATGATTTACTTTTTATTTTCCTTTACGTGTTAAAGGTTCCTAAACATCTTGCCATATCTTAGAAAAAATGGGTGTATTTGAGCGTGTGTGCATATTTTTGTGTATGTATGTGCGGATACAATTTTTCGTCGACGATTTCAAGAACAAGAATCAACCAGGTTGAATGATTCAAAACCATTCGATTCCGATTGATAAGGAGACGTGGTGAATAGGCAGGTCTAGTCGTTCCGAAGATATGAGGCAAAAAGTGCCAGAAGTGGTAATTCAATTTTTGAGAGAACGTCCGATTTACATTTTATCTGTATTGACAAAACAAATAAGTGGTGTAATTTTTGCATAGGCAGGTCTAGCGGTTTGGAAGATCTAATGAAAAAGTAAGAAAAAAATGCCACTTGGCGGACAAAAATAATCATTAGACATATGGACATCAAATTCTCACATATTTTATAGATATTTTAGTAATAAGAACGAATTTTGTTTACGTTTTTATGGTTCTATACGAATGTTTAGCCGTTATTCTGCAATGCGGCGCCCACGCGCTTCGATATTTCGTTTCTACGCAGCTAACGTATCGCGATTGCCTTGAAAAAAGTTCCAAATTTTTAAAATATTTTGAAGTATAAAAAAAATCTATCTTTCCCAAAAAGCAAAAATTTTAAAATTCAAAAATCTTATTTTTCTAAGTTCTAAAAAAAATTTGAACATGTATTTTTTCAAAATATTGTCTGGTACGGGTAGTTCTAGCAGTTTGCCTTAAGACACGATGCCATGCACCACTAGTTTTATTTCATTAACTTCCCGTAGGGCGAGTTAGAGTAATCGCAAAATATTCGAAAATGAAAATTTTTATATATCTTTACGTTTCATTAGACATATGCACATCAAATTTTCAGATATTTTATAGAGATTTTAACAATAAGTATAAATTTTGTTTACATTCCTCTGGGTTCCGTACCAATGTTCATCCGCTAGACGACGACGCGGCGCTTATGCGCTTTGATAATTCGTCTCTATGCAGTCAAAGCAGTACGATTGCTTTGAAAAAAAGTTCAGAATTTCCAAAATATGTCAAAATAAAGAAAACATTTTTTTTTTCAAAAAAAGTAATTTTTTGTCAAATTTATGGTTCCTCAAAAATCTAATTTTTTCGAAGTAAATTTTTTTCAAGAATGTTAATCGTTTTTAAAAAATAATAATTTGTACGGAAAGTTCCAGCAATTTGCCTTAAGGCACGATGCCATGCGCCCCACTAGTTTTATTTTTATTTTTTTACTAGTTTGTTTCAGCAGTCATATTACAAATACAATCTGTAAGTTGAAAGTGATTATTGAAAAAAATTACAAAAAATGCAATTAAATAATAATCATAATAATGATGACAAGAATAATACAACCATAATAAATAGTAAAAATAAGTAACTTGTGCGGAACATTTTTCTGTGCATTACAGACAAATTTTGTAGTTGGTTGCGGCAGATGTAATCATATTTTTCAAATTTTTATTCCTATTACAGATGATTTCGAACAATGCAAATGCCTGGTTATTTCAATATTTTACTAACTATATCCAGTATTCGGCTTCTGCATATAACTTCCGGGTATATTTATGCAAAGAATGAATTCTAATTACACCTATAATCGCCTCCCGTAGGCGGGCTACATGTTTGCTTGCTACGTCAGTCGGAAGGGTTGAGAGTCAACAAATAAAATACGAACGGATATGAATTCTGCATTTTAGATACAACGGGGTAGGTGAAATTAAATGAATTTTATTTTCTCTAGTTTATGAAGTTGTAGTTACTCATGTCCATCCAAAATTTTAATCGAAAGTTGTGGGAATTATGAAGTATGGAATATGGGAATAGAGAAAAAAATATATTTCCATACGAGTCCTGTGTATTCTTGTCCAATAGTAAAAGCACCCAAATATACCCTAAATTGAAGACCAAAACTCCATTATATATACATAAGAAATTAGAAGTTTTGCATCCAAGGGGGCGTCCATTAGTCACGTGAGGTTTTTAGGGAGAGGGTGGGTTTGACAAAAAATGACGAAATATTACGAGGGGGAGGGAGGGGTATAGTAAGATATCTCTTGTATTTATTTTTTAACTGATTTCTTTAAAAAAATTAAACATTTTCAAAAAAGATCAAAAAATTTATAGTTTTATCACTTAACTAAAAATACACGTGATGTTTGGTGGGGAAGGGGGGTAATTTTGAATATCACCATGTATTACCAAGGTGGAGGGGGTGTCAAAAAATCTTTAAAAACTCGCTCACGTGATCAATGGACGCCCACCAAATAAAAAGACAAGGCTCAAAAACCATCCGAATCAACTTGCGAAAGACTTGCTTTCCTCAAACATCGACAAAAGACCTAAAAGAATAAACCCGTTAGATTTAGCATTGTCAACATGTGATTTAGATTTAGTAATATTTTTTTTACTCCACAGTATGGAGTTTTAATTTTTTAGCAAAAGGTATAGCAAGGCTCAAAAGCGGGTAAAAAGATACACCACCGATATCACAAAATCAATTAAAGTTAAGAAGTTTTTAGCAACAATATTTGAAAGTAGAGGGTAAAAGAATCATAATCAGCTATCACCTAGATTTTTACGACGATAATGCTTCCGAAAAAAGGTAATGTTCGAAAATTCATGACAAAATTATTTTCTTTCGTTGTTAGTTTTTTTTTATTGTGAGCACTGTTGCTTAGTTTACGAGACCTCAATATAATTTTTAAGTATACGTTATTTAATTGCTTTATAAGATCTATTTTTAATTTTAAGTTAAATTCAACAGTTAGTTTCATAACTTCTATAAAAGCTTACACCTGGGTGGGGTAAAAAAGACCAACTGAACCTTTACTACCTTAGTGTCGTTAGTGTAAAAAATAAAAAATAGCAAATAAAAATTTAATTTGAGTTTAAAAAAAGCAATTTACAGGAGATAAATTAAATAAATAGTTATTTTAACTCTGCTAATGAATATTTCTAACGACATACCAGATCAAAGTTATTTTACCGTGATATCACTGTTAAAAATGCACTCATAAAATTTATGTTTTGCATTGGTTAAATAATGTAGCTATTATTTTTTAAAATTCCTTTAAAATTCAAATAATACATTTGGCCTGTTTGCCCCGTGGCCGTCTCAATTTACCCCGCCTATGGGGTAAAGAGACCAGATTACACATTTTCGGAAAACATAGTCAGAGAGCTGTTTGTCTGATGTGTTATTTGTTGTAATATTATGGTTTGGTTTTCACAATATAATTGTTCAAAGTAAAGTTGGACCTTTGTGCTTCGCCCCACCCTACTCGGTTATAGCTATAACCGGTGATTGCTTATTATAATGAATAGATTGCGTCAAGTTTTGTACTATAGGGCCTACTTCATGATTATCACAATTCCAAATCGTGCCATGACATATATTTTCTATTCGTCCTTTTACAACATAATTAGTAATAAATTAACAGAAGGCGGTGGTATCTTATTTTCACGAAAATACGATGTATGCACAGGTGACTGTTAATACATCCGAAAACGTTCAGATAATAATGTTGACACTGCGAGCGCTGTTTGTTGTGTAAATCATGATGTTAATATTTGTGAATTGTTCTATTAATTATATTTGACGAGGATATGTAGGTATATACTGAAAGAAAAAACATTCGGAAGCGATGCTAGGAACAATTGAATATTATGCGTGTCATACTTTGTGCATTTACTTTTATATATTTTTCTTCTACTATTTGTTTTTAACAACTTATATTTTGCATCTAGAGACAATATCAATCAGGATCTATTATCCCCAAAGAGTAAATTGACACTGAAAATTTTCTTTTTCCTTTGAGACTCTTTTTAAAAGATCTGGCAATAATATGTGCTACTTTATTAACTTCCCGTAGGAAATGTTATTACAATCGTCCAAAAATCGAAATTGAAAATATTTGCATTTCTTCGCGTTTTGAAGGTTTCTGAATATTTTGGCATAAAAACACTCAGAAAAAATGGATGTGTATGTATGTATGTATGTATAAAATTTTTCGTCCACGTTTTTGGGCGCACGGATCAACAGAATTGAATGCTTCAAAAAACATTTGATTCCTATTGAAAGGGAGATGTGCTGATTATTTTTTGGCAATGGCAGATATGGAGCAAAGAGTCCAGAAAATAGAAATCGAGTTTTTGAGAAAACAAAACATCTGATTTGAATGTTCCAAAATGCATCCAATTTGTAATGACGGGGGGAAGTGGTGATTAGTTTGTCGCAAAAGCAGGTCCAACCGTTTCGGAGATACCGAGCTAAATCTGCAAAAAGTAGAATTTTTTGAGAGAACTAAGCATCCGGCTTGAATAATTCAAAAAACTTTCTGCTTGTGTTGGTGAAACGATTGCTTTTGGGGAAAAACAATTTTTGATTTGATTTTTTCTTTTCAAAAATTTTTTTTTTTTTTGATTTCAACAATTATGCGAATTTTAATTAATTCTAGTTAAAGTTCTGAAGCTCATTTATATACTTCAAATAAATAATTTCAACTTTGCAATTCAGTTTAAATATTTCTTATAAACACTAGACAATGTCCTTCATTCTAAATTCGATTATTTGTTTATTTACTTTTCTTTAAGCATATATACGTTACAGTATTTATATTGATCTATTTGAAAACATTTAATAATCCTCGAATATTTCCTTGCGGCACGGGAGGTTCCAGCAATTTGCCTTAAGACACGATGCCATACACCACTAGTTTTTATAATAATTTACAAAATTAATAAAGTCTATATTATATATTAAGATTGATTTCGTTGATATCAAATTGATCCGCTATCATCATTAATGGGGCCCAAGTAGATAAACTTTTCCTCTTCAAATGATTATTATCAGTAGACCTCAATTATATATAAAATACTATAACTGATCAGATCCCACAACAATATAGGATATCTGAATGATTTAATTATTTATTTACGCAAGAATATCGACTTTTCCTTTATGAGTCCAGAAACGAAACACTATCTAAACAAAGTACTCGAATGAATATTTAATGTTCAGATATAATAACGGCTCCCTTTTCGGCTTCGCTATTAGCGAAGCTTTTCCATCTTTTGTGTCCGAAAAATATATAGACTGATATCTGGCAAACATTTTACTGGTGATCGAAAGATTTTTGAATAAATTGAATTGTCCTGGCTGGTGGTTGATATATTGGGAGGTAGGTTCTGGATCACCAGTATGACCAGGAATTGTAATGGTAGGCTGGACCCGAGCGGTGAACAGTTGAATAGTTGTTGAAGTATTATATTTGTGATGTGGACTCTCCAGAGTCCACTGGTAGTGTGATAGGCCTTTAGGACGAACAACGATTTGATAGCAATTTGTAAACACACTTCTTTCTTTGAATGATACTTTATTATTCACTATTTTTACAATTAATATTTGTTGATAACCTTTTGGTTATCATATCAGCAAAGACTACATTTTACTGAATACTATGTCTGACTAACTCTATGTCTGTCTCCGAGTCTGACTCCAAGTTTTGACTGACTGTCTAACTTTTGTCTAACTCTTATATACTAATTTATTGTTTACAACCTATTTACAAAATCCAACAGTAAGCACTTCCGATGTCCGCGTAACCTACATATAACTAGCAACGCGTTTTGTAATTATTAAACAAAATAATGATTCGAATTGTTATTACAGTTCAAAATATTTATTACTACCCAACTCCTATTGGTTTAGACTTTACTACAATTATTAGTGATAATATAATTGAGCTATTGGTTTTTTATTAATTTTTCAGATAAAAGGTTTCAGATTTTAAATTGTTTTTAACTTCCTGAAGCTGTAGTTTATGTTTTCGTCAGATAATACGATTTCCTAATGTTGCGTTTGCTCGGCGTTTTAAGACACTCTGAATCGTGTGATACATTCGACAAAACTCAATGTTAATTACTTTTGCAGAACGATCGGTAGAGCATTTTCTTAGAATTAACAAAAAGTATTTATCTATGTTTTCGACAAAAATCATTCATCGATTTTGAAAATTCAAAAGCTGACCTCACGGTATAATTTGGGAATCCTGATGAATAGTTTTTGTTCTGAATAATGGACTACAATTTTATGTTCTATATTTTAGACATATTTTCACTCTAAATAAAACATTAATAAATATTATAAGTTTATTTAAAAAATGATACTTGGAAATTAGATTGATTAGTTTATAGTGAAAAGCGATTGCTATATTTTTGAAATAAATAGTTGACAAGTTTATCCTTGTTACAAAAATTGCTAAAATTATTATTGAATCACTATATATTTTAGTCACTATTTATGAGGCGATTATTTAATTATATATGCCTTGGTGCTACTCACAAGGTAGAGGTATAGATAGGCCAATATTTGCACACAACCAAATTCTATTTTTTATTTACTATTTATGATTTATTTACTATTTATGAGGCGATTATTAACTTCCCGTATGGCAAGTTATAGTAATCGCAAAAAAATCGAAAATGAGAATTTTTATAGATCTTTATGTTTCAAAACCTTCTGAACATTTTGGCATACCTTAGAAAAAATGGATGTATGTGTGTGTGTGCGTGTGCGTGTATGTATATATGTGCGGATACAAATTTTCGTCGACGATTTTGGGAACACGGATCAACCGATTTGAATAATTCAAAAAACATTCGATTCGTATTGATAAGGAGACGTGCTGATTAGTTTTTGGCGAATGCAGGTCTATCCGTTCCGAAGATACAGGGTAAAAAGTGTCGAAAACGGTATCTCAGTTTTTAAGAGAACGGAGCGTCCGATTTGAATAATTCAAAAAACATTTTATTTGTATTGACTAAATGAAGAACTGTTCAAATTTTTATATATAGAGATATGGAGGAAAAAGTAAAAAAAGCCATTTGGCGGTCAAAAATGAACATTAGGCATATGCACATCAAATTATCAGATATTTCATAGAGATTTTAACAATAAGAATAAATTTTGTTTACATTCCTATGGGTTCCGTACCAATGTTTACGCGTTGATAAGTTACGCTTTAAGCAGTACGATAGCTTTGAAAAAAAGTTCAGAATTTCCAAAATATTTCAAAATAAATGATTTAAGATAGAATGATTTAATATGGTTCGAAATACTATTAAAAGTTTCAAATCATTGATCAACTTTTTTTGATTATTATTATTGATTATTTTTAATTACTAGAATTTTGAATTGCGGTACGGTAAGTTCCAGCAATTTGCCTTAAGGCACGATGCCCTAATTGCCTTAAGACAGAATTCCCCTTACAGCTAGTTTAGCCTTGGTGCGACTCGCCAAGGTAAATTGGTGAATTTTAATTGCAGAGGTATAGATGGACCAATATGTGCACATAACTTAATTCTATTCTCTGTGGAAAAAATGAAATACAAGCTGTAACTTTTATTTCTGAAATAGATCTGAACAATGTTTGTTTTGTACAGAGAAGGACATGCGTTCACTCCTACCAGACTAGGTCTTTTGTTTGGGTATGTCGGGCTTCACACCGCCTTGTCATCACGAAAACGGCATTACTTCTTAGGTGAAGGCTCTAGAATTCTGTTCCATTTCCCACTCTTAATTAATTTGTACAAATTGATCTCAATCGCTTTTTTTCTTTCCGAAGATTGTATGTCTATTACAACTTCAATAACGAATGTGCCTATGATCTGAAGTTCTGAACCGTGTAGTTGGTGATAGTTGAAATAATTTCATCAAAACTGTTAAGTATTTGGTACATGGGGACAAAACGATATTAAGCCTATTAATATATCAATAATTTTTAAATGTGATGAAAGTTTTTAGAATTGAAGCATAGTCTTTTTGCAGCTCGCTGTGAGGAGAGCTCATTATTGCAGAACATCATGAAACGTAAGGAGAACTCAACTTGTTCAATGTCGAATTTTGGAGATTTGTTCAATACGTTAAACTCGTTAAAGTCAAAGTCCACCAGCTTTCTGTTTATTTCAAAAGTAATAGCTATGAAGCAGACACGCAAGGAATATAGAATCGTGCACTATGAAATGAACGCTTCAGCGATCAATCAATGTTGGACGGCACTCATAACAAGTCAAACATTGGCCAGTCAGCCTCACATGCGAGAACGAATAGCCTTCATTAGACAAGATTGGCCCCAATGCTTTACGATGGATTATTTTTTCACTAATTACCCAATACAGGAACAATATATACACATATATATATACTAGATGATCCCACAGACTTTGTCCTGTATCCACGTCTACAATTCAAAAGTCCTAAATTTTTTATATCTTAATACATACTTTTTTATATCCTATTTGAGGTCCTTCCTTTGTGATTCATTTATGGTCTTAGCATAAGCAGTATGAAAAATTCAGACAAAAAATAATATAATATCTGCGGTAAAAGAACTATATCACCCTTGATTTTACCACACAACATAGTTGCTTCAATAATTTAATCGACAATTTTCATAATCTCGTTCGAAATATTAGTTCCTTTTTGGCAATTATAATTTCTAAAGTACATTTTTTTACTAATAATTTAATAAACATTATTGTTTATGTTCAAATCTCAGGTGAATTAATTTGTAAAATCTAGTTCATATGAGCAGTCTTCAATCAAAAATCAACTTGCAAAATATATATCCAATGCCAAACAAATGAATTTTTGACACATGAAACAAAATTCTAAATCATTTTTTCAATAAGTAGAAATATTCTTTTGTATTTAAATAATTTAGTAAAGTAAAGCAAAATACAACAAAATAATGTATATACAATTTTGGCCGTATTGTATTATTTATTAAACTAAATTATATATTTTCTTCTGCCATATATTGCAACTTATATTATTTTAATTTCTGGCACATCTCAGTTGATTTTCGGAAATAATATTGTAAATATTACATTTTTCTTATTTATAATCATGAATATGGATATTATATACTAAAATTGTCTAGGCTCGCTTAAACTAAATTCAAATTTTAAGTGAATCGACATTTTTGGCAGATGACAGTTCTCATATGTCGAAATGTATTCAATGTCAAACAATGATATGTTGTTTTTTGCATTTTTTCTATTGATTTCTACAATATTACTATAGTTTTATAATTCCCCACATCTTGAATATTTCCCTCGACAAACTCTAAAAAGATTTATTAAAATCCGAATAACCGTATAAAAGGATAAATTTATACATTAGAGAAAAATTTTATATATAAGTTATATAAATATCTTATAGATAGTAGGACGAGCACATAGGTCCAGTTCCACTTTGAGTCAAAGTGGAATTAAAATTTCAAATATTGTAAAAACCAAACCAACAATATTACAACAACTGAGTCCAATAATATCACGACTATGGTCAGTAAAATTTCCAGCTAATTTATCATTGTAAAAACGTGTTTTTTGCTGTTTTTCAAAATTTTGTTATCTGGTTCCCCATAGGAGAGGTAAAATAGGACGCCGAGGGAGCAATATGTTCAAGGTCCTATTTTCATTTTCAAAGGTAATTTTACGAAATAATAGCTACATTATTCAATCAATGCAAAATAAAAAAAATATGGGTACATTTTTTACAGAGACAACACTGTATATTAACTTGATCTAATATTTCATCAGAATTAGAATGACTATTAATTTAAATTATTCATTATAAAATTACTTCTAACTAAATTTACATTTTTATTTACTATTTTCTTAAACAATATTTACGCCTTTACCATTGTAAATTATAATTGGTCCTTTTTACCCCACTCACGTGTAAGCTTTTATACGGGTTATAAAAAATCAGTCGAATCTAAGTTAAAATTAACAATACAACTTATGAAACAATTAAATAATTTTTTTTTAATATGGACGGAGATAGTAAGGCAAAAAATCTTCCTCCCAACCTCCCAACTGATTTTATTTAATTATATTCAATCTAATAAAATAAAATTGTAAAGTTAACTTATAAAATGTATATGATTAATGTACATATATGCAATGCGATGTCAAAAAATAAACAATAAAATAACTTTTATTAAAAAATTACATTTAGATCTTGTAAACTAAATAAGTGTTCAAAACCAAAAAAACTAACAACAAAAGAAAATACTTTTATCATAGATTTTCAAACATTGCCGCTTATATCCTAATAGCAACGTTGCATAATTTGAGACAATTGCTGATTATACATCCTTTTTCCTCTACTTTCAAATATTATTATTAACAAAATTCCTAACTTTATTTGTTTTTGGGATATTGGCGGGTGGAACTTTTTACCCAAGAATTTCTAAGCCCTGTTCTACTCTATATTATTATATTATACAATTTAATAAACAATTTCAAAAAAGAAAGTCTTATACCTCATCCTCATTTTCTGTTGTACATGTACGTTTGGTAACGTGCCGTCTGATGAAATCTGCTCTCATATATATCCTGATACTGCTAATAAAACACGAAGGATATTATTAAACCAATATTGACGCTATCTCTGCAGATTACACATTAAATGGAGAAAATTCAATAATTACATAACGAACTGTCAAAGTATAACAGTCAAACGGGAACAGAACTCTTTACAAACAAACTCCGAGCGAAACGCACAGAGCAATATTATAATAAATGGAACGAGTTAATAATCAAGCCATTGTAATATATATATATATATATATATATATATATATATATATACTATATGTAAAAGATTGATGGTAATTATATATTTTTAAAAATTACTATTATTATTATTTTTAATGATTATTTGGCCTCGCTTACTCTGAGCATTTAGCCACCTACTAGATTTTTATTTATTTACATTCTATATCATTTTTTATATTATATTCAATCTATATATATATATATATATATATATATCCTATTTTATATTCTTCTACTTCTTAATTTCTTTAATTTTTGCTGTTTTCGATCAAATTTCTAATTCTATTCAAGTTCTATCTTCATTATATTTTTTCTTCTTCTTTCTTCTTTTTAATCTCAGCAAATTCTGATGTTTTTTCTTCTTACTCCTAATACAATTCAGCTTTTCGAATTCTGTAATTCCTATTTTTCTCAATATTTATTCAATTTCTACTTAACAAATGTAATTTTCATTTAATTTCAAATTAACTACACATATTTTTTCAAAAATCTCTGTCGTATGAATCGAACACGCTACCAAGTGAGCTATGCTCGTCACATTTTTAAAAATATCTAAAATAATATTTTATTTAAGAAAAAAACTTCACCGCTACTATTACTGCTCCATTGGATCAACAAATTTAATTAAAAAATGTGCAAAATTATAAATGTGATGTATTATGTGTAAATTAATACATATTACTCAAAAAAATATTTTTTGCGTTATGTTTTTTAATCATCATTTACCATATAAGGATTTACTATGTTACTTACTAATAATTGTATTTCTATGTTTATTTTATAGATGAGTTTATTGTTATAATAATAGCTTCATTTTTGGTACATATTTATAGATAGAGGCACTAAACAATGTAGTAACAAATCAAATTTGATGAAATAAAGTTATAAAAATAAATACGAAAAATTGTTGATACATTACAAATGTAATATACAAATCTGTATATATTTATATGCTTGTTTATAAATAGTGAATATATAAATACATATAATTATATATATATATATATATATATGTATATATATATATATATATATATATATATTATACATAATATCGATTTGAACCTAGGCGCCGACGCTAGCTGCAGACGCTCTACGTTTTTATCAGCGTTCTACGATGGGCTACGCTTTTCCATATATATATATATATATATATATATATATATATATATATATATATGTATGTATATATACGAGAATATTTTATATACAGATATTTACATTTTATATACACAACGTGTTTATTTGTTTTTTACTCCTATGTTCATGCTTAATGGCATTTGAGTTACGTATAGATTTATAAAACTAACGAAGTACGCGATATATCTCAATTTTGACGCTGTTTATATATTTTATATTTGTGAATTCTATTTTTGTGAATTATTTCATAAAACTGTTCTAAAAAACTATCTACCATATTAACGATTACTGATTCCCCATGGTTTGTTAGCATGTCATCAAAATTACCAGTGCTAAAGTACATTGTAAAATTTATAATCATCCTAATGCAACAATGGCTCATCTGCTTGATAGTCCGCCTATAAGAAAATTACACAAGAATACAAATATAGTCTTATTGTGAAAAACTCTTTCCATAGTTAATTACTTATTCGAGCAATTACTACTTTTTTATTAAATTTATTATTTATTTATTTTTCTTCATTTGTAATTCATTTTTATTTATGTTCATTTATTTATTTATTATTATTTTTTCTTTTTGTGGTTATTTTTTTATTTGTAATTTAGTCCTAACTTAATTAATTAATAACTTGTAGAGTTCTGTCAATAACTTTGATTGTTGTATAATATTGAATGAATAAAAAAATTATATTATGCCATATTATTCATAAACAAAAAGCATCAAATTATAAGCAGGAAATTTCTATGTAATAATGTATATCTTAGAACTATATCCATTAATCGATTGTAGATAAGTTAACATACTTACTGAATAATAATATATAATAGAGACTATTTTAAGATTTTTATTAACTGATGAAGATGATCATATTTTTTTTCATTTTCATACCTCAGTCTGGTATAAGAGACTATGAAGCAATTTTCATTTTGTACATACATATCATTTATTATATATTTTATTTTACATTTATAATATAATAATAATACCTCAATTATTAACGTAATTTTTATTAATTATTATTAATTTGTTTAAGACTCTGTTTGTGTAAACCAATATAACTGCATTTATGTGCATGTTCTATATAATAAAATCATTCATGCATTTAAAAAAAATGATAATATCGAAATAATTTCATTGTCAATCTGACAATCAAATGACCGAAAATTCTAGTTACCGGTAATGAAACAAAACAAAATCATTTTTAAATATGGTATTCTAAATTTTTCATTTAAAAAATCAAAATTTGGTTTCGGCTTTAAGTCCAAAATTTTTAGTTAATTTACAAACTTTGCGGCATCTATAATGGTAAGTTCAATTTAGTGTTAGTGGGTGACTATTAAATGTGTATTCGTAATTAATAGCAGATAAAATGTCAAAAATGATAAATGAGTTTTATACTATAATGTTAACTGGCAATTGTCTATTCGTCGTTTTGATAAAGGTATGCTTTATTAAAACGACCTAGATCATCCCAATATTTTGAATAGATTGAATTAATATGTCATAATTTTTTACATAATCTATATTTCTCAAATTTTTTCAGTATTGAATGCTAACAAAATTAAAACTAGTACCACTATTGGCTTCACACAATAAGACTTTACAAAAACGAAAGTTCGAAATTCACACGATGTTATATTTTATAAATATTTTATTTTATTATAAAGCTTAAGTTTTCTGCAGTTTGTCTAATTTAAATAGTTTTTTTGTTATTTTTGAATAGTAATCAGAACCTAATAGTCCTATAAGCTGTTATGCTGATTTGATTTAGTCTGTGTGACAGTTGTCACATCTCTGTATGATATATTATTATTACAATTTCTGTAATAGGCCGAATATTTTTATTGGTGCAGCAATGCTGGGTAAGGGCTTATTTTATTCGGAAGCATATTGCTATTTATATTTTCATGTTAAAATTGCTGTCATTGCTGCTTGACAACAGGCTGCTCCAAGTGGGTATTGAACCCGGGATCTCTGAATCAAGTCGAATCGCTATTAACCTCTTATCTACGGGCAAGCCAGAATCAATAAATAGGATAATTTATTTTTTTAATTTTTTTTTTCAGAGAGAGTGTCTAACATTACACGTGGGCCAAGCAGGCGTGCAGATTGGCAACTCGACATGGGAATTGTATTGCTTGGAGCATGGCATCGCCCCAGACGGCAAACTGAAGGATGAGGCCAAGGCTTTTGGCGACAACTGCTACACCACTTTCTTTAGCGAAAACAGCAATGGTTCCATTGTACCCAGGAGCATTATGGTTGATTTGGAACCAACTGTGATCGGTGAGTAATAAAGTTCCTATATAGCAAACTTTCCAAAAACTTATTAGGTTCATTCAAATTAAACTGATGGAAAATTTAAGCCTGCTACACTTGAATTCAAATTATAGTCGGTATAAATAATAATGTATGAAAGGAGTGTTATTTATAGCATTAAATTTATAAACTTATTATTTGCCAAAAACGAATTAGGAATATGTAATTATATTACATAGTTATAAAATGTATTAAACCTCTCCTTCGATATTCAGGTTGTTGGGTTATAATTTAACTCTTGTAGCTGTAGACTGTATTAAACACTGATTTATTTGTAAGTTATGTATTTGTTGCAGTTCTTATTACAATCACTGATTTGTCACTAAGTTATAATTGAAGAAGATTTATTTATTGGTTATTTATTATACATGTTGTTTCGCGTACTTTACTTTTAGCAGTGAACAACTAGTTCTATTAAAACACTCCGCTACCCCCTCTCCCAGGGGTAGCAATCATTCCGTATAAAGCTTAATGCCCGGAATGTTGTCACCTTCATGGCCAATATAATAAAACAAAAATACGTCCGAACAGAATACCCATTCAAGATCTTATTCTTATTATCTAAAACGATATATTATTATTTGATGCCATATTTATGCACATTGACTCTGATAATTTTTTTTTTTTTTTGAATAATCAGCTATATACTGTTTTATTTTTACTGTAGCTCATTATATTATCTAGTAGGTAAAACTGGGTACGGTTGTGCCACTTTTTTGATCTGCAATAATTTTATTAATTCAGCAGATAGCTGAAAAGTTAATTTAATGGTAATTTGCACATTTAACTACGAGGAAATATTGCAAATAGATTAATTAGTCATAAAATCAAATCATACAAGGAATGGGCAAGGCGTCCACATCGGAACAACATAAAAATAGGTTAAAAAATAATAGCTGTAAACAACAAAATGGTTTAAATGACTTTTATTGTCAAAAATATGTAACACAACACAACATAATCATTTGATAACTTATAAATATAATGCAGAAATATATGGCAAAAAATTTTTTTAAACAAAAATCTTTGTGAAATTTTATTTTTCTCTGTTTTCAATTTTCCTTTTCTTTTTTCTTATTAGTTAAAATAGATGTTTCTTTATCTGCTGAAATTTTGCCCAAAAAGGACAAGAAATACTTTTCACAACATATACAAACCAAACTCATTACTGGTAATTAACTACTAATGTTCAACTTTCTTTCAAAATAACAAACAAGTGATCTATCTCTATACAATTAATAGGTATTATAAAAAAAAATAACTTACTAAAAGGAATTCGGTCTGTAGATCATGTTAATGTCAGGTGTTGATTCAATGCTATAATGGAAACTTGTTTGAATTAACATACTTCATCTTTAACAATTTGGGTTCTATCTCAAAACCATTATATAATAGTATAGCTGATATGACGATTGTTACTACCGTACCCAGTCTCCCCTATAATATATATTTCAGTATTATTTGAATACACTCTAGAATGTTATATTTTTGAAAATGCATTTAATTTTTAGTGAGTTTATGATCCATCATGTTTATACTGTTTTACATCACCTGTAGTATATTATAACCAAATTGACCAAAAAATGTCTTGTTTGTTAGATACAACATTTTTAAGATATTGGAACAGTTCTGACAATATCTAACAAAATGTATTATGTACTAAGAATATTATGAATACTGTCATATTTTTTCTAGATGTAATGCGTATTTTTAAGTTTTGATTACGTTTTTTAACAAAATCACGTCAAACAATTATTTTTAACAAAACATTTTTTGGATTGCTTTTGGATTTTACCTGTCAATTTTAAAAATATTTTTTTCAAGACACGTTTAAGCTTTGTTCTAAATATTTTATAAGGGTTTGTGAAATAACATCATATTTATTTTGAATGCCTACTATTTATTTTTGTTCCTGTTTTTAAAAAACGCTTCAATACACATTATTATAGACATATAAATTAAATTAAATTCAAATTAAAAGCATTGTTTCACAATTTAAAAAAGATATCATTGTGTTAATATAAAGCAAAGTAATCAATTGTCAATTTTTTGTATTACTTTAGATGAAGTCCGTTCAGGCCCGTACAAAAAATTATACCACCCCGACCAACTGATTTCTGGCAAAGAGGACGCGGCAAACAATTATGCCCGTGGGCATTATTCGATCGGAAGTGAAATTATTGATACAGTAGCAGACAGAATCCGAAAACTTGCAGACCAATGTTCTGGTTTGCAAGGCTTCTTCGTCTTCCATTCCTTTGGAGGAGGAACTGGCTCTGGATTTTCCTCACTGCTGATGCAACATATCTACAGCGATTATTCGAAGAAGTGCAAGCTCGAATTTGCGGTAAGAAAGAAAGAAATTTTGATGATATCATCATTTGATTAATATCATGCAAAACTTATTTTTTATTGTAGGTCTACCCAGCTCCTCAAGTGTCCACAGCCGTTGTGGAACCCTACAACTCCATACTAACATCCCATTCGACCATGAACTATACCGATGTTGTCTTCATGGTAGACAATGAAGCAATATACGACATTTGTCGAACAAAACTCAACATAGAACGACCAACATATTGCAACTTAAATCGACTTGTCAGTCAAGTCGTTTCATCCATAACAGCTTCTCTTAGATTCGACGGAGCTTTGAACGTAGATCTGGCTGAATTCCAGACGAATTTAGTTCCTTATCCCAGGATTCATTTTCCATTGGCTTCATATGCTCCTGTAGTTTCAGTTGATAAGGCTTATCATGAGGGGATGAGTGTGGCTGAGATCACGTCGGAATTATTTGAACCATCGAATCAGATGGTGAAATGTGATCCGAGAATGGGAAAGTATATGGCGTGCTGTATGCTCTATCGGGGTGACGTCGTGCCGAAGGACGTAAATGCGGCAATTGCCATTATGAAAAATAAAAGAAGTATCAGGTTAGTTGAAATTAGTGATATTCCGTTTTGTTAATATTGAAAATTATAATTTTCGTGAAAGTGCTGTACATAGAGCAATAATTCAATCATACCTTCTATTACTATCCACACAATTCAATATACATGTATATATATATATATATATATATATATATATGTATATATATATACATTTATATATATTTATACATTATATATCTTATATATATATAAGATTCCCATGTTACAATGTTCGTTCCCGTACTCCTCCTTTACCGATTTTTACCAAATTCTATATTTGTATTCAGTAGGTGTAAGAATCGGCTACAATCTATTTTTTATATCCCTAAGTGATAAGGATGGTTCACCCTTAATTTTTTTTTTGTTAAGTTCTAGACTGATTTCTTTGTTTTATTTCTTTATAATATGGCAATGAAGAATACATACCACCCTGAATTTTTACTTTTTTATCACAAACTCCTAATATTATAGCCATTTTTTAGTTTAAATTTCTGAGCTTAAAAATAACTCAAATTTTACTTAAAACTAGTTGTGTATGGCATCGTGCCTTAAGGCAAATTGCTGTTATTAAATGTTAATTAAATGTTTTAAAATAGATTATTATAATTACTATAACATTGTCTAATATTTATAAAAATTTATAAACTGAATTACAAAGTTTAAAATATTTATTTAAAGTATACAACTGAGCTTTAGAACTTTAGCCAGACTTAAAATTAAAATCTGAATTATTTTTGATATACATTTTTTTTACATCTCCCTATCAATAGGAATCGAATGTTTTTTGAACCATTCAAGTGAAAAAATGCGGACATACAAAACATTCACTCATACACATATCAATTTTTTCTGAGGTATGCCAAAATGTTCAAAAACCTTCAAAACGAAGATATGCAAAAATTTTTCATTTCGATTTTTGACCCATTACTATAACTACCCTACGGAAACTTAAAAAGCAATTCATTTTATTAAGAGTTGTCCAACCCTAACATTTTTTTAAATTTTGGGACTAATTTTCTTTATTTTAATTTTGTATAATTTGTGATTGAAAAATACATGGAAAACTTTTTCTGAAATGTGCTATGGTGAAACAACGTCGCCGGGTCAGCTATATATATACAGTTTAGTTAAACGCAAAATACATCGCTAGTATTTTTTTAAATCTCCTGTTTCGAAGTTGATCAAATAATAAACAATTTCAAGTTAAGCTATAAGTCCAGTCAGAAATTAGATTTTACATTTTTGTGGTTTCAAATTCGAAATATATACTAAAACAGATACATGTGCGTGTGTTTATGATTTTAAATAATAATTCCATTATCAAGATTCGTCGATTGGTGTCCAACTGGATTCAAAGTCGGGATCAACTACCAACCGCCGACGGCCGTCCCAGAAGGAGATCTTGCCAAAGTCCAACGCGCCGTCTCGATGTTGTCCAACACCACAGCGATCCAGAACGCCTGGGAACGTCTAGGCCACAAATTCGATCTGATGTATTCCAAAAGAGCATTTGTACATTGGTTCGTAACCGAAGGAATGGACGAAGGTGAATTTGGAGAGGCCAGAAGTGATATAGCAACTCTAGAACGAGATTACGAAGAGGTTGCTGAAGACACGATAACCGATGATGTCAAGTTATATTCCAATTCACAATCTGAACTTTAAATTTTCCGAGTAGTATTTATCAATTAGTGCGTTTAATATTCTAAATTATTTGTCTTTGCAAAAGTTTTTAAAATTATCGATGATTGATTTGTGCATCTGAGTATTTGAAATTATATTTCTTTATGTATTTTTTTAAATGTTTAATAAATATTTTTATTATTTTTTATAAAATTAACAAAGATTTATAATAAGAATTTGAGAGCTTCAAATCGATATCGTTGATCGAGTTTTTAATATACATCTCACTTTTTCATAATTTGTTTTAGTTTAATGGTACACTATCGGTCACTATCGGTTACTCTGACCTTTGCTCTAGCCTCACCTTATATTTTCATATATTATTATAATTTTTTTTATCTATCATCTACAATATATTATATTTTTATAAAATTAGAAAATTTGGTTTTAATAAAAAATACATTCAAGCACTAGGCATTTGTTTGTGTGTTTCAAAATGCAAGTTATATAAAAATATCTAAAAGAAATAAATTCAGTTCTGATTAAAATTACAAACACTCATAAAACCAAACCTTTAACATTTTTTAAAAAAACACAGTTTTTCAAAATGCAAAGTTAATGAAAAGTATTTAAAATTGGATAAATATCTTCTGATGAAATCTGCGAAAACTAATCCAGCCAGCAACATTTATTTTAGAAATATACCAATTTGTCAAATTGCAAGTTATATTTATTGAAAAATATTTAAAATTAGAAATCTCAATTCTGAGTGTCAAATTCTCAATTTGAACACTAACACTAAAAAGTGTTTGTTACTCTTTGAAATACTATCGACAATCTATCACAGTTTTTCAAAATACAAATTGAATATGGTGAAAGGTATTTAAAATTAGAAAAGTCAGTTCTGATAAAAATGGCAAACACTGAGAAAGCAAATTAAAAAAATAATTTCATAATTTTTCAAAATGGAAGTTATATTTATTGAAAAAATTTTAAAATTAGGAAATTCAGTTTTGATAAATACAAACACTGAAAAATGACACAATTTTTCAAAATGCAATCTACTTTTATTAAAAAATAATTAAATTTAGAGATATCAGCCCTGATGAAAAATACAAACACAAACAAATCAAGCATTTGTATATAATTTAAATCTCAAAAAAAAAATTTAAAAAAAAATAAAATTAGAAAATTTGCATAACTATTAAATTCGTTTCTTGTCACAATTTACGATTTATAAATATATCGAAAAGAATTACAAAATAGTAAAAAAATCTCTAAAATTAAATATAAAGTCAAATAATTTGCTTGTCCATTTAAATTTATTGAGCTCGCTATAAATAATTAATATCATAAACAATAAAAACCTGTAAAAAAGTGAATCAATAATATTAAAGTCATAATTTATTCAAATACAAAAATAAAAACAACAAATAATTTAATTTTTATATATAATATTTATTTTATGTACATATATATCTATATATTTTCAATTAATAATTATATAAATCGATTTTACAATATTATTTATAATATACCGATGAACAAATTTACACATATGTTAGATCAATACTATATGTGCATATTCTATTATACATATATAAATATACTATTTAATAAAAATGACATTTTTAATAATTTACACTACCCAAAACGTAGTAATTTATTATTAATCAGATGAGTTGATTTTTCGTAATAAACTCATGTTTTATGCACTATTTAGCGGAAGAGAAATATATAACTAAAATACATAAACATATGCAAAAGTATAGATCAGATTTAAATTTACAGTATTTCTGGTCATAAATATTTCAGATTATGTTCAAACAGCTCAATTCCAATTTGATAGATTTGACAAATATTTATAGATGAATTTAAAATCAATCATTTAAGAAACGTGCAGAGCAAACATTTAATAAATATTATGATCAAATTGAAATTTCATTCAATATATTTCTAATACATACATAAGTTACAGAAAATCTAGTAAGTTTTTAGCGCGTTTTATGATTTTTTTAAGAAATGAGTAATTTAAATTAAGAGTATTTTACATATTTCAGGAATTGATTTAATATTTCGATATTGTGTAACTTATATACATATATAAATAAAGTATCAACTTCATCACAATAAAAATAATAACAAAGATTTATTAATTAACATTCTATTCGATTGTATGTTATTTTATCGATTGGTGAAAATGGCAATAGAGTCAGTTAGTATAGTAATATATAGCTTTTAAATATTCAATAACTTAATCTGGCAGCTCTTTAATTAAAAAAATTATGCAAATGCCAAAACCAATAATCAAATCCTACGATCAACGCATTTAATTTATTACATAAAAAGATCCACGATAATGAGATTACTTTTAAAAAACGATTTTGCACAGATCCAATTGAAATTTTGAGTTAATTAACGTTGCTTATATTTTGATTCGAGGAGTAAAATCACACCGAGAAATTTTTTGAAACACATGTCAACAAAAGATGAACATAACGCTGATATTTGTAAAACACGAGTAAGTGCCACTTAATAAAAAGACCGAAGTTTTAATTTACAAACCTCAGTGTATGTGCATCTTTTGTGCAGCTGCATCGAAACTGTCATTTTTAACCGACTTTTTATGTAAACACACACAATTTTTGCGCACTAAAAATTTTCGTATCAGGCACATATGTAATGTGTTCGATGTTTTGTCGAAAACAGTCTTTTATTATTAAAAACACATCACGCTTGCATTCTACACAAATCTATATAAAATTAATTTACACACAAGAGTCTTTTTCTCTCGAAAATTTATTATTTACAAAAATTACGCGCACTGTGTTGATATTGTGGGATAATATTCATGGCCCTAAAATCCGCTATCATCTTAGGCCAAAGGATACTGTCACAAGCTCGTGGCCCCCGTTGGGGCGTGGTACATACTGCTTTGATAATATGAATCGTTGGCAAGTGTCGAATGTGAATTCGGTAATGGACTCAAAGTATTATATCCTGCATATTGACTCATGTCATACATTTTAATATCGGCTTTGCTCTCCGCCGGCAAAAGTCGCGTTATCGAAAATGGATGATTCGAAGGCGTATATCCTGTCGGTTCCTGTTTCAAATGCATCGGATGATAATCTGCTAATGACAGTGCTGTTGTGTGACATCGATTCACCATCGCTGAAAGTTCTTCTTGCTGTAATTGTTGATGATGGTGTTGAGAGTGATGCAATTGAGAATGATGTTGGTTTTGTAAACATAAATCCGCGCCGGCATGTAGCAAACCTAAACCATCTGTATCACCTTTCCCTGGTACTGAACCAAGCATGCCACTTAAATGCTGAGCGTCCACTGATTTATCGCGATCATCTTGCTGCAATAACGATTTTTTGTCTACTCCGTCCATATGCGATGGCGATTTGTGTGATTGACGAATCGTTTCTTTCTTATCATCTTTGAAACGCTTTTGCCGCCTCAAATAGCAACCGTTTTCAAACATGTTTCCAGAATCCGGATGCAAAGTCCAAAATGATCCTTTGCCAGGCTTATCAGGCGTTCGTGGCACTTTCACAAAACAGTCATTAAATGACAAAGAATGTCTAATAGAGTTTTGCCAACGTTGCTGATTTTGTCTATAAAACGGAAACAGATCCATAATGAATTGATAAATTTCGCTTAGCGTTAGCATGCGCGTCGGACAATTTTGTATAGCCATCGTTATTAAAGATATGTATGAGTATGGCGGTTTTGCATGTGTATAACTTCTTCTGTAAGGTTTATCTGTCCTGGCACGTTGCATAGCCGCTGAATTCGGTGAAGCCGCATCGCCGTCCGCGCGACCTCCGCTCATGGGTCCGCCGTTATATCCGCTGCCCATGCCGGGTGTCAGGCACGATGTCAT
Source organism: Ctenocephalides felis (assembly GCF_003426905.1). Taxonomy (NCBI): domain Eukaryota; kingdom Metazoa; phylum Arthropoda; class Insecta; order Siphonaptera; family Pulicidae; genus Ctenocephalides; species Ctenocephalides felis. The sequence continues at coordinate 47,374,766 of NW_020537758.1, forward strand.
ATTTACCATCGGAGATCCGTAGCCCATTCCGGTACCAGACATGCAATTTCCGTTCATTCCAGCCATCGAACCCATAGAACCCATGCTGCCCATTGTGGAACCCAACATATTAGCACCAAAACTGGCCGTCGGCGATCCGGCGTTCATGCCCATGGGAACACAACCCATCGAATTCATACTGTACGTCGGCGGCATCGGCGACATTGAATTTCCCGCCGTACTCATAGAACTCGTAATCGTCGGCTCAGGGTATAACTTTTGTGGCATCATTGTCATTATTAACACTAAAACTTAATTCATAACACTAAAACAGTTGTTCGATCACTTCACTAATAAAATTAATAATTAAAAACTGTAATTTGCCAACAGGTATCTTGCACACATTTACACTAGGTATTGTTGATGAAGAAAGCCAACAAAACACTGATTGGAAAAACAAACAGGCCTGTTGTACAGAGGACTGCTGAGCGCACAGTCCCGTCGTGTTTGGTTTAGAAGGGGGCCCTCGCTATTTGAGTTCCTATGATCTAACTGAAGTGCCCGGGCTACACGAGACGGATTGAATTTTCATTCTCGTGGAGGGGATCGAGTCGCAGGTGAGGATAAATGATACGCCGTAGAGCCAATGACGAGGGACGCTAGTCGGCCGCCGACCAATGGAGCGGGCCTCGACGAAAGCTTCTCTCGGCCCGCCTCACTCGACGCAAGCGCCCGAAAGCTGCGTCGCGCCGACGCGTCGAACTATCAGCGCGAGACGGGGGAAGGCGAGAGCCCGGCGATATCTCGATTTGACATGTATTGGCCTTTCCGTCGCGGCTTTTGGTCTCATTTTGTGCAATCAATCAAATGGACCGCGAGCTATCATTGCGGGATGTTACGTGAATTTGTGCTTTTGTGATGAGTGATTGGAAATATGATAACGTTAGATTTCCAACGATGTGCCACGTTATGTTCGCGGGGAAATGTGATTGATATCAAAATTATTCTGCATACATTGAATTTTTCATACAGACATTAACGCCATTTTCAGGTAACGATGTAATTATTGTAAACTCAATTCTAACGATGAACTACATTCAAATTCATATTCATATGTTTGTACACACACACACACACACACACTCACACACACACACATATATATATACATATATATACATATATATATATATATACATATGTATATATACACATATATTAGTTCGTTTTAAATATCGGTAAAATATCAATAAAAATTTTATGAATGTTTTTTATAAGTTTATTTTAAATCCATACATTTCGGTTAACTTTCATTCAGTTTAATATTCTGTCAATTGCAATAATTAAACTGACCAAATATTTTGTAATAGTTTAAGAATAAAGATTTTGGATTAGTTTTTTATTATTATTTTTAATTCTAATCTATTATAAATTATTTACTTACAATTATTTAGTTATCATAACTGAATTTGAAAATCAATTACTAATATTACTACAACTATGTAGTTTTTTATGAATTTCCGTTTGCTCATTTTAATAATAAATTGTAAGTTGTATATTGAATAGTTGAACTTCGATTTTTCTGAGGATAATTTTAAATCGTTTTTTTTTTAATTTTATAATGTCATGAAAATATTTCATTAGAATGAGAATTTTATGTTCTTATAGATATTGTTCGGTAATATATATACCTAGTTACATCTTAACATGTTAAGTAGAGCCTTCTCTAGATTTAAATTATTTTTTGAAAAATTTAAAAACTAATTCATGGATTAGTAACATTTTTCAAAATTAAATATAAGTAGGACAAAAAGGTTTCTTAATTTAAAATTCTTAGAAACATTTGATTACAAAAAAGAATTGGTATCAATATTTTTTATAGATATTGTTTTTTAAAATATATTCATACTTCAAGTTATGTAGAGCCTTTTTTAGATTTAAATTTTTTAAAAACATTAAAAAACCAAATCATATGATCACTTGCAGCTTTTAAAATTAAATATAAGTACAAAATGTTTCTTAATTCAAAATTTTTTAAATAAAAATACTTTGGTAGTAGATTGCATATATTGTACATGAAAGTAATTGTAGAGTAATCATTTTCATTTATTGCTTGTCTTTTGTTCATCGGGCTGAGATGTTAATATTTGTTAAAATTATATATTATTAATTAGTACCAGAAATAGTTTTGACCAATTAACCAAAAATTGTCTCTGAATAATTGGGAATAATCTGTCGTCGAAATTGCCTGAAATTATGTACCATAGTTATTTTAAATATTGTTGATTATAAATGTAAAATGATTATGAAGTAAAAATTTTCATTTATTTCTTGATTTTTATGTTCCACGAGGTAAAAATTTATTACTTGGTAAATTTAATATATTTTTAATTAGAAAAAAAAACATTGATGGCTCCTAATAATTTAAATATTCTGTTGTCAAAATTGCCAGAAATTCTGTACATTAGATATTCTAAAAAATTTTTGTTACCTAATATTCTAATAAAATTATAAGTTATTTATAATTGAAATTAATGGTAGGTATTAGTGTGAGATAATTTAAGAAGTGTATTAGTATATCATAATTTATATTTTGAGTATCCTCAAAATTATAATTCAAATAGATGTTTCTGGTATATATGAGAATAATAATAAATTTTACCAACATCGCAATAAAAAAATTTCATTTATATGTATATCAAAATTATATATTAAACGCAACGAACAATTTCAAATTTATAATTTTTTTTGTTTCTTTTTATCAAAAACTAGCAAACCCGAAGAACTCCGTTTCCCCACCAGATGGTTTAGTGAGCAAGATGAAGAAATTTTTTGTTTGTTTTATATTTGAAAAGGAAAAAATTGATTTTATTGCACAACAGTAATGAATTTATTTCGATTACAAAAATGAAGAATTTTCTAGTTGAACTTCTTTAAGTAAATGAAAGTGAATCCGCAAATTATCCGTTTCATTGAAGTGCTCTTTGGTAAACCACATTTTTTGTTTCTTGGTCTGACATTAACACAAACAAAGCGGAATGTTTTCCAACTCGTGAGCAGGCAACGTGTAACTGCCCATGTGAAAAACAATGACTTTCTAAATGGCACGATGCCATGCACCACTAATTTTCTTATCTATAAACCTTGCGGAGCCCGAGACCTTTCCAACGAATGCAAAATTGTCGAAATCGGTTCGTGCGTTCTGGAGTTATTTCGTCAGGAAGGAAAACCCGACTTATTTTTATATAATAGATAATTTTGTCATCAAACTTTACAAACTTTTTTATTTATGTTTTCTGAAACTGCAGCCTAAATTTTTATGATTTTTTATTTATTTATTTATACTAAAATGAAATCAGCAAAATCATGTTTATAACTTTGGAAACATAAATATACATGTTACTTTGTCTAAGTTCAATAATTGTTTACTTTTTTTCATTTACTGTAAATAAGTTCTAAACTTATATACCGTGCAAATTATACATAGCGAATAATATTTATATTTTTATTATTCATACAAATATATTTTTCCAAAATATTAGCTATGAGTACACATGTTAATTTTGTTCCGTTTTATAGATAAACCAACTAAATATGTATTATAGATAACAAAAGCAAACTATATTTTTGAAGATTCCTAAAATGATTAGGCATCACGATCAAAACAAATTAGTCATCTTCCAGTTCATTGTCAAAGAGAGAACTAGTAAAATCCTGTCATTTCTTACAAATCCACCTGCATTGTGATTTGTACGACAAGTGTGGGCCATTTGAAAGGACAAAGGACACAATGTAAAGGATGTGATTCAGTATTTAGTACCAACTACCTGGATTTTGAGTGAATTATGAAGTAATCTAGGATCTGGACGATTTTACACGCTCTAATCGACTTTTTCAACACGTAGTGCACGGGTGACGTCATGGGAGATGAAATAAATATTTATCACAATAGTAATATATTTATTTATTTATTTACTTATTCATAAGCAAGTCATAATTGATATCAATAAGTAATATTTTGGACTATTATCCGGTATATTAATATTTTTGTTGCATATTTGATTAATTAGGACACCTGATTGAGTATTGTCAATAAACATCAAGTAACATTCTATTGATTTGTCAATAAAACAATAAATAAATATAACATTAAAATATAATACCTATGATATTTTTTCAAAATAGTAGGTAATATATTTGTTTTTTTTTTATCATTTCTTAATATCTTTTTTAATTTATATCATTTATAATATTCTTTTTTAAGTATATCATTTTTTAATATCTTTTCAGTCTTATTAATATTTTTTTGTTTTTTGGAGTTGGAAATTTATTTTAGGAGTTTATTGGAAGGTATGGTTAATAATAAAAAAATCATAATATTAAAAAAACAATACAAATAATTTTTCAATAGTAATATATATATTTATTTGTGAGCAAGTCATAATCAATTATTATTATAAATATTTCTGACTATTTTAATTCTGATTATATCCAGTTTATTATTATTTATACTTATTTTTTATTAGAGTATCTGCTATAATTTTCCATAAACATCAAATAACATTCTATTTATTTGACAATATAATAACAAATAACGATAATATTAAAATTTAACACTATTTTTTCCAAATGTACTTAATCTTAATAATAATTAATATTTTAGGTTATTGTCTAGCTTATAAATTGTTTTTTGGTTTATTGTTTTATTAGAGTGTTTGATGCAATCGTCAATAAACATCAATTCGAATCATGTGAATGGTCAATATAATAAAAATTATTATGATAATAAAAAATAATACTAAAAATATTATTTTGAAAATAGCAATCATAATCATAATTAATAATTCAGGACATAGCCCAGCTTATTATTTTTGTTTTTGGATTTTCGTTTGATTAGAATTTCTGATATAATCTTCCATAAACATCAATTAACATTATACATTAATAAAAATTCTTATAATATAAAAAACTAATGGGAATAATATTTTTTTAAATAGAAATACATTTAATTATTTATTTAATTATTCATAAGCGATTCATAATAAATATTTATGAGTAAATTTATTAATATTTTTTCGGTTTTTCGTTTTATTAGAGTATTTGTTATAACAATCATTAAACATCAAGCAAAATTATGTGAATTGTCAATTTAAAAATTAACAATAGCATTAAAATAAAATACTGATAATAACTTTCATTCATTAATTTATAAACACAATTAATTATGATAATTAACATGTTGATATTAAAAAAATTAAGAAAATAAATTTGGGATTTTTAGCATTTCAATATAGATGCAACATCTAGAAATTCAAATATTACCAATTTTAATTTTTAATATAAAAGAAAACTACAAATACAAATAGTATTTGATTTTAGTGAGTGTTTATTTAAAAAAAAGATTTCCATAATCCAAAAGCAATATTTTTCAATTTTTAAATAATTAAAAAAATATATAAAAGTATAAAATAATTTTTCCTTAGTTCCTTAAACTGTCACCTCATATTCCCGTAATGCAGAAATTAAACCTAAATGAGAAATTAAATATCAAAAAATAAATGGCATATTAAATAAAGATAAAAATTAAATAAAATTATTAAATCCAAAAAAAATTCTAATTTCAATAATTCAGATAACGACTAATGATATTCCGAACCTAATTTATATTTGTTTGTTTTTTGTAATAATATATGTGTTTAATTTTATACAGTTTATATAACTTTTAAATCAGTTTTCGAAAAGTAAAAAGACTTCTAATCCATATTTATGAATACATATGAGTGATGTAGGTTTTGTCAAAATTCATATTTATATTTTTGTAATGAATATTAAATTAATTGAAGTCTATTTTGAAAAATGAAAAGAATTATTTATTTACGCATGAATCTGAATCATATAGATACAGAGATATTAGTATATAAAAATTGTCATTAATAAAAAAATTAGTAACTAAAATGTTGATTAGTAAAAAATATGTAAATTATTATTGTATCATAAATCCATAATATATAAATATGCAAGCAATAAAAAACATTGATAAAAATTGTTTTTATTACACATGAAAAGTTTGACATTTTACGACTGTTTCCTGCTAGTCTGCACTTTGCAATTATTTGCATTTGATGATTCACAATATCGATACCTCCAGGTATATTATTTTTACCTATTCGTTCAGTTTTATTTGTGATATTGAGGAAATAAGATCGCATTTGTTCAATCTTGTTATAGTATTGTTCGAAGTTATATAATCCGCTACAATAGTGATTTAAGTGTATTTTTCAGAAATTTTCAGCATCCGGTAGTTCGAAGGTAGGTACCAAATTTATTTGTTCCCGATCTTAAATTTTATTATTTTATTATTTACACACAAATTTAATTTTATTGTGTCTAAGTGTAGATATAACACGCACTTGAGATTCGGTTATATTTTGTGATCAAATAGTATACGTATTTATAAGTACAAATAGTATTTGTGTTCTCATAGCAAATATATGTTTCATGATTGATTTAGGTAAATATTGATTATACACTTGGTTTATTTATAATCGAATCAAATCCGTATTAATGCTGATAAAATACTAATATAACTTACTATAATAAAACAAGAGTTATCAAATAAAATTAATTATATATATTTGATTAATTAATTGAACTGGATGATGATAATTAGCATAAAATTTTCGTAATATTTATTAATTTCTTATCTTATTTAGAAATATTGTATGCTAATAGGCAAAATATAATTTTAAAGGAGTTATAATGATTAAAGTTGTGGCCAATGCTTATATAAACTATTTATCGAATAAAAATGCAAAAAATTATTAAATGAATAAAAATAATAATTAATTGACTTTAAATAAAGACATTCAAAATTTATTAACAATTAACAGTTGGCTATATTAATTACTTTCAGTTTTTACCTAATAGATTATTAATGCTAAATTGTAATTCTAATTTACCATTACATAAGTTAATTAAAATAAAACTTATCCACTTCAATTCAAAATTATGGTAAATTTTGCAAAAATAATTGATATATTCAACAATTTTCTTTCAGAGTTTATTTTTTGTTACAGAACACTAAATATATAAATATGAATTGAAATTCTGCTGATAATGTATATATAATTATAATATAATATGTTATAAATTGTCCAAATGCTTTAGTGCAATCAGTCATTTTCTTAAATTGCGTAAATTTAGTAATTTTTATCAATAAAAGGGATTAAATTTTTAAATAACAATAATTTTATTTAAGCATATGGACACATCTTCACAATAGGGATATTGTGTGTATATATGATTATTTATTTATCTATGAATATAATAAATTACATCACTAATATTTACTGGTTCAATCATAATAACTTTTTCTTATACTACGATGTTGTATTGTAACTGATCCAAAAATATATTTTGGTCACTCAGCTAGTCAGGGATTGGCAACTATTTTTGCAAATGTTTGTACCTATCTCATAAAACTCATATTGATACATTATTAATGACATAGTTTTCTCAATATTATAGTTTAGTATTCTACTATTTAATTATTTATTTTATTTATTTTTAGTATAATTTAAAACTAAACTAACGTGCATTATTTATTTAGTTTTTTTTTCAAATATATCTTTATATTTTTTTTACTGTTAGTTACCATAATAAAGTTAAATTAAATTTTACATAAACCAATTAACACAATTATAACATTAATAATTGCTTTTTTATTTTCGAAATGATTTTATATAAACACAACAACAAACCTTTAGACTTAAATACAATAATTTTAGTATTAAATTAATTACATGAATCTTCTTTTTACTTTTATTTAGCGATCAGAAATACATAAAGATTTATGATTCTATTAATTTCAATTTTTAACTAATAAATTTCACTATAACGACATTTAAAATTTTGAAATCATGTCTTTCAAGAGTTCACGAGAAACATCGAAAAAAGCAGATGTTATAAAGAAGTTATTCAATTTTTCAATTCAAAAACATAACTTTTACATTTTAATTTTTTAATAAGTATAAATTTGGCAAAAAGAAAGGTGCTAAAGATGTTATTTTTCTTAGCAATAATTGTAAACTGTACAATAGAATGATTGGTAAAACTAAATTATGGAAATCGTTCTTATTTGGACAAAATTAATATGTCATTAATGGTGTAAACCATTTAATAAACTACTAAATATTATACGACCAATGAATTTTCTTTGCTCATGTCATAGATAATTATAGACGGAAAATAATTAATAAATATATTTATTTCAAGGCTCATGTGTTTCATATAGCAATGCAAAATAGCCGTTAGTTTATTTTATTTTTAATTTAATTTACTTGAATCAAATATATATACTTATTTTTTACTAGTATAACTTTTGTTCAATAAGTGGTGTTTTTAACTATATTTTTAAAATAACTTGTATAATTTCATAACTGATAATCACAAGTACAGGTAGGTACTGCGAGTGTTTGGAAGTCCATTATTATTATTAATTTTTTTTTTGAGAAACAAAATTTAGTTTTTTAATCTAATATGTCCTGAATTGATCTTAATGAACTGATATAAATATAAAGATTATTTTAGGTATAAATAAAAAAAAAAGAATTTCTGTACCAAATCAAGATCTATTTGTATTTACAAAATATCATATTTACCTTCAACCTACCTTTCGAAATTCGCCAATTCCTATCCAATACAAATATTTCCTCTTATTAAGCGTCGGCATATGTCAATTAGTCACGGCTATTCTAATAACAGTTACATCGCACTTATCCTCTATAATAAAAAAAATATATGCGGCATATGTTTAGGCACGAGTTGGCCGCGAAGGCACACCAATTAATTAATTTCAACGCTTAGGTACACAAATGCAATATACACATATAAATATATACCTACAGTAACCTGCTTATTTTCACTAATCAAATATTGTTTATATTGTTCACTCTTTTGTGACGAGTTTTGTGACACCGTGGTCTGAAATCGTCAATATGGAAAAAGTCAATTTTTGTCAGTTGTGCACGCGCGAGTTTGATACACCTGGTGGAGAATAGATCGATGGCTTTAGATAATTGATTTATTGGTAATAATATACAGTTTAAGCAATATTTTGTGTGAATCATAATTTTATAACTGTCAAAACGGGCAACTAAAATATGTTCTTTTATTTATTTTCTATTGGTTTTGTAAGCTTGTGCATTGGCCAAACTAAAACATTTAGCAAAGACGTTAGAAAATACAGATCATGTGACCAAGTCGAAGATCTTACTTATCAAATTTGATTATTTTTATTTCCATATAATTACTAGTTGTCTGGAAAGGCTAGTTGGCTCAGAATTTGGCGATTAATGCAAAAAACATATTTTTCCATCTGGTTGAGTTGCTGCGGAGTTTTTTGGCGAGCAAATTGGGTAATCCGCGAGACGGCTTTTGTATTTGTGTGAGAGAGTGCTTATTTTATCCTTGACTGTATGTTTGAGCATTATGATGTGATATTTGCCACAAATTATTGTTATGGAATAGATGTAACATCAGCAAAACCAGAAGGTTTTTTAAAAGGCAACCCAATGGTGTACTATCTATATTTGATGTATATTTTTGCTAAAATTTTGGAGTGCAAGTGTGAGATTTATTATTGCCATTTTACACTGCAATGCCCAAATTGTTTATGCATACAAGTTTTCAATAAGAGATTTTTTTATCTATAACTTAAGCAAAAATTTATTTTATTACATCATTATCATTGATATATATATATGTAATAATACATATATATATATATATATATATCAATTTAAACCTAGGGACATCAATAATACACTAATGTGCAATTCGTCATGCGGTCGTTTCGGTTGAAAATGTATCCTTACATAATAAAATAAATTTACCTACCGGTTTTAACAAGATAATTTGGTGTTTAGAAAGGGTCATGTTTTAACATAAATTTATAGAGGATAGAATATTTAAAATAATATTTAAATTATTTACCTTTACTTTTAGTGTTAGGCAACTTTCATCATCTATTTTATTCTATTACGGTTTTCAACGTGATTTTTATATCTTTGTTTTTATTTAATTTACATATTTTATGAACCCTATGATACAGTTGTTGAAAATTAACCATTTTGAAAATTGACTGATATTTTTGGATAAAGATGGATAATGAGTATTAGCATCACTGTTGTATCAAAATATTTAGGATGTTATTTTTATTATAAAATTGGTCATTTGATGTTTCATATCCAACATCGAATCGGATCACCAATGGGTGACCTTTCGACCTTTTCCTTTATTTAATAAACCATCAAAATTACTGAATGTTGTATAAAAACGACAGATTGTAATTCACAAATGTAAATAAAAAAAAATGTTTTGATGTTTATTTTTGTCATTTTGTGCTTTGGTTTTTCCTGGCTTGATTTATTAAATAATGTACAAATCAAATATTAAACATATCGAGTATCATATCTTATAAATAAAAATATTTTGTGATACTATTTTTCCATATTTAATTAGACGAATTGGCTATATACAATTTATAAAATATTAATATTCTATAAATCCAAAAACGAAGCAAACCGTTCTATTATACAATATTTTATAGATTAATATAATGTTAGAAGCAATTATCAGGAATCAAAATCAAACGATACTATTCCTGAAAGGTCGAAGACAATGAAGCCTCACATGTCAAAGAAAACCTGTATTGTATTTTATTCATATACCACACAATCAATTTTATGCATGTCATTAGTATAGTAATATCATTATTTTCATCGTCATTCTATAAAAAAGCAAGTCATCTTTCATGATGCATCGTATGGTACTACTACCCTAAAGTATATAATTTTTGTAAACAAAGTGATGTCGATGAATATTGCTAGATTTTAACTTATAAATTAAATTTATTGTTTAAATATCTTATGTTGCACGCTTAGAAAAATTATGAATAAATTAATAAACATATATCACTACGTATTTTATTTAAATTTCCTCATCAAATTTGTTTGTAATCCATTCTAATTTTTAGTTTCGTGAAACATCAGTATGTGATATTGGCTTACAATTTATTGTTTCTTCAATTTTTATGTTAAAAACTTCAACAAGTGAGTAATTCAAATTCCTACTATTCCAAAACAATAAAATAACATTCTCACAATCTTCCATACCAAAATACTTAGGATTTCATTCAAGCATGCGTCTTCAACATTGGTCATTCATAAAAGCACTCAGAAAGCGCCATTCATTCATTCATTGTCTCAAGAATCAAAAACAAGAAGCATTTTACAATGATATTTTAGGACCGACTTGTTTGCTTCGAAATTCATTTGTGTACACTGAGTGCGTGTATTATAAGTACAAATTTATTGCCTCTATTGAAACGATAATTTGCTAATTGTTTAAATAAATAAAATCTGAAAATATATTACGTAGAGGAAATAGTATATCAATAAAGTATTTGATATGTTTCTAGTCATGCAAAGATATTATTTATTAACCTTATTATATTCACATGGAACAAAAATGTTTTCATAATTAAATGAGTTTGTAGATATTTTTAAGTGATGCTTATATTGATAATAAATATATGATTATTATCATTTATAACAATCATACATGATGATTATTATCATTGAATATTTTCTCTTCTTTCAAAAACTATATCTATACAAAGATGGTTTTCTTATAGATTTGCCTAATTTTTTTATATACTTGCTTATGTTTGCTTCTTTAGTAGTAATATATAGATGATTATCTAATGCTCAAACTGATAATAAACAAATAATTCTAGAGTTATGATGCTTGAATTACAAAATTTAATCATTGGACATCCCGGGTACAAAAATTATTTCAAATGTTATGTTAGAACAATCTGTGCAATGTCAATGTACTATCAGTTATAGTAGTAACTAAGGGTGTATGGATCATGCCTTAAGGCAAATTGCTGAACTTTCCGTACAAAAAATATTTTTTTTTAAAAAAGATTAATTTTTTTTTAAACCTAAAAAAAATCATATTTTTGAGAAATTTTAAATTTTTGAAAAGACTAGTTGAAAAAAAATATTTTTTTTTAAATTTCGAAATATTTTGGAAACTTTGAACTTTTTTTTCAAAGAAATCTCGCTGCTTTAGCTGCATAGAGATGAAATATCGAAGCGCGTAAGCGCCGCGTTGCCATCTAGTGGACAAACGAGGTTACGGAACCCATATAAATGTAAACAAAATTTATACGTATTATTAAAATCTCCTTAAAATATCTGATAATGCGATGTGCGTATGTCTAATGATCATGTTCGACCGCCAAATGGATTTTTTTTAAAAAATTTTTCTAGATCTTTGAAACCGCTAGACCTGCCTTTCTAAACCTTGAATCAGTTTTTCATCTTGTCAATACATAAAATGTTTTTTAAATTATTAAAATCGGACCCTCCGTTCTCCTAAAAACTAAGTCACCGTTTTTGGCACTTTTTGCCCCGTATCTTCGAAACGGGCAGACCTGCCTTTGCCAAAAACTAATCAGCACTCCTTATCAATAGGAATCGAATATTTTTGAACCATTGTAATCGGTTGAATCGTGTTTCCGAAATCGTCGATGAAAATTTGTATCCGAACACACACACACACACACACACACACACGTACACAAATACAAACACACACATCCATTTTTTCTAAGTTTGTGCCAATATGTTCAGAAACCCTGAAATGTAAAGATATATAAAAATTTTCATTTTCAATTTTTTTGCGATTACTATAACTTACCCTATGGGAAGTTAAAAACGGTCTAAATCTGAAAAAAATGTATTATATATCTGCTTTTAATTGTCTTTGAAAATGATAGTTTTATCGTATAGTACTTACTCTCTAGCAGTTTTATATTTGTTTTATAAAATAATACATTCAAACCAGATTAATCTATTACAAACGTTATGAACTTGATTCACTCTATCAAGTAATCACCGAACCAATCCATAGAAAATCATATACGACTTAGGAACCTAAAACCAAAATTTTCATTGTATATTTTAATATACAACAGTATGTTTAACTTGGTAATTTAATATATTTACATTTATTTCCATACGGAGCTACTGGACATTACAAAACCATTTCATATCGGTATCTTTTCTCTTAATAAATTTTCGTCTGGTCCATGCGACGCCTACACGAATTAACACTGTTGGTATTTTTTTCGAAACGCCATTTACTTATTAATATCATAGCGTGTTTTTTCTTCTTTTCTTTATTTTTTTATTTATTTTTTATTCCTTTCAATGCATTTAAATGCTGCTGGTAAAAGGGGCAACGACGTCAAATGAGTAGTAGCTTTCAAATTAAGTGCTAAGAGTCACTCGTATGGGCCGGGCAGAACGTGTGTGGCGAGTGGCGGTGATATATTAGTAAGAAAGTTATGGGTGCGATATGTTTTTTGGGATTTTTTATAAAGTAATTTTTTTTTAGTCATAACATTCATATTGCGTAATTCAACTTAACCAAAAATATACTTACGTAGTACAATTACTGACATATTAACGACACTTTCACACTTTGCAAACACTATCACAAGCAAAAATCATGCAATCCAAACGAATGTGAGTAAAATTAACAAGCAAAGATTTTGTTATTTTTAACTTCCCGTAGGGTCAGTTGTAGTAATCACAAAAAAATTCAAAATGAAAGTTTTTATATATCTTTACGTTTTAAAGGTTTCTGAACATTTTGGCATACTTTAGAAAAATTGGATATATGTGTGTGTGTGTTTGGATAAAAAAATTCTCGACGATTTCTGGACTTTTCAATCGGATCAGAATTCAAAAAACTTTCTATTTCTATTAGAAAAAGTCATTTTTTCAAAAATTTAAAATTACTCAAAAATCAATTATTTTCAAATTTAAAAAAATATCTTTCTTAAAAAAAATTTAAAGGGAAGATCCAGCAATTTGTCTTAAAGCACGCATGCACTAATGGTTAGATTTTCATTTTTTTACTCAAAAATTTTTAATAGTAAAATTATCATGTATTTTACCATTTTACAATCCTGGTTAAATGCGCCAACTTTTTATGACTTGCCAACAAACTTTTTTAAAGAAGGGTTACGCAAAATGGACTGACTTCGAAAAATCTAAATTTATAGTTCAACAGTAAGTCTTAATTTTTGAAAACTAGGGGCAATTGTGGCATTGCTTATGATTGTGGTCTTAGAAATGTAATTGTTATAATAAACGCAAAATGAACATTATTTGGCCAAAGGGCTTGCACTTGCACCAAAGGAGTTAAAAGCTCACTTCTAAACAAACGTGAGATTTTTTTCCTGGACAATTAAGGTTAATATTAACATCCCGTTTCGGCTTGACGTCAAGGTCTGGGACACCCTGTATATATATTATGGTGGTCCTTAATGTGGACATTTACGAACTTCCTTGCTCACAAGGACTCAAATTGTTCCAATTTGATAAAAAACAATTCTCTGAAAATTATAGCTTCTAATATTAACTTTTAGATAGAGCGCAATTCAATCAAAGTTTTGTATGGAAATAGCAAGAAAAAATTATCAAAAATTTTGCAGAGCGTCGAATTTTCAATAAAAAATGACACGAATTTCCACTTTTAATTCATTAAAAGTTAAAAGCTAAGTTATACCTAAAAATTTTTTTTTTAATTTTCAAAATTTTTTACGTGCTATTTCCATACGAAGTTTGATTGAATTGCGTACTATTTAAAAATTAATTTAAAAAGCTAAAACTTACAGAGAATTGTTTATTATCAATTTAGAAGCATTTGAGCTCATATATATATATATATATATATATATATATAATCATAATTAGACGCAATAATTTTATACTTAATAAGCTCCACAAAAAATGTAGTTTCATAAACCATATGTTTAGCATACAAGTACATCTTCATATTCATGCATGAGAATTCATTACAATCTCATTTGTTCTAAAGTATTTATGCGACATGTAATTAACAGATTTATAATATATTCAATTCCGTCCAAGACAAGTTCTTTTCGGATCCTTGAGATTTTTGTGTTTTTTAACTTTTGTTCTCATGTCGATTGCCATGAGGAGGCACTGCCTGGTTGACTGATATGGCATTCTACAAACGTGTGTACAAATTAGTATTAATTTATGCGAATTAATGTGCCCCACGCATTTGCGAGATAAATAGCTGTACATATGATGCACGAGAAAATTATGGATTTGGGTAAAACGGAGACTGAAGCAGAGATTTCACATTGTGGCATCAATAATTTGACGGAGGTGAGAGATAATATCGTCCAACCCACCCAGACGATCTTGTAATTATTTAAAGTTTATACAGTCAGATTAAAAAAAAACTCTGCTAGAATATTTCTTATTTTTAATATATTTAAATAAATTAGTTTAAATAATTGCCTTATTCACTATTTTTTAAATACCTATATAACTTATACCAAATGTAGTACTTAAAACATGTTTAAATCGAATGTCGATCCAATGTTGGTAATTTTTTTTATTGTGGATATAATTTACACCTGTCCAGTAGACATTAAGTAAATTTTATGAATAATATTACAAAAAAAGCTGCATTCTCCCTTAAATTAAAAAAAATTAAAGATTTAAATTGACTTGGTTTTATGCGTTAGTCAAGTCTAAACTCGTTTTTCTTTTTAGTCTTCTGGTGTAGTTTATTGATATGAGCGCTTTGACAATGTTGGTACTAATATCTACAATAATGTATATATCTACAATTTGTAACATACTTTCATATATGTACCTATATTATCTTCTACACTAAAATTTCTGCTGTATCATATAACATGTGTAACGTCAGTATGTACATGTTCCTTATTCGATTTTTGCTATACTACGTTTTCTCTATATCACACACTAATACTATAATAATATTTCAATATAATTTTTCAAAGACCATACCTAGTTCGCAATTTTTATAACAATTTTTTTTTTTTTTGAATTTGGGAAGCTAACATACCTACTCGGCCACGCTTTGTTATGCCTTTCATAAAAATACACTGGATTGAAATTTGGATCTTAGTCCTGGATACTAATTTGCTACTATAAACAACTATTTGTCTATATTTAATAAAACTCTCAGCTAATTCATCATTGTAGAAAAATGTGTAATTTTTTACGGTATTTCAAAAAATTTTATAGTTTTTGAAAATATATTTATGTATTATATTTATATAATTTGTATATAAAAACTACATTCTTCAACCAATGCAAAATATAAATTTTATGGGTACATTTTTTACAGAAAGAGGTAGCCTTGATCTGGTATTTCGTCAGAAATATTTATCTGTTGTAAAATTACTTTTTTTAACTAAATTTAATTTTTTATTTACTATTTTTTATTGTTCACATCTTTGCTAGGGTTAATTTAGGTCTTTTTACCCCTCGTGATAATAACGGACATGGCTGATTATACATGTTTTTCCTTAACTCCAAATAATGTTATTAAAAAATTCTTAACGTCTAACGTCCTACTTAAGAACTAGTGGTGTATGGCATCGTGCCTTAAGACAAATTGCTAGAACTTCTCGTAGCGTAACAAAATGTTCGAGAAATAATAAATGTTGTCAAAAGAGATTGTTATAACTACTGTAACATTGTCTAATATTTATAAGAATTATATAAACTGAATTGCCAAGTTGAAATTATTTGTTTAAAGCATATTAGAACTTTAGTCAGAATTAAAATTAAAATCTGAATTATTTTCGATATACAAAAAAAATTTTGAAAAAAAAATTGAAACAATTTTATTTCCAATAACAATTATTTTGTTGAAACAAGCAGAAAGTTCTTTGAATCATTCAAGTCGCACGCTTAGTTCTCTTAAAAACTGCCATTTTTTGCACATTTTGCACTGTATCTTTGACCTGCCTTTCCAAAAACTAATCACTTCTTCTCCCAATCATTGCAAATTGAATGTTTTTCAGATCATTCAAATCGGATACTCCGTTCTCTCAAAAACTCGATTTGTATTTTTTGCACCCTTTGCTCCTAGTCACATCTCTTTATCAATAAGAATCGAATGTTTTAGAACCATTCAAATCGGTTGATCCGTGCGCCCGAAAATGCGAACGAAAATATGCGGACATACAAAACACACAAAAACACATACACACACATTCATTTTTTCTGAGGTATGCCAAAATGTTCAGAAACCTTCAAAACGTCGAAAAATGCAAAAATTTCTATTTTAGATTTTCGGCTCATTATTATAACTACTCTATGGGAAGTTAAAAATTTCTTCTTCTCCTTTATTCTATCCCGCTGCCCTACGAAAATAAAGGTATTTAGAAATTCAGCACCATGATTCTTACTCACAAAATTAAATGCATTGCAGTCAGCTACACTACAGCTAGGGTATATATCAAACGCCTCGTTTTTTATCCATTATCGGACTCCCAAATATGTCAAAACTGCAAAAAAATCATCACTTTCTATTCCAAAACAATACTATATTGTTCGATTCCATTGAGTATAATTTTTCTGTTCAGAAAACTTATTTTCCACATCGTCCTACAGATCCAACAATCATTTTCGTTGTTCGTCGCACAATGCTCATAATTAAATTAAGCGTCATCGTAACCGGTTTGGCGTGACGTCACTTCAATAAAAGGCGCGACACAGTAGCTCGGTACATTAGCCCCGGGCGAACCAACACGGATCGGCCTGGTAATGGACTCGTATGTAAATACCATTGTAAATATAGTAATAAAATTTATTAGCTCGTGTCTTAGCGCAAATTTCTAATTAGGTATTAGGATTGTTTTGATAGCTTTTTAACTATACCAGCTCATTGGAGGTACTAGTTAACTTCACGAAACTACAAAACGTTTTGCTTTACCAGTAAATGCGCAAATTTTGATACTCAACAGTTTTGATATAGAGTGGGGCACAAAGGTCCAGATAAATTTTGAGCAATTATATTGTAAACACGTAAATGAATAAATTTAACACTAATCAGAAAACTATAAGAGAAGAGTTGACAAACACCCAAATTGCTTGGCACAGAAAGTATCTTCAGAAGCGCGCCTAACCAGGCTAAAACAAAAAATTTTATTATTATTATTATTATTATTATCTTATCATTTTTAATATTGTTGGTTTGTCATACTTATTATTATTTGTCACTTACTGTTTTTATTCTACTTTATTGTTTTTTTAGTATTATTTTTATTATTGCCAAGCCTGACATCAGGCAACTTTTATGTCAAATTTCCACTTGGAGTTATAGATCACAATATAATTCCCAACTGGAAATCGTCCTTCGTGGACATAGTTGCATCATACAATCATATGCACACTATTAGACATAAGAGCTAATATATAAAAATCCCACACATAGGAGAAGGATGAACCGATGGGTTGCTTCTCATATCAATATCTTAGGTCATATGTCATACACAAAAACAGCTTATAGAACAATAATAAAGAGTTCTGATTGCCGTAGAAACAATAAAAAAAATTATTATTCACAAATTTTATATATTTTATTTATTAATTTTATTATTATCATTATTTGCTTTTATTTATATTAAATCATCACAATACGGATATTTTTTTATTATTTTCATGAAAATACTATTCTTTATTTTGTACTCTATTTTATTTAAAAAATTTAACATTATAACAAAAAAAATATTGTAAACACCAATTGACAAGTAACACATATCAAACAAACAACTACCTGATTATGTTCAGTAAAACTCCCAGAAATTTCATCATTGTACAATTATATTATTTTTGCTGTTTTTAAAAAACTTGTAACTTGGTATTTTATACCCCATAGCCGGGGTAAAATGAGACGAACTGGGTAAACAGGCCATTTGTTTAAATTTAATTTTATAGAGATTTTACAAAATAATAGCTAAGTTATTCTACAATACGAAATATAAATTTCACGAGTACATTTTTTTTCAGAGATAATACTGTACATAACCATGATGTAGTATTTCACAGAAGAAAAACATGAGCATTTGTTAAGTAAAAGTGTGCTTTCGCCAGGAAATCAGATTTCTAATAATATAGTTTATGTTCAAGATTTTGCAATAATTCTGTACTGATTTTGAAAATCCAAAAACGGTTGGAAAGATATCAATTGGGAATTTTTCATGATGGATCTTAAGAAACTTTCTAACTAAACTAAAAGTGTACGAAAAGTGGTTATCGTTAGAAATTGGAATACTCGGTCGACACAAAATTTTAAATTATATCCAAGTTTATTATAGCCCGACATCAAGCAGCTTTGATGTCAAATCGTCACAAATGTAAACAAATACTTCGAGTATTTTTTAATTACTGGGTTGCCATCCATTCAAAAATCCGTATAATAAAATCAAAACAAGTACTGAATGTCCTAAGTATAACAGATTTTAAAATTGCTAAATCTCAATTCTTATCGATTACTTCAATTATTACCACATATTGGAAAGTTCAGGCAATATACCTCATGGCAAGATGCCACTTACATATAGTAGGGAATACAGTAGCGACACCAACTCGCACTTTACCAGACCTTTCTCTTTCCTCAGTAGTATGGGAAACAAAATACACCACAAATTAAAATATAATTTTAAGTAAATAAATTTTCATTAAGAGAGACGCAGTTTACCTGAGTCTACATCAGTAGCATGTATCGGCGAAAGAAGGTAGTAGCATCCTAATAAATACATACTAATGGATTACCTATAGCAGGGGAAAACAACCTTTATTAATTTTTTTTCATAGTAAAATTAGTGATCTGATTTTACCAAATTAATATTGATTATGTAATCATTGGGGAATATTGTGCACAATATTTGGACATAGTTTTAAATAATATTTTCCATTTTAGTACCTTAATTTTTTTAATCAAACTTTTTTATTATTTACAATATTTGTATGAATGCTATTTATATAGTAATCTTATTTTGTACAATTTTTTTCTTTTTGTTTCGAACGTCAATCGATACCTGATTCAACAGTAGTTTTAAACCGCCTGACAAGAAGGAAAATGTACATGCAAAGAGATGAAAACCATAACTAATTTTTTTTATTGGCATGTTAAATCAAAATCTTTCGTCTTCTTCTACCATTTTTTACCAATGTATCACATACATTTTTAAGTTAAATTCAAATCTTTTCAGTAATCCAAAATATAACATTATAGTTCATTTTCAAAATAAAACTTAGCATAATATAATTTTTATACTAGACTTTATAGTGTACCTATAAATTATTTGAGTATCAGATTCAAAATTTAATTCAATTTTAAGCTTGCGAGATTTTAAATTTTATGAATGAGTGATTTAGAACGAAATCAAAAACTTTGAAAACAAATATCATCAATTTACAGATTTGTTCGTCGTCCCTGGTTGAAGATGAACTTAACCCGACCCGGATGCGGATCCGAGTCGCGTTGGCGCCGTCGTAGCGGTCCTGTACCTTTTATTGCAACGCGAAATTCGGTTTTATTGAAGGAAATATCATATCTCATATGCATCTTGTAT
>NW_020537758.1:47396256-47417503 GCF_003426905.1 Ctenocephalides felis
GTAACATAGAAACAGATCACAGGATTTACATGTCCTGATTGTTGTTCAAAAACAATTTGAAAAATCCTATTTTTGCTTATGTTACATCTATTCCATAACAATTATTTGCGACAAACATCACATTAAAATGCTCAAACTCACAGTCAAAGATAAAATAAGCACTTTCTAACACAAGTACAAAAGCCGTCTTGCGAATCATCCAACTTGCTCGTCAAAAAACTCTGCAACAACTCTGATAAAAAGTAAGTTTTTTCTGCATTAGTCAACAAACACTGAGTCAACTAGCCTTTCCAGGCAACTAGTAATTATATGGAAATAAAAATAATCTAATTCGATAAGTAATACCTTCGACTTGGTCAGATGATCTGTATTTTCTAACGTCTCCAATTCTTTGCCAAATGTTTTAGTTGGCCATTTTGGGGACAGTTGTAAAAATTATGATTCACACAAAAAATTGCTCTAACTGTGCTATATTATTACCAATAAATCAATTATATAAAACCATCGATTTATCTCCACCAGGTGTATCAAACTCGCGCGTGTCCACATCTGACAAAAAGTGACTTTTTTCATATTGACGATTTCAGACCGCGGTGTCGTCACAAAAGAGTGAACAATATAAACAATATTTGATTAGTGAAAATAAGCAGGTTACTGTAGGTATATATTTATATGTGTATATTGCATTTGTGTACCTAAGCGTTGAAATTAATTAATTGGTGTGCCTTCGCGGCCAACTCGTGCCTAAAACATATGCCGCATTATTTTTTTATTATAGAGGATAAGTGCGATGTCTGTTATTAGAATAGCCTGACTAATTGACATATGCCGATGCTTAATAAGAGGAAATATTTGTATTGGATAGGAATAGGCGAATTTCTAAAGGTAGGTTGAAGGTAAATATGATATTTTGTAAATACAAACAGATCTTGATTTGGTACAGAAATTCTTTTTTGTTATTTGTACCTAAAATAATCTTTATATTTATATCAGTTCATTAAGATCAATTCAGGATATATTAGATTAAAAAACTAAATTTTGTTTCTCAAAAAAAATTAATAGTAATAATAATGGACTTCCATACGCTGCCAGTACCTACCTGTACTTTTCAGTTGTGGAAATATACAAATTTAAAAACATAATTAAAAACAGCGCTTATTGAACAAAAGTTATACTAGTAAATAATAAATATATATATTTAATTCAAGTAAATTAAATTAAAAATAAAATAAACTAACGGCTATTTTGCATTGCTGTATGAAATACACAAGCCTGGAATTAAATATATAAAAATAAAAAAATATTTATTAATTGTTTTTCATCTATGATTATCTAAGACATGTGCAAATAAAATTCTTTGGTTATATTATAATTAATAGATATTAATTTTGTCCAGAAACGAGTTTGATATTTAGTTTTACCAATCATTCTATTATACACTTTAAAATTATTGGAAAGAAATTATTGGAAAGAAATTAAAAGAAAAATAACTTCTTTTTTTTAATTACTATATTTGTTACAACTGCTAAATTATTAATATCTAGTAACCGTAATGAACAATTATATAAATTTAATAAAAAGAGCACAAAATAAAGGATAGAATTTTCAATAAAATGATATCCGTAGTATGTAGATTTAATATAAAATAAAAGCATATAATAATAAAAATAAAATTAATAAGTAAAATAAGTAAAATTTCTGGATAATAAAAATAATACTAGAAAAACAATAAAGTAGAATAAAAACAATAAGTGAAAGATAATAAAATATATAAAAAAA
Source organism: Ctenocephalides felis (assembly GCF_003426905.1). Lineage (NCBI taxonomy): Eukaryota > Metazoa > Arthropoda > Insecta > Siphonaptera > Pulicidae > Ctenocephalides > Ctenocephalides felis. The sequence continues at coordinate 47,398,036 of NW_020537758.1, forward strand.
TAACAAATATAAGAAATAATAAGATAATAATAATAATATAATAATAATAATATAATAATAATAACTTTTTTTCTTATAACTTCTTTATAACATCTGTTTTTTCATTTGATTTCCAAATTTTAAATGTAATGAGATTGAAATTTAGTAATTAAAAATTTAAAATGATAAAAACTTGTTGTAATTAATTCAATACTAAAATTATTTTATTTAGTGGTTTATTAATTAATTCATGTAAAAATTGATTTAGCTTTATCATAATAATTAACAGTAAAAGAAATATAAAGATATGTTTGAAAAAAAAACTAAATAAATAAAGCACGTTAGTTTAGTTTTATAGTTTACTAAAAATAAATAAAATAAATAATTGAACCGTAGAATACTAAACTAAAATATTGAGAAAACTAAGTCATTAATAATGTATCGATGTAAGTTTTTATGAGAATTTGCACAAAAATTTGCAAAAATAGTTGCCAATCCCTGACTAGCTTACTAATCAGAATATATTTTTGGATTAGTCACAGCATCAAAGTATATGAAAAAAGTTATTTTAATTGAACCAGTAACTATTTGTGATTTAATTTATTATATTCATAAATGGTTATATAATTATAATCACACAATATCCGTGTTTTGAAAATGTATCCATATGTTTTAAAAAACTTTAGTGTGATTTAAAACTTCAATACTTTTTAATTATATAATTTATAAAATTTACACAATTTCAGAAAATGATTGATTGCACTATAGCACTATTATATATTCATTATTAGCAACATTTCAATTTATATTTATATACTTACTATTCTGTAGCAAAAAATAAACTATGAAAAAAAAGTTGAATATAACAATTGTTTTTGCAAAAGTTACCATAATTTTAAATTAAACGCACTGTTGATAAGTTTTATTTTAATTATCTTATGTACTGGCAAATTAGAGTTACAATAATAATTTAGCATTAATAAACTATTAGGTAAAAGCTAAAGGCAATTAATATAGCCAAGAACCAACTGTTTATAATTAATAAATTTTTAACCTCTTTATTTAAAGTCAATCAAGCAATTAATTATTATCTGTTATTCCTTTAGTAATTTTTTGCATTCATATTCTCTAAATAATTCATATAAGCATTATTGGCCACAATTTAAATCATTTTATCTCCTTTAAAATTATATTTTGCCTATTAGCATACAAAATTTTTAAATAAAATAAGAAATTAGTAAATGTTACGAAAATTGTATGCTAATCATCATCATCCAGTTCAATTAATTAATCAAATATATATAATTAATTTTATTTGATAACTCTTGTTTCATTATAGTAAGTTATATTAGTATTTTATCAGCATTAATACGGATTTGATTCGATTATAAATAAACCAAGTGTATAATCAATATTTACCTAAATCAATCATGAAACATATATTTGCTATGAGAACACAAATACTATTTGTACTTATAAATACGTATACTATTTGATCACAAAATATAACCGAATCTCAAGTGCGTGTTATATCTACACTTAGACATAATAAAATTAAATTTGTGTGTAAATAATAAAATAATAAAATTTAAGATCGGGAACAATAAATTTGGTACCTACCTTCGAATTACCGGATGCTGAAAATTTTTGAAAAATACACTTAAATCACTATTGTAGCGGATTATATCACTTCGAACAATACTATAACAAGATTGAACAAATACGATCTTATTTCCTCAATATCACAAATAAAACTGAACGAATAGGTAAAAATAATATACCTGAAGATATCGATATTGTGAATCATCAAATGCAAATAGTTGCAAAGTACAGACTAGCAGGAAACAGTCGTAAAATGTCAAACTTTTCATGTGTAATAAAAAAAATTTTTATCAATGTTTTTTATTGCTTGCATATTTATATATTATGGATTTATGATACAATAATAATTTACATAATTTTTACTAATCAACATTTTAGTTACTAATTTTGTTATTAATGACAAATTTTATATACTAATATCTCTGTATCTATATGATTCAGTATCATGCGTAAATAAATAATTCTTTTCATTTTTCAAAATAGACTTCAATTAATTTAATATTTATTACAAAAATATAAATATGAATTTTGACAAAATATACATCACTCATATGTATTCATAAATGTGGATTAAAAGTCTTTTTACTTTTCAAAAACTGATTTAAAAGTTATATATAAACTGGATAAAATTAAACACTAGATTATTACAATAAAAACAAATATAAATTAGGTTCGGAATATCATTAGTCGTTATCTGAATTATTGCAATTAGAAGATTTTCTTGATTTTATGATTTTATTTAATTTTTATCTTTATTTAATATGCCATTTATTTTTTATATTTAATTTCTCATTTATGTTTATTTTTTGCGTTACGGGAATATGAAGTGACAGTTTAAGGAACTAAGGAAAAATTATTTTTTACTTTTATATATTTTTTAAATATTTAAAAATTTAAAAATATCGCTTTTGGGTTATAGAAATCATTTTTTTAAATAAATACTTACTAAAATCAAATACTATTAGTATCTGTAGTTCCATTTTATATTAAAATTTAAAATTGGTAATATTTAGATTTATAGATGTTGCATGTATATTGAAATGCTAAAAATCCCAAATTTATTTTCTTAATTTTTTTAATATCAACATGTTAATTATCATAATTATTTGTGTTTATGAAATAATGAATGAAAATTCTTATCAATATTTTATTTTAATGCTGTTGTTAATTTTTAAATTGACAATTCACATAATTTTGCTTGATGTTTAATGATTGTTGTAACAAATACTATAATAAAACAAAAAACCGAAAAATATTAATAAACTTACTCATAAATATTTATTACAAATCGCTTACGAATAATTAAATAAATAATTAAATGTATTATTATTTAAAAAAATATTATTCCCATTAGTTTATTATATTATAAGAATTTTTATTGATGTATAATGTTAGTTGATGTTTATGGAAAATTATATCAGAAATTCTAATCAAACGAAAATCCAAAAACAAAAATAATAAGCTGGACAATGACCTGAATTATTAATTATGATTATGATTGCTATTTTCAAAATAATATTTTTAGTATTATTTTTTATTATCATAATAATTTTTATTATATTGACGATTGCATAAAAAACTCTAATAAAACAATAATCAAAAAAACAAGTTATAAGCTAGAAAATAATCTAAAATATTAATTATTATTATGATTGCTTTTGAGAAAAAAGTACATTTGAAAAAAAATAGTATTGAATATTATTGTTATTTGTTATTATATTGACAAATAAATAGAATGATACTTGATGTTTATGGAAAATTATAGCATATACTCTGATAAAAAATAAGTATAAATAATAATAAACTGAATATAATCAGAATTAAAATAGTCAGAAATATTTCTAATAATAATTGACTATGATATGCTCATAAATAAAAATTAATATATTACTATTAAAAAATTATTTGTATTATTTTTTAATATTCTAATAATTTTTTATAATTGACCATATTTTCCAAACTTCAATAAACAAAAAACCGAAAAAATTTTAAGTCTGTAAAGATTTTAAAAAGTGATATACCGCTCTGAAAAAATACTTATAATTATTGTTAGTGGACTTCTTACTAATGAGTATAAATGAAAGAAAAACAATATATTATCTACTATTTTGAAAAAAATATTATATGTATTATATTTTAATGTTATTGTTATTTGTTGTTATATTGACAATAGATTGTTACTAGGTGTTTATTGACAATTCTCAATCAGATACTCTAATTAATCAAATTCGCAACAAAAATATTATTATGCCGGACACTAGTCTGAAATATTACTTATTGATATCAATTATGATTTGCTTATGAATAAATAAATAAATAAAATAAAAATATTACTATTGTGATAAATATTTATTTCATCTCCCATGACGTCACCCGTGCAATACGTGTTGAAAAAGTCGATTAGAGCGTGTAAAATCGTCCAGATCCTAGATTACTTCATAATTCACTCAAAATCCAGGTAGTTGGTACTAAATACTGAATCACATCCTTTACATTGTGTCCTTTGTCCTTTCAAATGGCCCACACTTGTCGTACAAATCACAATGCAGGTGGATTTGTAAGAAATGACAGGATTTTACTAGTTCTCTGTTTGACAATGTACTGGAAGATGACTAATTTGTTTTGATCGTGATGCCTAATCATTTTAGAAATCTTCAAAAATATAGTTTGCTTTTGTTATCTATAATACATATTTAGTTGGTTTATCTATAAAACGGAACAAAATTAACATGTGTACTCATTGCTAATATTTTGGAAAAATATATTTGTATGAATAATAAAAACATAAATATTATTCGCTATGTATAATTTGCACGGTATATAAGTTTAGAACTTATTTTCAGTAATTGAAAAAATGTAAACAATTATTGAACTTAGACAAAGTAACATGTATATTCATGTTTATAAAATTATAAACATGACATTACTGATTTCATTTTAGTATAAATAAATAAATAAAAAATCATAAAAATTTAGACTGCAGTTTCAGAAAACACCAATAAAAAGTTTATAAAGTTTGATGACAAAATTATTTTTGATAAAAAGAAACAAAAAAATTATACATTTGAAATTGTTCGTTGCGTTTAATATATAATTTTGATATACATATAAATGAAATTTTTTATTGCGATGTTGGTAAAATTTATTATTATTCTCATATATACTAGAAAACATCAATTTGAATTATAGTTTTGATGATACTCAAAATATAAACTATGATATACTAATATACTTCTTAAATTATGTTACACTAATACCCACTATTAATTTCAATTATAAAAAACTTATAATTTTATTAGAATATTAGGTAATAGAAAATTTTTAGAATATCTAATGTACAGGATTTCTGGCAATTTCGACAACAGAATATTACAAATTATTAAGAACTATCAATGTTTTTGTTTCTAATTAAAAATATATTAAATTTAACAAATAATAAATGTTTACCTCGTGGAACATAAAAAACAAGAAATAAATGAAAATGTTTACTTCATAATTATTTTACATTTTCAACAGAGCAATAAACAGTATCTAAAATAACTAATGTACAGTTTTCAGGTAATTTCGACGGCAGACTGTTACCAATATTCAGAGACCTTACTATTTTGGTACTAATTAGAAATATATAATTTTAACAAATATTAAGATCTCACCCCTTTGAATAAAAAAACAGTAATAAATAAAAATTATTACTCTATAATACCAAAATATATTTTTTTAAGAAACATTTTGTATCTATATTTAATTTTGAAAATTGCAAATGATCGTATGATTTGTTTTTTTTCAATATTTTTAAAGAATTTAAATTTAGAAAAGAATCTACATAACTTATATTATATATATTAATGTAAAAAATATAATATATTACAGAATAATATCTATAAAATCTTTAATATCAATTTCATTTCAACAAAATATTTTTAAATATTTTAAATTAGGAAATATTTTTGTACCTACTTACATTTAATTTTGAAAAATGTTATTAATCTATGAATTAGTTTTTAATTTTTTTTTAATAATTCAAATCTAGAGAAGGTTCTACTTAGCATGTAACTAGGTATATATATTACCAAACAATATCAATAAGAACATTGATAAAATTCTCATACCAATAAAATATTTTTATAACATTATAAAATATAAAAAAACGATTTGAAATGATCTTCAGAACAATAGAAGTTCAACTACTTAATGTAAAATGTATCACTTACAATTTATTATTAAAATGAGCAAACGGAAATTCATAAATACAGTTGTAGTAATATTAGTAAATTATTTTCAAAAGTCAGTTACAATAATTAAACTAAGTAAATAATTTAATAGTTTAAGAATAAAAATAATAATAATAAACTAATCTAAATACTTTATTCTTATACTATTATAAAATATTTAATTAGTTTAATTCTTGTATTAAACAGAATATTCCACTGAATATAAACTAGAAAGTTAGCCGAAAGGTATAGATTTAAAATAAATTAAAGAAAAGCATTCATACATTTTTTATTGATGTAACGCCTGATATTTAATACAAATTAATATATGTATATATATATATATATATATATATGTGTGGTGTGTGTATGAATTTATATATGAATTGCATTGCTAGAAATGAATTTACAATAATTACATCGTTACCTGAAAATAGCGTTAATGTCTAAAAAATTCAATGTATGCGGAATAATTTTGATATCAATCACATTCCCCCGCGAACATAACGTGGCACATCGTTGGAAATCTAACGTTATCATATTTCCAATCACTCATCACAAAAGCACAAATTCACGTAACATCCCGCAATGATAGCTCGCGGTCCATTTGATTGATTGCACAAAATGAGACCAAAAGCCGCGACGGAAAGGCCAATACATGTCAAATCGAGATATCGCCGGGCTCTCGCCTTTCCCCGTCTCGCGCTGATAGTTCGACGCGTCGGCGCGACGCAGCTTTCGGGCGCTTGCGTCGAGTGAGGCGGGTCGAGAGAAGCTTTCGGCCAGACTTGCTCCATTGGTCCGCTGCCGACGCGCGTCCCTCGTCATTGGCTCTACGGCGTATCATTTATCCTCACCTGCGACTCGATCCCCTCCACGGGACTGAAAATTCAATCCGTCTCGTGTAGCCCGGGCACTTCAGTTAGATCATAGGAACTCAAATAGCGAGGGCCCCCTTCTAAACCAAACACGACGGGACTGTGCGCTCAGCAGTCCTCTGTACAACAGGCCTGTTTGTTTTTCCAATCAGTGTTTTGTTGGCTTTCTTCATCAACAATACCTAGTGTAAATGTGTGCAAGATACCTGTTGGCAAATTACAGTTTTTAATTATTAATTTTATTAGTGAAGTGATCGAACAACTGTTTTAGTGTTATGAATTAAGTTTTAGTGTTAATAATGACAATGATGCCACAAAAGTTATACCCTGAGCCGACGATTACGAGTTCTATGAGTACGGCGGGAAATTCAATGTCGCCGATGCCGCCGACGTACAGTATGAATTCGATGGGTTGTGTTCCCATGGGCATGAACGCCGGATCGCCGACGGCCAGTTTTGGTGCTAATATGTTGGGTTCCACAATGGGCAGCATGGGTTCTATGGGTTCGATGGCTGGAATGAACGGAAATTGCATGTCTGGTAGCGGAATGGGCTACGGATCTCCGATGGTAAATATGACATCGTGCCTGACACCCGGCATGGGCAGCGGATATAACGGTGGACCCATGAGCGGAGGTCGCGCGGATGGCGACGCGGCTTCACCAAATTCAGCGGCTATGCAACGTGCCAGGACAGATAAACCTTACAGAAGAAGTTATACACATGCAAAACCGCCATATTCATACATATCTTTAATAACGATGGCTATACAAAATTGTCCGACGCGCATGCTAACGTTAAGCGAAATTTATCAATTCATTATGGACTTGTTTCCGTTTTATAGACAAAATCAGCAACGTTGGCAAAACTCTATTAGACATTCTTTGTCATTTAATGACTGTTTTGTGAAAGTGCCACGAACGCCTGATAAGCCTGGCAAAGGATCATTTTGGACTTTGCATCCGGACTCTGGAAATATGTTTGAAAACGGTTGCTATCTGAGGCGGCAAAAGCGTTTCAAAGATGATAAGAAAGAAACGATCCGTCAATCACACAAATCGCCATCGCATATGGACGGAGTAGACAAAAAATCGTTATTGCAGCAAGATGATCGCGATAAATCAGTGGACGCGCAGCATTTAAGTGGCATGCTTGGTTCAGTACCTGGAAAAGGTGACACAGATGGTTTAGGTTTGCTACATGCCGGCGCGGATTTATGTTTACAAAATCAACATCATTCTCAATTGCATCACTCTCAACACCACCACCAACAATTGCAGCAAGAAGAACTTTCAGCGATGGTGAATCGATGTCACACAACAGCACTGTCATTAGCAGATTATCATCCGATGCATTTGAAACAGGAACCGGCAGGATATACGCCTTCGAATCATCCATTTTCGATAACGCGACTTTTGCCGGCGGAGAGCAAAGCTGATATTAAAATGTATGACATGAGTCAATATGCAGGATATAATACTTTGAGTCCATTACCGAATTCACATTCAACACTTGCCAACGATTCATATTATCAAAGCAGTATGTACCACGCCCCAACGGGGGCCACTAGCTTGTGACAGTATCCTTTGGCCTAAGATGATAGCGGATTTTAGGGCCATGAATATTATCCCACAATATCAACACAGTGCGCGTAATTTTTGTAAATAATAAATTTTCGAGAGAAAAAGACTCTTGTGTGTAAATTAATTTTATATAGATTTGTGTAGAATGCAAGCGTGATGTGTTTTTATATATAAAAGACTGTTTTCGACAAAACATCGAACACATTACATATGTGCCTGATACGAAAATTTTTAGTGCGCAAAAATTGTGTGTGTTTACATAAAAAGTCGGTTAAAAATGACAGTTTCGATGCAGCTGCACAAAAGATGCACATACACTGAGGTTTGTAAATTAAAACTTCGGTCTTTTTATTAAGTGGCAATTACTCGTGTTTTACAAATATCAGCGTTATGTTCATCTTTTGTTGACATGTGTTTCAAAAATTTCTCGGTGTGATTTTACTCCTCGAATCAAAATATAAGCAACGTTAATTAACTCAAAATTTCAATTGGATCTGTGCAAAATCATTTTTTGAAAGTAATCTCATTATCGTGGATCTTTTTATGTAATAAATTAAATGCGTTGATCGTAAGATTTGATTATTGGTTTTGGCATTTGCATAATTTTTTTAATTAAAAAGCTGCCAGATTAAGTTATTGAATATTTAAAAGCTATATATTACTATACTAACTGACTCTATTGCCATTTTCACCAATCGATAAAATAACAAACAATCGAATAGAATGTTAATTAATAAATCTTTGTTATTATTTTTATTGTGATGAAGTTGATGCTTTGTTTATATACGAGTATGTATATAAGTTACACAATATCGAAATATTATATCAATTCCTGAAATATGTAAAATACTCTTAATTTAAATTACTCATTTCTTAAAAAAATCATAAAACGCGCTAAAAACTTATTAGATTTTTGTAACTTATATATGTATTAAAAATATATTGAATGAAATTTCAATTTGATCATAATATTTATTAAATGTTTGTTCAGCACGTTTCTTAAAAGATTGATTTTAAATGCATCTATAAATATCTGCAAATCATCTATCAAATTGGAATTGAGCTGTTTGAAAATAATCTGAAATATTTGTGAACGAAATACTATAAATTTAAATCTGATCTATACTTTTTGCATATGTTTGTGTATTTTAGTTATATATTTCTCTTCCGCTAAATAATGCATAAAACATGAGTTTATTACGAAAAATCAACTCATCTGATTAATAATAAATAACTACGTTTTGGGTAGTGTAAATTATTAAAAATGTCATTTTTATTAAATAGTATATTTATATATGTATAATAGAATATGCACATATAGTATTGATCTAACATATGTGTAAATTTGTTCATCGGTATATTATAAATAATATTGTAAAATCGATTTATATAATTATTAATTGAAAATATATAGATATATATGTACATAAAATAAATATTATATATAAAAATTAAATTATTTGTTGTTTTTATTTTTGTATTTGAATAAATTATGACTTTAATATTATTGATTCACTTTTTTACAGGTTTTTATTGTTTGTGATATTAATTATTTATAGCGAACTCAATAAATTAAAAAGAGCAAGCAAATTATTTCACTTTATATTTAATTTTAGAGATTTTTTTTACTATTTTGTAATTCTTTTCGATATATTTATAAATCGTAAATTGTGACAAAAAAATAATTTAATACTTTGATACTTATGGAATTTTTTAAATTTTAATTAAAAAAATTTTTTTTTAGAATTTCTTAAATTATAATCGAATGTTTGGTATGTTTGTGTTTGTATTTTTCATCAGGGCTAAAATCTCTATTAAAATATTTTTCAATAAATGTAGTTCGCATCTTGAAAAATTGTGGCATTTTTTATCAAAGCTGAATTTCCTGATTTTGAATATTTTTCAATAAATATAACTTCCATTTTGAAAAATTATGATGTTTTCTTAAAGACAAACGAACGCTTACTTTCTCAGTGTTTGCAATTTTTATCAGAACTGAATTTCCTAATTTTAAATACTTTTCACTAAATTCAATTTGGATATATTTTCGAGAGTATTTCAAAAGCAAACGAACACTTTTTTAGTGTTAGTGTTCAAATTGAGAATTTGACACTCAGAATTGAGATTTCTAATTTTAAATATTTTTCAATAAATATAACTTGCAATTTGACAAATTGGTATATTTCTAAAATAAATGTTGCTGGCTGGATTAGTTTTCGCAGTTTTCATCAGAACATATTTATCCAATTTTAAATACTTTTCATTAACTTTGCATTTTGAAAAACAGTGTTTTTTTGAAAAATTTTAAGGTTTGGTTTTGTGAGTGTTTGTAATTTTAATCAGAACTGAATTTATTTCTTTTAGATATTTTTATATAACTTGCATTTTGAAACACACAAACAAACGCCTAGTGTTTGAATGTATTTTTTATTAAAACCAAATTTTCTAATTTTATAAAAATATAATATATTGTAGATGATAGATAAAAAAAATTATAATAATATATGAAAATATAAGGTGGGGCTAGAGCAAAGGTCAGAGTAACCGATAGTGACCGATAGTGTACCATTAAACTAAAGCAAATTGTAAAAAAGTGAGATGTATATTAAAAACTCGATCAACGATATCGATTTGAAGCTCTCAAATTCTTATTATAAATCTTTGTTATTTTTATAAAAAATAATAAAAATATTTATTAAACATTTAAAAAAATACATAAAGAAATATAATTTCAAATACTCAGATGCACAAATCAATCATCGATAATTTTAAAAACTTTTGCAAAGACAAATAATTTAGAATATTAAACGCACTAATCGATAGACTACTCGGAAAATTCAAAGTTCAGATTGTGAATTGGAATATAACTTGACATCATCGGTTATCGTGTCTTCAGCAACCTCTTCGTAATCTCGTTCTAGGGTTGCTATATCACTTCTGGCCTCTCCAAATTCACCTTCGTCCATTCCTTCGGTTACGAACCAATGTACAAATGCTCTTTTGGAGTACATCAGATCGAATTTGTGACCTAGACGTTCCCAGGCATTCTGGATCGCGGTGGTGTTGGACAACATCGAGACGGCGCGTTGGACTTTGGCAAGATCTCCTTCTGGGACAGCCGTCGGCGGCTGGTAGTTGATGCCGACTTTGAATCCAGTTGGACACCAGTCGACGAATCTTGATAATGGAATTATTATTTAAAATCATAAACACACACATATGTATTTGTTTTAATATAAATTTCGAATTTGAAACCACAAAAATGTGTTTGGATCAACTATCATTATAAAATCCAATTTCTGACTGGACATTCTTATAGCTTAATATACCTAGAAATGATTAGTTGATCAACTTCGGAACAGAAGATTTTTAAAAAAATTACTAGTGATGTATTTTGCGTTTAACTAAAATGTATATATACTAGCTGACCCGGCGACGTTGTTTTACCATAGCACATTTCATAAAAAATTTGTCATGTATCTTTCAATTACAAATTATAGAAAATTAAAATAAAGAAAATTAGTCCCAAAATTTGAAAAAATGTTAGTGTTGGACAACTCTTAATAAAATGAATTGCTTTTCCGTAGAGTAGTTATAGTAATGGGTCAAAAATCGAAGTTGAAAATATTTGCATATCTTCACGTTTTGAAGGTTTCTGAACATTTGGGCATAGAAAAAATGAATGTGTGTGTGCGTTTTGTATATCCGTATTTTTTTTGTTCACGTTTTCGGGCGCACGGATCAACCGATTTATGGTTAAAAAAACATTCGATTCCTATTGATAGGGAGATGTGCTGATTAGTTTTTGGCAAAGACAGGTCTGCCGTTACGGAGACACGGAGCAAAGAGTGCAGAAAATAAAAATCGAGGATTTAAGAGAACGGAGTATTCGATTTGAATGATCCAAAAAACATTTAACTTGTAATGATTGGTAGAAGTTGTGTTTAGTTTTTAGCGAAGGCATGTCTAGCTGTTTTGGAGATACTGAGATAATTGTGAAAAAAAGGACAGTTTTTGAGAGAACTAAGCATCCGATTTAAATGATTCTAAAAACTTTCTGCTTTTCTGCTTTCTGTTTTGACAAAATAATTGCTTTTCGAAAAAAGGTATGTACATATATCGAAAATAATTCAGATTTTAATTTTAAGTCTGGCTAAAGTTCTAAAGCTCAGTTATATACTTTAAATAAATATTTTAAACTTTGTAATTCAGTTTATAAATTTTTATAAATATTAGACAATGTTATAGTAATTATAATAATCGATTTTAAAACATTTAATTAACATTTAATAACAGCAATTTGCCTTAAGGCACGATGCCATACACAAATAGTTTTAAGTAAAATTTGAGTTATTTTTAAGCTCAGAAATTTAAACTAAACTATCTGTAAGTGGAATTCTGTCTTGAGGCAATTATGGCATCGTGCCTTAAGGCAAATTGCTGGAACTTCCCGCACCGTAACGAAATGTTCGAGGAATACTGAATGTTTTCAAATAGATTATTATAAATATTGTAACATTGTGTAATATTTATAAGAATTATATAAACCGAATTGCAGAGTTGAAATTATTTGTAAAGTATATTAGAACTATAGTCAGAATTAAAAATAAAATCTGAAATATTTTCGATATACAAAATACAAAAAAAAAAAAAAAAAAAAAAAAAAAAAAAAAAAAAATGAACAAAATTTTTTTTTCAAAATCAATTATTTTGTTAAGACAAGCAGAAAGTTCTTTGAATCATTTAAATCGGACGCTTAGTTCTCTCAAAAACTGCCATTTTTTACATATTTAGCTCCGTATCTTCGAAATGGCTGGGCCTGTCTTTGCCAAAAAGTAATAAACACTTCTCCCAATCATTACTGATTGAATGTTTTTTAGATCATTCAAATCGGATACTCCGTTCGCTCAAAAATTCGATTTATATTTTCTGCACTCTTTGCTCCGTATCTCCGAAACGGCTGGACCTGCCTTTGCCAAAAACTAATCAGCTCTTTTCCCAATCAATAGAAATCGAATGTTTTTTGAACCATTTAAATCGGTTGATCCGTGCGCCCTAAAACGTGACTGGAAATTTGTATCCACACATACATACACACACACACACACACACACACACACACACATCCATTTTTTCTGAGGTATGCCAAAACGTTCAGAAACCTTCAAAACGTCGAGAAATGTAAAAATTTTCAATTCCGATTTTCGGCCCATTACAATAACTTACCCTACGGGAAGTTAAAAATGGCTATAATATTAGGAGTTTGTGATAAAAAAGTAAAAATTCAGGGTGGTATGTATTGTTCATTGCCATATTATAAAGAAATAAAACAAAGAAATCAGTCTAGAACTTAACAAAAAAAATGAAGGGTGAACCATCCTTATCAATTAGGGATATAAAACAGGTTGTAGCCGATTCTTGCACCTACTGATTACAGATATAGAATTTGGTAAAAATTGGTAAAAAAGGAGTACGGGAAGGAACATTGTGACATGAAAATTTTATATATAAGATTTATATATATATATATATATATATATATATTATATATATATTGGCGTATATTGAATTGTGTGGATACTGGATAGTAATAGGAGGAATGATTGAATTATTGCTCTATGATGCACAGCATTTTCATGAAAATTAAAAATTTTCAATAATATCACTAATTTCAACTAACCTGATACTTCTTTTATTTTTCATAATGGCAATTGCCGCATTTACGTCCTTCGGCACGACGTCACCCCGATAGAGCATACAGCACGCCATATACTTTCCCATTCTCGGATCACATTTCACCATCTGATTCGATGGTTCAAATAATTCCGACGTGATCTCAGCCACACTCATTCCCTCATGATAAGCCTTATCAACTGAAACTACAGGAGCATACGAAGCCAATGGAAAATGAATCCTGGGATAAGGAACTAAATTCGTCTGGAATTCAGCCAGATCTACGTTCAAAGCTCCGTCGAATCTAAGAGAAGCTGTTATGGATGAAACGACTTGACTGACAAGTCGATTTAAGTTGCAATATGTTGGTCGTTCTATGTTGAGTTTTGTTCGACAAATGTCGTATATTGCTTCATTGTCTACCATGAAGACAACATCGGTATAGTTCATGGTCGAATGGGATGTTAGTATGGAGTTGTAGGGTTCCACAACGGCTGTGGACACTTGAGGAGCTGGGTACACCTACAAGGGAAAAATATTGTTGTATGATATTAATACCTTTTTATTTATGTATAGTGTTTCATCAAAATTTCTTTCTTTCTTACCGCAAATTCGAGCTTGCACTTCTTCGAATAATCGCTGTAGATATGTTGCATCAGCAGGGAGGAAAATCCAGAGCCAGTTCCTCCTCCAAAGGAATGGAAGACGAAGAAGCCTTGCAAACCAGAACATTGGTCTGCAAGTTTCCGGATTCTGTCTGCTACTGTATCAATAATTTCACTTCCGATCGAATAATGCCCACGGGCATAATTGTTTGCTGCGTCTTCTTTGCCAGAAATCAGTTGGTCGGGGTGGTATAATTTTTTGTACGGGCCTGAACGGACTTCATCTAAAGTAATACAAAAAATTGAAAATTGATTACTTTACTTTGATTTGACAATGATATCATTTTTAAATTGTGAAGGTAAACAATGCTTTTGATTTAATTTAATTTATATGTCTATAGTGGCGAAGAACGTTATCGCGTTGACTTTGTATGGACAGGGTCGCGCGTTCGAATCCCCGCTATGGTAATCTGACATCGGGCAGCGCGATGTCCATTTTCAATTGAAAATATAGATAAAAAATATGTTTCCAATTGAAAATAAGCCCATCTCGGGCACTGCGGTGTGAAATGGCAATGGGAAACCTCTCACACTATTCTTCCCTGAAGCGAGTTGGAGTTTAACTCAGCTCACGGACCTGTCCTATTTAATATGTCTATAATAATGTGTATTGAAGCATTTTTTAACTAGTTGGTTTGGTATTTAGCCTTGAGGCAAGTTACATGAACTTCCCGATATGTGTAAATAATCGACTTAATCAAAAAAAATGTGTAAATAATATACTTCATCAATCCTACTTTAAAAAAACGATAATAATTTTAGCAAATTTTGACGAATTTGTAAAATTAAACTATTTGTCGTAAGGCCGTAATATTACAGTAAGTTCTATAAGAACATGATGTATATCGCCAAAAAAAGTACCATGAAAATCGGCTTAAATTTTTTTTCAACAGTTAATTACAAGAAAACGGCTCGGTAGATTTTCACCTAAAACTAATCAGTACCATTCCCAACTTTTTCGAACAAATCTTTCGAACAGTTTTTGATATTTTAAAATCGGTTCGGTAGGATGAGCTTAAATGTCGACAAAAATTTAACACTTTTTTTCAACAGTTAATTACAAGAAAACGGCTCGGTAGATTTTCACCTAAAATTATTCAGTATCATTCCCAACTAATATCATTCGAACAGTTTTTGATTTTTTAAAATCGGTTCGGTAGGATGAGCTTAAATGTCGACAAAAATTTAACACTTTTTTTCAACAGTTAATTACAAGAAAACGGCTCGGTAGATTTTCACCTAAAATTAATCAGTATCATTCCCAACTAATATCTTTCGAACAGTTTTTGATTTTTTAAAATCGGTTCGGTAGGATGAGCTTAAATGTCGACAAAAATTTAACACTTCTTTCAACAGTTAATTACAAGAAAACGGCTCGGTAGATTTTCACCTAAAATTAATCAGTATCATTCCCAACTAATATCTTTCGAACAGTTTTTGATTTTTTAAAATCGGTTCGGTAGGATGAGCTTAAATGTCGACGAAAATTTAACACTTTTTTTCAACAGTTAATTACAAGAAAATGGCTCGGTAGATTTTCACTTAAAATTAATCAGTATCATTCCCAACTAATATCTTTCGAACAGTTTTTGATATTTTAAAATCGGTTCGGTAGGATGAGCTTAAATATTGACGAAAATTTAACACTTTTTTTCAACAGTTAATTACAAGAAAACGACTCGATAGATTTTCACCTAAAATTAATCAGTATCATTCCCAACTAATATCTTTCGAACAGTTTTTGATTTTTTAAAATCGGTTCGGTAGGATGAGCTTAAATGTCGACGAAAATTTAACACTTTTTTTCAACAGTTAATTACAAGAAAACGGCTCGGTAGATTTTCACCTAAAAGTAATTAGTACCATTCCCAACTAATATCTTTCGAACAATTTTTGATTTTTTAAAATCGGTTCGGTAGGATGAGCTTAAATGTCGACAAAATTTAACACTTTTTTTCAACAGTTAATTACAAGAAAACGGCTCGGTAGATTTTCACCTAAAATTAATCAGTATCATTCCCAACTAATATCTTTCGAACAGTTTTTGATTTTTAAAATCGGTTCGGTAGGATGAGCTTAAATGTCGACGAAAATTTAACACTTTTTTTCAACAGTTAATTACAAGAAAACGACTCGGTAGATTTTCACTTAAAATTAATCAGTATCATTCCCAACTAATATCTTTCGAACAGTTTTTGATATTTTAAAATCGGTTCGGTAGGATGAGCTTAAATATTGACGAAAATTTAACACTTTTTTTCAACAGTTAATTACAAGAAAACGATTCGATAGATTTTCACCTAAAATTAATCAGTATCATTCCCAAATAATATCTTTCGAACAGTTTTTGATTTTTTAAAATCGGTTCGGTAGGATGAGCTTAAATGTCGACGAAAATTTAACATTTTTTTTCAACAGTTAATTACAAGAAAACGGCTCGGTAGATTTTCACCTAAAATTAATTAGTACCATTCCCAACTAATATCTTTCGAACAGTTTTTGATTTTTTAAAATCGGTTCGGTAGGATGAGCTTAAATGTGGACAAAAAGTATTTTCGAATTACAAAGAAACGGTTTGTCAGATCGTTGCACAAAAC
Source organism: Ctenocephalides felis (assembly GCF_003426905.1). Lineage (NCBI taxonomy): Eukaryota > Metazoa > Arthropoda > Insecta > Siphonaptera > Pulicidae > Ctenocephalides > Ctenocephalides felis. The sequence goes on from NW_020537758.1 coordinate 47,415,224, forward strand.
TGACAAACGATAGTCCTCACCGAAATACATCAAATGGCTTTTAAATTTCTAAAATAGGTTCAGGCGTTTTTGAGAAAACGTCGATCAAAAGTCTAATTTTGACAAATGCCAAAAAGACCATACTGATTTTTGCAAACTTTGACGAATTTTTAAAGCTGAACCAGTTATCGTAGGGCCGTAATATTTTAGTATGATATAAAAGACTATGGTATCTATCGTCAAAAAAATAATCATAAAAATCGTCGAAATTTTTTTTTTAAAAACTTTGTTACAAGAAAACGGCCCGGCCGATCTCTACCAAAAACTAATCAGCACGATTCCCAACCAATATCTTTCGAACGGTTTTTGAATTTTCAAAATCGATTCAGAATTGCGGGCTAAAACGTAGACGAAAAATTTTTCACTTTTCTGCCATTTATAAAGAAACGGCTTGGCCGATCGTCGCACAAAACTGACAAACAATAGTTCTCGTCGAGATACATCGAATGGCTTTTAAATTTTTGAAATCGACCCAGCCGTTTTCGAGAAAACGTCGATTTACGGCAAAAACCTGTTCACATACACACACACACACACACACACACACACACACACACATACTTTTTCCAAATTTGATCTCATTCGATTCAGAATGGCTTGAAACGTCGAGAAAACATAAAATTAGCGAATCGGATTTTTTTATGAAACATAAACTTCTCCTTCGGGAAGTTAAAAACAGGAACAAAAATAAATAGTAGGCATTCAAAATAAATATAATGTTATTTCACAAACTCTTATAAAATATTTAGAACAAAGCTTAAACATGTCTTGAAAAAAATATTTTTAAAATTGACAGGTAAAATCCAAAAGCAATCCAAAAAATGTTTTGTTAAAAATAATTGTTTGACGTGATTTTGTTAAAAAACGTAATCAAAACTTAAAAATACGCATTACATCTAGAAAAAATATAACAGTATTCATAATATTCATAATAGTGAAAACAGGAAAAAATATCATTCCCAAAGATTTCTTGTTTTGTCATATATTGCTACATTACATACATAAGCTTTGTTTTGATTAAGTTGTGTAGGGTTACATATTTCTGATAATAAAAATCGTTATAAATCATTTGGTTGTTTTTAGCTATTAATTTTTTTTATATATTTTTATGTCGTCCCGATGTGAACGCCTCGCCCTTTCCTTGCATGATTTAATTTTAGGACCAATCCATCGTATTTGAGGAAAGTATTGCAATATTTGCTCGTAAGTAAACGTTCAAATTACCATTAAATTAGTTTTTCAGCTAACTGCTACATTAACAAAATTATTGATAATCAACAAAAGTGGCACAACCGTACCCAGTCTTACCTACTAGGTAATATATTGAGTTACGGTGTAAAATTAAGATATAGCCGATTGGCGTTAAAATAATTAATTCATCAGAGTCAATACGCATAATACCTTGATCATTGCATCTTCTATAATAACATATTTTTTTACATAATAAGAATAGGATCTTTCGTATTTTCGTTTTATTATATTGGCCATGAAGGTGACAACCTTCAGGGCATTAAACTTTACAAGGAATGGTTGCTACCCCTGGTAGAGGGGGTAGCAAAGTGTTGAACTAGTTGTATAATAAATAGAATTAGTTGTATAATAAATAACCAATAAATAAATCTTCTAAGTATAAGTTATAATAAATTATAACTTAGTGTCAAATCACTGATTGTAATAAGAACTGCAACAAATACATAATATACATACAAATCAGTGATGTAATACAGTCCACAGCTACGAGGGTTAAATTATAACCCAACAACCTGAGTATCGAAGGAGAGGTTTAATACATTTTATAACTACGTAGGGTAGAGCGGGGCTAGTTGAGCATAGGGGCAAGTTGAGCAATCGAAATATCTCTAAAACTATTCACCGTCCGTTTAGGCATTATTGGCGGAAAGATAGAGGTTTGGCAGAAATAAACATCCCGCGATTGCTAGTGGCCGCTGACAAATCAGTGAGACTCACGGGGTTTTTGTTTATTTGGAGACCAAAAAGTAAAAAAGTCATTCATCACGAGTTTTCGTCTAGTTAGTCAAATGTTATTTATTTTTAACCAACAAAGGTAAATTTTATTCTTCCATATAATTATAGTACTTTTAATATGCAGAGAGATTCTGGCTATAATTCTCACGTTTTTTTTTATAAACTCACTTTATTTTGAAATTCCGAGTTGGGGTTAGTTGAGCATAGTTGCTAAACTTGTTCTGTCACTAAGACAATTACCATTAACTTCCAGAA
>NW_020537758.1:47418503-47444049 GCF_003426905.1 Ctenocephalides felis
AAGAAGGTTCAGCGAAATTATTGAGTGAAATGTAAGATTAATCCTTACAAATTTGGTTGCCAAATATTGATAATAAATATATACTTTTTATTTACTTCATTTAATTCAATTATTAAATTATAAACCTAACTAATATTTTAATTTCGAAAATTTAATACTAAACTTTAGTATAGTTTATTAAAAAAGTCAATATTGGGGTGAATAGGGGGTCCATGGCAAAGCCCAAGGGGTCATGACACAAAAAAGTTGGGAACTTATGGTGCATATGAACTAAGAACTTCATATTTAAACTGATGATTACCATAACATTCCAAACCTTTCGTCTTAAAAAATAAGTGAAGAGCTTTAGAGTAGTTATTGCTTTTAGAATCTATTATTTATTTATTAGCTAAATAATAGTTAAAAACAAAATTTAATACTTATTTTGCATTTTTAATTATTTCAAATAATTTTAAGAATTAAGAATTTTAGATTTTCGATCAAATTTATCAATAATAGTAAGAAAACTAGAATATGATAAAATATAATATACAGAACACTTATAAAAAAATTAATCTTTAGTTCTGGATTTTTTATATATTGATATTTATTATATATAATTATTTTTTGAAACCTCAAGAAGAGAATAGGATATAGGATGCCATTCACTAAGAATTAATGAATTATTTTCAATAAATATAAAAATGTATTTAGTTTATTTCAAACATGATTTAATTATAAACAACATAAGGATAAAATTAATTATCCAATTAAGAAACAATATGTGTGAATTACATATTGTTTATGAGATATAATTACTTCTAAATATTTACGATAAGAAGTTATTGATTGGTATGGGTATATAAAGCGCATAAAATTTTAATTCCACAGTTATTACTTGGTCTGCTTAATTATTAGAAGCATTGTGAGCTTTTTCCTTCGGTTTTAAAGTTCTTAACTGAGCTTAAACTCCAACATGAAAATCACTTTGGCTGTTGTATTTGCTTTTATGGTAATAAGGGATAGTTAATATAATATTAATCAAATTTATTTAAAAAAAATTTTTGATTCTACTTCCTGTTCTTTTTGTAATACGTATTGGACGTTCGTGTCATTTTATCTAGATTTTTACCACAGTGCACCTACTTCTTTTTAATAATATCCTTGTTAATATTTGTACTGGATCTTACAATCTTGTGATCAGCAAATATATATTGATTTATTTTTTCCACAGCTCTTCTTTTTTGTGAGATCTGCTCCAATGGAACCAGAACTTGGAGCAGATGAAACAGAATGTTGCCATTGCTGCTGCGTGGAACCATTCCAGAACAGTTTGTTGGCGGGTACTGTCATTGGAGAACTTAAAATGGAACCAAAACAATACGACCATGATCATCATGAACCAGGACAACATCCAGGAATGGAAAAGCACCGTCATTAGTTGTATATAATTTTGTTTATGATTTATTCACTTAAATGTATATGTTGTTGAATAAAAATTGTTAAATAATTAAACATTTTGAGTTTGTATTTAGTTACTTTTGTGTAGTGCCTTTTGGCTAAAAGGGATTTAACCCTATAACTAAAGAAATATTTTGAGAAACTATTCCAACTTTATGAACTCTATCATAGGTTTGTATGCTATAATAATACTCCCGCACTTTTTATTTTTCTTTATCTATTATTTTTTATTATTAACTAGATGACTCGATAGACGTTGTCCTGTACTTATCTTTACAATTCAAAAATTCAATTTTTTTTTTTTAATAATCTATACTGATATTTACAATTAGTTAAAAACTATTATGTTTTTACACTACAGTCTATACCAAAATGTATATAGATCCACCCATATGGATCTTAAATGTACAACTGCTTTAAATAAAATGAAAAGTATTTGCTTTTTTGAAAAACAGTTGTTTTATCGATATCAGACGTTAATTTGAAAAAAAAAGAAATTAAACTGAGAGGGATGTCATCCCCCCGGGAAATGGCAAAGGAGTATAAATTATTTTCATTTTTGAACTTGAGAATAAGATAAACCTAATTTCAAAATTTTATACTAATTGGAGCACAGTAAAAAAATTCAGACTCAAAATGATTCATTGACATTGAGATTGGCCAAATTGGTCCAGACGTTATTGAGTTATGTGCTAACCAACACATTTTGCGATTCATTTTTATATATAAGATTTAGTAAACCATACTCTAATGGCTAATACTTATAAATAAAAGTTTGATAAAGGATAGAAGATAAATGTAGTTAGATTTGATTATTTAGAATTAAATTATATATACGCTATTTTATTTTTAAACCTAAATCTGTAGTTATAAAATAATTCTAAAATTAATAATCATTATTAGTCATAAGTTATTACAGGTTTGAATGAAAAAAGCTGAAGAATAGGATATAGGTTCAAGATCAGTAACATTGTTTAACCTATCAATCGTAAAAAAATGAATTAGTATTATATTCACTTAAAGCCTTCGACAAGCATATTATTTAAAAAAGCTGTAAATTGAAATAAACTTTTTACTATAAGATGAAATATTGGCGTTAAAAAATGATGGTTTACAAAAAATTAATAAGATAATTAAAACTTGTAATCCAAATGGATGAAAAATATATAATAAACATGTGACTGATACATTTGTAATTTTAAATATGACACATGTTCTTCAATTGACTATGTGAAGCATATAATAATCTATTTTATTCACCCACTATTAACATACACATATCAATTGCGAATAGATCCCAGAATTATTTTTGACATTGCCTTGTTTTTAGGATATGTATGATTATTACTAAAAATGTTATTAACTATTATTAACTCAAGATATTGTAATCGTCCAAAAATTGAAATTGAAAATTTTTGCATTTCTTCACGTTTTGAAGGTTTCTGAACATTATGGCAAACCTTAGAAAAAATGGATATATGTACGTGTGTGTGTGTATGTGTGTGTATGGATACAATTTTTTGTCCACGTTGTCGGGCGCACGGATCAACCGATTTGAAAGATTTAAACAACATTCGATTCGTATTGATAGGGAGATGTGCTGATTAGTTTTTGGCAAAGACAAGTCCAGCCGTTTCGGAGGTACGGAGCAAAGAGTGCAGAAGTTAGAAATCCAGTTGTTGACAGAACGGAGCATACGATTTGAATGATTCTAAAGTTGTTTATGTAAGTTCGATTTTGCATTTTAAAGTGTTCTAAAGCTCATTTATATACTTTAAGTAAATAATTTTAATTTTGCAATTCAATTTATATAATTCTAATAAATATTTGATAATGTTCCTGTTTTAAATCCGATTATTAAAATAAAACGTTCTCGTCCAATTCACAAGCTTCTATATTTTTTCATAAAATTAGAATAATTAAAGTAACAGTATTAATAAAAAATTATTATTATTATTATTAAAAAATTTATTATTTCTCGAATATTTTGTTACAGTTCGGAAAGTCCCAGCATTTTGCCTTAATGTGCGATGCCATACACCACTAGTTTGCGAAAATATTATTATGCTTTATTTATCAAACAGCAAATAAATGCTAAATCTGTAAGTTTAAGCTGAACATAAATAACACATATTTTAATTTATTCCATTTATTCCAAAAAATTTAACAATAGAACTAACATGCATATATATTCAAAAATCAAGAATTAACTTGAACATCTAACATCTAATGTTTGTGGTATTTCATTCCTCCGGGATGTTGTCCTGGTTCATGGTGATCATGATCGTATTGTTTTGGTTCCATTTTGAGTTCTCCGATTACGGTTCCTTCCAATAAGTTGTTTAGGTATGGTTCCACGCAGCAGCAATGGCAGCATTCAGAGTCATCTGCTTCTTGCTCCAAAGGAGCAGAGCTCACCGAAAATACGATCTTGTAGATGAATAGATGAAAAAGGTATAAGAATATAAGATAAACTAGATAAAAACCATGACTATCAAGTAAATTCGCGATAAACAATTTTTTAAATTTAAAAAATATTTTCACAGGGTTAATTATTCTACAAAATTAGACTCACCATCAAAGCAACGAATACAGCCACGGATTTCATTTTTAACTTTTTCTCTTGAAACTTCGTTACTAAACTTTGTATAGAAGCAATTGCGATTATTTCTGATTTGCTGAATTAGAAGCAAATTGAATGTTGCTTGAAAAATCTATCAAGCGGTATTTATATGAAGCTTGGATCAGCCATCGCGTCGTTCTGAATTTGAACTATTGCAAATATTTATAGGTAATTAATTGCACGTGTATTGTTGATTATCAAATATTTGATACATGCGTAGTAATTTTAATGTTTATAATCAGTGTGATAAAATAATAACGAATTTTAATTATGTAATGTTTTTAATTTGCAAACGTAAACTATTGGTAAGTTTATAAAGACAGTTGAAGCTTTGCAACATTACTATTCTAAGTGTAGTGACGGTCACACATCAACCTATAAATCTATAAAAAAGAGTGCGCGTAAGGTTCACACGCGATTGCACCAAAACTTATTTGCTACTGTACAAGATGGCATTTAAGTAAAAATAAATATATCATATAACAATTTTGAATAATGTTTATTAATATGGTAACACTCGTGATGCACATATTAGGTTGTCAAATATCTCCCTTCCGCTTTTTTGCTCTTGGTTTATAATACAAAAAGGCGGAAGGGAAATATTTGACAACCTTTATACACTATATTTATTAGTGTCAACCATTATACACATTTATATAATAATAAATTATAAATTAAAAATTATATATTTATAATAGTATTAAAAATATGTATAAAATTTAAAAATAATAACGTAATTAATGCCATACCTCAAATAAGATATGATCGGTGTGTCATTGTAATTAGCATTTAGAAATGAACCTTCATTAGAGAAATGAAGTAATTGCTGATTAATAACTTCTATAATATTCGTTCGCACAGTGAAACAACGCCTAAACAAATATTGTTTTCGCAACTTCACTCATCATGTAATAATTATGTTTGAAGAACTTTATGTAATTAAAATTAACATACATTCATTGACTGATGGTATTTTTTTACTTTTTCGCGGCAATATTATCTCATTTTTTGAACAGCTGTAATATCTGTTTTGCCTAAAAAATATTTTCCTTTTTAATAACTTCAAAAATTTATAGAAACTACGAATAATATAGAAATTATTTTAATAAACTTATGTTCCATACACGGCGCAAATGCTGCATTTGTTTTATTATTTTCATTATAATTATTTACGGGGGATAGGTTAAAATATTATCCTGATTCAGACATTTTTAATTAAATCAAAATTTGTACTACGATGCAACTTTAAAATCTTTATTTATCTATGCCGATTTCCTTGTTGATATCGGTACGCATACAACGACAGATCTCTATTCACATATATATGCGACGACTAATCACAATCGACCCGTATAAAAATGATATCATTGAGAGCGAATGACGTATCATTGGTACTCGACTCTTATCTTATCTTATCTGCCGTAACGCACTTCCGTTGCATTTGTATGGATTTACACTCTAGTTACTTCACAAATTGTTATGTAGTGACTGATATCATATTCCTTGAATTTAATTTCATCTATAATTATATAATCGATTTTTTCAATAGCTAATTACATTCCAGGTATTCCCAAATTACTGATCTAAATCATGTCAAGGGTTGGTCAAATCGGTCATCGTCCATCACCATGGGTAGGAACACGGAACAACTTGTTCCATCGGTGGCTGACACGTGCCTCCATATCCGGCTTCCCAGGAAGTAAACATTTTTAATGATGTTTTATGTTCTTTGTGATGCACGTGTCGGAGCACTTCATCATATCTGTATTATATTGCACTGAAGTCACGACAAGGTAAAGTACAATGCGATACAATTTTGTATTTGAACAACTTTTTCCAAAGAAAATAGAAAAAAGTCTTATTCAAAATTATTATTTGCGTAATTATCCAACATCCAAGAAGCTATTTCAATAAAAAATACAGAATATGTTACAAAATTAGTCATCATTATCATTTTCCTACGTCGTTTTTATTAACTAGAATTTCACTCCATTTTCATATTAAATAATATTTAAACCACAGGTTTTCAAACTTGTTTGTGTCGTGGACCCCTTGGGCTTTGCCGTGGACCCTATTCGATTAAAATCGATTTCTGTTATAAATTTCTATTAATACTAACGTTTAGTATTAAATATTTAAAGTAAAGATACAAATACAAATTAAGACGGTAATTGACTTTAAAATAATAAAAATTAGATATTAACAAGGTGTGTTGTGATCCACTATCGTAGATCTCCAAAATTTCTTTTTGCTGACGTAGACCCCTTGAAAGTTGTCAAGGACCCCTAGGGATCCATACGGACCACTTTGGGAATCAATGATTTAACTTAAATTTGATTCGATATACATAAGATATATTTACACGTATGTTTTGCTTATTAAATGTGCACAAATCATAAGATTTATACAAATTCAAATTAATTTTGCTTGAAATTTTTTAATAGATTTATTTTGATCTTTATCAGCTTTTTTTTAATTCAGGTCCCTTCCACGGCTCTTAATTTTAAGTTGCTAAACTAGACTTGTCCATGGCTCTGTAGTAAAAGAATTGGCCTTGCAACGATAAGATTCTAGTTTCTATTCCCACTTCATAAAACCTTATTTAAATCTAGTAATATCAGTTTCACGTGAAAATATAAATTTTGATCTAATTTCAAGAGTTATTTATTTGCCTTGCTATATCTTTGTATGAAATCACTATTAGAAATAGGTTAGATCGGGAAACAAAGGTCCAATTTGATATTGTAAAAACCAAACCAATTATATCACATCAAATAACACATATCAAACAAACAACTATGTGACTATGATCAGTAAAACTCCCAGCTAATTCATCCTTCTAGAAATGTGTTTTTTTGTGTTTTACGCCATAGGCGAGGTAAAATAGGACGGCCAGAGGGCAATCAGATCCAATGTATTATTATTATTTTAAATGAATTTAACGAAATAATAGCTACATTATTCAATCAATACAAAATATAAATTTCATGGGCACATTTTCTACCTAGTCATTTTATAGAGGTTATATTAAATAACTTCTGAACTTAACAACAGTGTTAGTCAGTCCCTTTTATTCTAAAATGGCATTCTAACTTTATTACATTTGCTCGTCAGTAGAGTTCTTATTTTCTAAAAATGTCAATTTGTTCGTCAGTAAAGTTTCTATTAAAAAATATCTGAATTTGCTTGTCAGTAGAGTTTTTTTTTTCTAAAAAATGTGAATTTGTGTGTCAGTAGTGTTTTTTTTTTTGAAAGAGTGAATTGATAGAGTCCATTTTTTCTAAAAACGAGCAACGTCAGTAGAATCTTTTTTGCTAAAAATGTCTAAACTTGCTCGTCAGTAAAAATCTTTTGGTCTAGAAATTTACAAAGTTGCTGGTCAGTAGAGTCCTTTTTTCAGAAAAGGCCAGTAGAGTTCTTTTTTGCTAAAATAACTGTGTTTCGATGTGTTCACAACCAAACCAACTGACAACGAAATAAAATACTTTTGTTATGGATTTTCATTGGCGTTTATCTCTCAATAGCGACGTCTTAAGAATCAAGTTGATGGTTAGTTATACATCTTTTGCCCTCTACATTTAAATATTGTTGTTACAAATTTCAAACTTTACTTAGTTTTGAGATGTCGGCGGTGGACATTTCACCCGCGTACCCTATTAAAACATCTTTTATTATCTGATGGATAAGTAGAATCACATGTGATATTTAAGCTTAGAAGAAAGACCTGCCCACCAGTGATATTAGGAAACACTCAAGTCGACACATCAAGAAGACCATGTGAAATATTTCGGCATATACTTCGTTCGAAAACTCAATTGGCAAATTCACATAAAAAGGAGAAAACTTAATTGGCAAATTCATATAAAAAAAGAGACAAAATCTTGAGATAAAAACCAAAAGGCTTCACTGTTTATTTCTTTATTTCTTTATTTATTCAACATTATTTTTAATTCTATTTCTTACTTCTAATTCTAATCAATTTTAACTCAACATTTCAAATTCTAACTCAAGACATTATTTTACTTCAAATACTTCTTCTATTAATTCGTTTTTACTCATTCTTCTTTCTTCTAAATCCATCTTCTTCATTTTTCTACTAATTCTATTCTTCTTTTCTTCTTTTAATTTTTTTTAGCTTGATACTATTTTTTTTATTCATACAGATGTGAGTCGGACATGCTAACCATGAGCTGTGTCCGTTACGGATTAGATCCCAATTAAGCTCATACAAAAAGCTACTTTTATATAAAACTTTATTCACACCAATTTGGTGCTATGGAATACAATTGTGGGGCAGTGCTCATATGACAAATATAAAAATGATACAGAATTTTTAGAATAAATTTTTGAAAATTGGCTTAAGAGCACCAAAATATATCCCGAAACTGGCTTGTTTATCTCGACATGAACACGCCTACCATAAAAGATGTAATAACATAAACAGCACATAAATATAGAAACAAGTTCATCAGTCACCCAAATTCATTAGCAAACTCCTTAATAACAGAGAACTATCGACGTGAATTGAAGAGAAAAGCGCCACTTGATCTAAGTCATCAATTGTCCTGATGAAGATTGAAATAATTTAGTTATTATTTATAAGAATTTATTTATAAGTAGATAGTTAAGATTATATTATTATAATATATTGTAAATATTATAACGAAATGAAAAACAACTATTGAGTTGTTTGTCCAACATGTCAATTTAGTATATAATGTCCCTTTACAGCTGACAATTGTAAATTCCTCGAATTAACTAAATGTTCTTAACTGGACAGTTGTAAATAAAGTAGAGAATAAAAAAACTAAGATCAACAAGTTCCAAACACACTTTCTTCCAAATCTTTGATAAAAACTCAGATTTTGCCTAAATTTCCCCAACGTATCGTTGATGTGCATATATTTCTCCTGAAGTCGCATTCATGAGAACCAACGTTTCGCTATATGGTCTCGCAGCATGGTTCTATTATTATCTTGTATACATGTTTGTTTAGCTTATCGTTAATTGGGTAGGAACATCTGCCGAAACGCAGCATCCGGCTGAGCTGCAGACACCGCTACGCCTGGCATTGGCTTGGCGGACTAGGTCCGACGGTAACCCCGCCTGCGCCGCGGATACTAGGAGAGATCGGAGAGATCGGAGCTAGGAGGATGCCGCGAAAAAAAACCTTTAGGGATACGATTAGCAGTGGTGGCGGTGATTCTAAAGTTGCATGGTAATGAAATTATGAATTTATGTGATTATAGTAGATTGGTAATATAATAATTTATCCATATTTTTAATAATTGTACCAATTTAATGTGCCGTATTTATCCATAAACAGAGAATTGTGGATTATCGACAGATTTATATGATTTTTTTAAACACCAAATAATTATTTTTTTGCTGTCGTTTGAAGTATCCAACCGTCAATGTCCGGTTTTAGAGATTCTCAGTAAAATTTCTATTTTGTTAACATAAACCATACACCACTAGGTATGGCATAGTGCCTTGAGGCAAATTGCTGAAACTTTCTGTACTATTTTTTTTTTTTTCAAATTATTATTTTTTTTTAAAACTTTGAAACAATTAAATTAAAAAATTTAAAATTTTTGGAAAAATTAAGTTCTTTGGCAAAAAAGACTTTGAAAAACAATTATTTCTTTATTTGGAAATGTTTTAGAAATTTATAACTTCTTTTTCAAAACAATTGGGCTAATTTAGCTGCACAGAAACGAAATAGCAAAGCGCGTAAGCGCCGCGTCGCCGTCTAACGGACAAACAATGTTACGAAACCCATAAAAATGTAAACTAAATTTATATGCCTTATTAAAATTTCCATAAAATATCTGATAATTTGATGTGCATAGGTCATATGATCATTTTTGACCTATACTTTTTTACTTTTTTTACAAGATGTTCGAAACCGAAAGTAAAATGTTTTTTGAATTATTGAAATCGAACGCTGTTTTCTTAAAAACTGTTACCATTTTTGGCACTTTTTGTCCCGTATCTTCTAAACGGCCGGACCAGCCTTTGCCAAAAACTAATCAGCACATCTCCTTATCAATAGGAATTGAATGTTTTTGAATAATTTAAATAGGTTGAACCGTGTTCCCGAAATCGTCGAATATTTGTATCCGCATACACATACACATACACATATATACACGCACACACATCAATTTTTTCTAAGGTATGCCAAAATGTTTAGAAACCTTTCACACGTAAACATAACCAAACATTTTTATTTGCGATTTTTTGCGATTACTGTAGTCTTATTTGTGAATCTGTTTCTAGAAAGTACATCTATATTTGACATTTTTATAACAATCCGAATCCAGAGTAATTTGATTTGGCATGGATACAAGAAATAGGACATATAAATTATGTTTATTTAATACGTTGAACGTCACGATTATATCCGGAAAAAATTCACATAAACAATGGTTATTTCACCACATAATTTAGTTTAAAATGTATCAAAGAAACATAAAGTATCACAAAAATAATGTTTTATGATAAAACTCCTGGAAAAACACAATTATTGTGTCATACATATATGACTAACATGGCCCTATATTAACTGTTTTTCTCGACAAACTCGTAGCAAGTCCAAAACCATACTCAAATTGTATCGATTGCATCGGACTTCTATGGTCTTTTCCCAAATCGAGTGTGTCACACATATGTCTGACACACATATCTATAAACATTGAGATTTGTAGATTCTCGACAGAATTACAGTAGAATCTTGCTAATATGCTATTAAAAACCAGACAGTTCCGATGACTGAAATGTTCGGGTTACTGGTGAAAAAGTCATAATTTTCAATATATGATATTGGTAATAGCAAAAAAAAAATCCAAAATTTTCTAGCGCTTTGGTCGCGAGAGTCTACCTAATTGTCGAATAATATATTCACTAGAAAATAATTTTCTTGCTGTCGGTTAGAATGTCTACCCGCAAATCTTCAGATTTGGAGATCCTAGACTAAGCTTTCTAAAACTTTTGAACACAAAAAAATTATTTTGTAGCTAACACTATCGTCTATTTAAGAAACAAAAAATTATTATATATCAGTTTTTTGAACTTGTCTCTTGGTTACAATGATTTTCATAATAATCAAGGTTGATACCATTCCACATGAATATATGAGAGATAAAACATATAAAATATGTAGTTCATAAAATATAATTTCTACCCTAGATATTCAATTTACAAATAAATTACAATTCAATAGCGTGTTTGAATGCATATTAATAAAAGAAGTCGCAATATGCTATTGAATAGTTTCAAATAATTAGAATTTGTTCAAAAATTTAAATATTTTTTTAGAAAATTTGGTCTGACTTATCATAAATTGTGTTTTTTCCCAGATTAAATTTTATTTCGAATTTAAAATTGATCTTGATAGTCATAAAATTGAACAAGCATTTTATAGTCTTCACAAATTTTTTGACTTTGTTTTTGCTTTTGATTTTGTTTGTTATATAATATAATTTTGAAAATTTAAGGATCTAAATATATTATATATCTAAATATTTTATACGCTTCAGAAGTTTTTAGATTTTGGTTGTTAATATAAAATAATATGGAAATTTAAGGATCTAAATATTTTATACTCTTCACAACTTTTTAGATTTTGAGTTTTCGAATAATTTTTTATAAAATTTTGATTGACTTATCATAAACTGAAAATCGATCCCGTCTTATAGTTATAAAATTGATCTAATTGTAAACATTTTATAGTTTTCACAAATTTTTAGATATTGGTTTTTGCAAGTAATTTCTTAGAAAACGTAAACTGACTTATCATGAACGAATTTTTTATTCGGATGTAAAATTGATCTTATTTGGTTTCAGCAAGTTTCTGTGAGAAATATTTTGTTAACAATAAATAAGTGACAAGATTTTGATTGTGTAGTTAAAATTAAAAATAGAATAAAGTATGAGTTTATCTATTGATCTATTTAATAGTTTGATATGCTTTTATTATTTGATGTTTTATTTGATATAAAGAAATTAATTACGAGAATAGTCTATTATCACAATATATAATCTCTGCAAGAATATGCCAGATAAAAATATTCATTAATTAATCTTCCAAGTAAACTGTAGCAATAAAAGGTAATTTCTTAGCAAATTGATAAATCTGAGGCAATAAAGCAAAATAAATATTTATTTACGAAAAAGCGTTTATTATTCTGGACATATTTATTGGTGATGATTTGGTAAAAAATAGTTAAAAATGAACAAATATAAAACATAATAACATAAAACATAATTGAGCATAAAACATAAGTTAATTAAAGAAAATCGAAGATAGTAGCTTTTTGCAAAATAAGTAATAACAAAAAGTATTTGAATTATGTTAAAGCGTTATTCTTTTTATAGATATATTGATATGTATACAAATAGAAGCTATGATATATGCAATAATATCGTGTATATTACTACACCCATACAAAGTTATAAATCTTTTAGCAGATTTTTTCAGTATTTTCAAGATATTTTTTAAGCACAAAGAAAACCGCGGATCAGAACATAATAATTTTATTTCGCACATAGGAAATTTTGAATCATCAGAGTGTACGCAATGTTTAGCAGTTGGCCTATGATTTTTGTGGGGTGTATTTTGTATGTGCATAGCCGATCCTAAACAAACTAAAGCATTTAGACATCGTCTCTCTAAATTCGAAATTTTGAATGTGTTCGTGAATCAGCTATCATATTCAACAACGGTTCTGATGCATTATCATGTCTGTACTTTAGTCGGATGAGCAAAGATTCTAAATTATTTTAGAAAATCTATAAAAATACTGAACATGATAGTTTAGTAAATATTGAAACAATAAATAATGAGATTAATTATTTTACGGTTTACAATTAACCCTTTCTGCTAGGACATTGTAAAAGTAATACGCATTTTGTCGCCGGAGCGGCGGCATACGAGTGGAAAGTGTGTAGTTGTTTACGCAAAATGCACGTATTTCAAACTCAAAACTACCTAGAATCTATAGTTTTGGTTGACAAATAAGGTGTTCTACATAACTTTTGGTAACTTTATTCAAGTTTTTAACAAGGTTTGTTTAAGGTTCAATTAAGTAATTCTAGTAATTTATATTTATGTTGTTCAATTAAGTAATATATTTATATATAAAACTCAATTATCACGTTAACAAATCCGTGAAAAAACACTGTGCAGTAATCCAATTTTCTTGTTGTTAAAAATTTTGTAAATTAATGTTCTTAAAATGTCTAATTACTTAAAGATAGATCTTTACAAATAATTTCTGTAAAGATCTACATGATAACTATTTTCACCCTCTAAACAACTTAGGAAACCGACAGACTTTTCGATAGGTAAGTACGTTTACGACCCACAGTTTGAAAATATTTGCCCTCGGGGCAATCCATTTAATGGTAGTACGTTTGAACGATGCCAAATAAATTATATTTCAATAAATTAAGTCTGACTTACTTTTTGTATGCATGCGGCTATATGGAAGGCTCTTTTGTAAAAGCTCCATCACGTTTCCCAGTGAGTTGCAAAAGCACAATCTAGAAAAAATAATGAGAACTATTTAATTTCTAAACTTCAAAATATATAACATTCTTTATATAAATTATAATAAATTAATGAAAGCTTTATTAATGTTTATAAAAGCTCGCACAGAGACTTATGTACTGCTAGTGTTTTATATAGAGTAAATAAATATTTGTTTTTACTTTTTTGAGTAGATTATTATGATATTACAGTCTAATTAACACATCGATAATATTATCAGCATAACATATAGGCTAAGAAAAACATGTTTGAGAAAACAAATTGTTAGACATTAGTTAGTATTTGATGTAAATTATATGCATATGCTGATGTAGGTGATATCAGTAAACAGGTGCATCAGTATTGGCACAGTTTTCATTAAATTCCGAATATGTATAGATAATTATTATAAAATGCATTTGAAGTAATTATATGTATATATATATATATATATAAATGAATGCATAATTATTATCTGTATTCAAAGTATGCATTATCAACTATCAATATAGTTGTTGTATAATATTATACAAGTAACATAATGAACTAAATTTTTATTTAAATATGTTTATGGTAAGTTTGGATAAATATTGAGGTGTATTGTAAATATATATATATATATATATATATATATATATATATATATTATTGATCCTTATAGCCTTGCAGAGTTCTATTCAACTTAAGCAAACACTAAACCAGCTGTTAAGCCCGGTGATATAAATGTAACGAGATGGTTTATACATATACATATACATATACATTATATATATACATATACATATACATCATATATATATATATATATATATATATATATATCAATACAGTCATGCTAACACGTGTAAAGATGCTTATAAAATACTAATGCCACTTGGATTATGAAAAAATATTTTGGAACCAAATATCTAAAATTCTTGATATCTCTAAAAATTTGTACATGATACTCTATTTTTCATTATTTTAATTATAAAGTATACCATGATGAATATTGTATGTATAGTTAAATAATTAACTTTTGCAAAAAAATATTTCAAGATTTTCTTGTCTTAATATTATTCATCATTTTTTATTTATGTTTGCAAAATTCAACCCACTTCGAACCATTTGCTCCTGTACATAATCTTAATTATTCAAAAATAAAAATTTCTCTTCGAATGAACCATGTAAATTCAAGTTCCCAGCTACTGATACTCCCTTAAAGTAATAAGAGCATCATAAATAAAATTATTATATAGGTAATACATTTGCAATAGTGTGGGCACATCACAAAACTCTCCTAGCGAGATTTTACAAACCTTATACAATTATTCATTCTTTCATTCATTCATTCATTCATTGAATGCTGGCCAAGGGGCACAATGAGGAACACGATGCCGAGGTGAACAATTAGACAACAAATGTTTGACAGAGAAATTCAATTGACCGAACAGAATTCGATTTGTAACGCGTATTAATAGCAGAGTCCCATTCATTTCACATTAGGAAGGATATGTTGTAACAGGGCTTTAGGGCACCAGGAACATCTATCTACCGAATATTGTGTTCCTACCTTTGATACATCGAATGCAGTTTCCGAAAAAAATTAAAGAAAGGACCGGTATGAATGAACTTATTCGACTGAGATGGACTTGACTCCGCAAAACTGCAAAGTGCCGACCGGAAATATACGTTGTTCTGTACGATTTTTTTTGTTAAAAGCGATTGTGTATGGTTATTTGTGATGTTACAATAGTTTGTACCTCGTGAATTTTTATTGAACCTTCAATATAGCAAATAAATCAATGTATTAGACATCTATCTGACGTAAGGTTTGAAATCTTACAATGTATGTTTCTTCGTGTTTTGATGTTACGAACGGTTGTTGTCGGTAATTGTGTTTTGTTAACATGAAAAATAGTAGTTGAAAGATGATTTTCATGTTTTTAAAAGAAATTGAAAACCATTTGTGCATAAATGTCAAATCGAAGATGTAACATATATTTATGTATTTTGACTATTAGTTGACTATACCATACTAAGTTTGAAGTTGAATTGGCACCGAGAAAAGAACTTATAGAGTAAAAACCATTTATTTGAATCATGATCAAGCTGTAATTAAAACTCAATTGCAATTGTGACAGTCAATTACGATCATTGAATTCACCAAAACATAGAACAAAAATTTTCAAATAATAAAACAATCATAAAAGAACAAATGAATATTTTTTTAAAAGTGGTGCAGGATTAATAACTCGGTTTTATTATAGACAAGGCTCTTTGGCTCTTACCAACAGCTCTTGATATTTTTTTAGAAATACCGAATAGTAACATGCTCGTATAATAACTATAAACATGTGCATTTAAAATTAATATTTCTTTTCTTAGATTCTCACTTTATTATACCTAACAAGCTAATAAATTATTGGTTGTGGAGTAAATCATCAATTGTTATAAAGTTATTTTTATATAAAATACATGAAAACTATATAAAAATATTGATTGAAGATATCTAGGAAATTTTCAAACATAAACGTATATAGCAGAGATTCCCAATGTGACCAATTACAACATTCAGAGGATCCACATCAGCAAAAAAAGAAAATCCACGAAATGATCACTACTAGAAAGTAAATTAGTGGTGAATGGCATCGTGTCTTAAGGCAAATTGCTAGAACTTCCCATACTGTAATGAAATATTTGAGGAATATTAAATGTTTTCAAATAGATTATTATAAATGCTGTAAATTATATATGTTTACAGAGAAATATATAAACAAAACTTAATTAATCGAATTTAACATGAAGGACATTATCTAATTTCTATAAAAAATATAGAAGTATATTAGTGAGCTTTAGAACTTTAGCTAGAAAAAAAATATAATTCGATTTATTTTCGACGTTCAAAAAAAAGTTTAAAAAACTTTTTTCCCAAACACAAGCAAAAAGTTTTTTGAATCATTCAAATCGGATGCTCTGTTCTCTCAAAAACTCGATTTCTATTTTGTGCACTCTTTGCTCCGTATGGTATCTCCAAAACGGCTGGACTTGCCTTTGCCAAAAACTAATAAGCACATCACCCTATCAATAGGAATTGGATAGTTTTTGATCCGTGCGCTCGAAATCGTGGACAAAAAATTGTATCCAAGCATACATACACACACACATACAGTCATTTTTTCTAAGGTATTCCAAAATGTTCAGTAACCTTTAAAACGTAAACATTTGTAAAAAAAATTATTTTTACCCTATGGAAAGTTAATTAGTAAATATATAAAATCTATAATTACTACAAGAAAATTTAATACTAAACTTTAGTACAGTTAGAAATTAATAAAAATGATATTCGGTAAATAGGGGAGCCACGATATAAAATAGTTTGGCAACCTATGGTGTAGATAATCATAATTGGTTATATTAAATAAAATAAAATCAAAAATACCAATTCGAGATATTGGAAAGTGATGTTTGTTTTTTCAGGGTAAAATATTTAACTAAATGTAAAATTCTGAATTTTGTTAGTTAATAAATTAGATACGCACTTACGGAACTATATTGTGATTCGTTATATGTATTTCAGTCATATATAACTTTCATTTTCATATATTATGTTACACAATAATATCCTATGTACATCAACAAAACCCGATTTCGCCCTTTCAATTGCGCACCACCTGGGCGTGTTTTCAATGCAACCGGTACAAAAGAGGTAAGTTTTGGTTACGCCTCAACAATATACAATTCCAAAGCCGAATATAAATATGTTTTAGGATGTTTACAGCAGCAAAATGTAAACTTATTGAAGAGTTCAAATTTCACGCTATCATTACAACTATAAGTATATATTTGAATATGTCATTTGGAATAGTGACAAAAGCGCAATGATCAAATATTTGGTAAATACCAACCCCTTATTTATATTTTCAAATACTTATTTGTTTGTTACATAAGTATACAATGAAAGTCTTGATTTTGACTAATATTTATCATTAACTATTTTGAAGAGGACATTATTCCTACTCATTTATATTCTTAGCTACTTTTATATTGTATCTTGTAGCTAAATTTAAACTTTTTATATTTATAATTACGATTTTTTGCAATTGCAAGCATTTTATTGAATATAATATAATATTATATGTTGAATAATATATAAAATTATAACTAATGGTGTATGGCATTGTGCCTTAGGGCAAATTGCTGGAACTTCCCGTACCTTAATGAAATATTCGTGGAATATTAAACGTTCTCAAACAGAAAATTATAAATAATGTAACATTCATTATTCTTAATTTATAAAAAGTAAATAAACAGAATTTAATCAATCGGATTTAAAATGAAGAACATTGGCTAATATTTCTAAGTGAAACTGAATTGCAAAGTTAAAATTATTTATTTGAAGTATATAAGTGATGTTTAGAACTTTAGCTATAATTAGCTATAATTATAATTAAATAAAAAAATATGTAGTTTTTGAAAATTGAAAAAAAAACAATTGAAATAAAAACAATTTCTTTCCTTAAAAGCAATCAATCGTTTTGCCAATACAAGTAAAAAGTTTTTTAAATCATCCAAATCAGATGATTAGTTCTCCCAAAATCTGCTATTTTTGCACATTTAGCTCTATATCTCGAAAACGGCTAGACCTGTCTTTGCCAAAATCGAATCACCACTTTTCCCCGAAATTCCGCGTCGAATGTTTATTGAATCATTTGAATCGGTATAAATAAATACACGAATAAAAACTGACATTTTCAGCACTTTTTGCCCCATATCTCCGAACCCGCTGGAATTGTCTTCATTAAAAACTAATCGGCAAGTCTCCTCATCAATAGGAATCGAATGTTATTTGAACTATTCAAATCAGTTAATCTGTACGCCCGAAATCGTCGACGAAAAGTTGTTACTACACGTACACACACATCCATTTTTTCCAAGGTATGCCAAATTGTTCAGAAACCTCTGATATGTGAAGATATGCAAAAAAATCGATTTTCGGCCCATTCATATAACTTACCTTACGGGAAGTTTGAATGTGTTCAATAATCTAATAATGAATAGCATTCCAAACTTCAAGAACCGTATTAATTCCTGTCATATATAGACAATCATATATTTAATTCTTAATATTTATGTTATTTTTAACATCAATTAGAATATAAATTTATTACCACAAATTAGTACCATTAATATTTTAGCAAAAAAATGTACAAAATTAATGGTTACATAAAAGTTTATTAAGATATCAAATGTAAGATATACGAGGTCTGTTCAAAAAGTTTTCGTAATTTTCGTTTTTTCAAAAAAATATTTATTTATTCGTCTACATTAATGTGGTCCCCTTCAAAGTAGTCCCCCCCAGATATAATACACTTATGCCAGCGTTTTTTCCAATTTTCGAAGCACCCTTGATATTCACTTTTTGATATGTCCTTGAGCACTCTCGGCGATTTTCTTCAATCGAGGAAAACCGCCGTCCTTTCATGGGTCTCTTCAACTTTGGGAATAGGAAAAAGTCACACGGAGCCATATCTGGTGAATTTTTGCACTTTGCAACACTTTATTTCATTTTTTACGCAAAATTTAATACAAATTCTTTGACTTTTTCAATTCTTCCATTGTAAAAATCGCCGAGCTCAGAAAAACACGTCGAACCTTAGCGACTACCACAGACAAAGTAAACAGTGAATATAGCTGAAAATTTCATCATACTTTAGGGGCATGTATACCAACACAATAAAAAAAAATTTTGACAATCAGACACTCCAGACCCGCGAAATTTAATTATTAGTAATTCCGGGTACTTTTTGAACAGACCATGTATATATTAAAATGATTTTTAGTCAAAATAATCAAATCAATTAATATATTAGCATAACAAAGAAATTTGTTATATAAATGTCTAATTTTAAACATTAAAATGTCAATCAATAATTAAATTAATAATTTCACATAATCCTTGATTAATAAAAATATTTATTCTATTTAAATAAATTCTAACAAGCATATAAAAGAATAAATATTTTTCATATAGACCTACCCTACTATTTACTTTTATATTTATATATTTATGTGCTTAAAGATTATTAGAAATGTTTTATATTTGCTAAATTAGGTGATACACTGATAATTATTTTATTTTTTATAAATTAATTAAATAAATATGTTTTGTTTGCAGTTTAGTAAAAATATTTAATTATCCATAATTCAAAGAGTGCGTAGAGAAATTGAGAAATAAATTCTAGGACGAAAAAATGTAGCTGATTGATATGACAAGGGAATGTTTAATAAATTGAATGTAGTTTTATAATGTGATTTTATGAACAATTGGAGAAAATATTTCTTTGTCAATATAACACTGCTGCCGGATAACCAAAATACATAATAGATAGAAAAATGATCAAATTGATTTAATGACATGTATATAAAAAAACTTTGTACGCATTTAAGTTTAGGTATAATTTATCAAAGTATGAGCAAAAAATTCGGATATATGTATCATAAATTACTTATTACATCAGTTTTGCTGAAAAAACTTTGCAATATAAAATTCGTTACAAGAGATTATATAGGTAGCGCTCCGTTTGATTTCTGCAGTAGGAACCATTATATACAATTTCGAATTGCAACCATAAAGCCATTTATAGATTTTTTTAGGGGATGTTTTATCCATTTATGGGATAGGTTTAATCTTGCTTAATGTGCCTACCGTGTATCCTATTCGACATATTGTTATTCTACTAAATAAAAAATGATTGTGACAGCAATAAAGGAAATAAGTTTTGTGGTTGGATAAATGAAGGACATAGTAACTTTGTGATCTGCTTAGGAAAGATGGCAAAAGGATTTGCGGGTTATAAAATATTCTCTACAAATGTGAACAACAAATGTATATAAATGTGAACCAAATTTTCATGATTAAATAATTTATATGTTCACCTGAACTAAATAATTAAATAAAATTGAAGTAAAAAAACGTGCACGATCGCCTGATACTTTGACCGCACTGTAGCCTGTAACGAGCGCACTTAACCCTGCCTTTCACCCTCTTCCGATATGAATTCATTCATTTAATATTCTGAATTTTTCCTATGAAATACTTATCGGTATAGTTCCCACAGTCGTCAGTGCATCTTGATGGACATAATATATGTCATCGGAGTAATTTCACATAGGTCTGTTGAAATAATAATGGTTATGGAAATTGTAGATGCTATAAATGGCATCTAATCTATATCTTGGTTTTCGAAGCGACACTTTCACTTCCTTTCTACTTTTTAATGATTAGTTGATTTTGTCTGAGTTATTAGGCACACACCTCATATCAATAGTGTTAACGAGCACTATTTTTGAGCATTTTGCTGGAATTGTTACCTTTCACCGTTCCCGAGATATTCGCTTAAAACCATTTTTAAATTTTAAAATTTTTTGAAGTCAAATATCTTGAAACGTATAATTTTTTAATATTTTCATAGCAGCTTTCAAACTTCCTAGTGAATATAGAGTTTAATTTTTAGCACATCGAATTTATAAAAAAAAACTACTAGTGTCATGCTATATTTTTAGTTATTCGCCAACACTAAGGAATATTGAAATAAATGTTATATATATATATATATATATATATATATATATGTATATATATATGCATGTATATACACCTAAGTCTGTTTTTACACGGTCTTTTTGTACACGTTTTGATATAACACGTTTGAAAATTGAATATTTTTAATTTTTGTACACGATTTTATTCCATTTAGCACGATTTAAAATTTTATGTACTTAATTTTTTTTTGTCAAATTTAATTTTTGCGAAGTATGTTCATATCACAAAAAAGTATTTATGAAAGAAAAAATTCTGAAACCATCGATAGTATCGATAGTTTGCGAACACTCGCTTAAAGATTTAAGTGAATTCCCCTTTAGCGCGTACAAACAATTTTTACTTTGATTTTTTTTATTATATTTGATTTAATAAAATAAACATGAATTCTTGTTCTTAAAAATTCTTGTTCTTCACTAATTTTAATAGGTTTTGGAGATTAGGAACAAATCACCCATTTTTGTATAAGATCAATGTCTTTTTTACACGTTTTTTTTTTATTACACGGCTTCTTCTGGAACCAATCTCAGTGTAAAAAACAGACTTAGGTGTATATATATATATATATATATATATGTGTGTGTATATCTTATATTAAATAAATTCTTCTGTAATGATGTATGTAATGATACTCCTCCTAAACGATTAGTTAATTAGTTGATTGTAATTTGAATAGTGCACATATGAACAAAATTTGAAAAATTAATTCACTTTATATATGAGCTTAAGTAAATATGTATATTAAATTATTACTACAAAAAATGTAATGCAGATATTATAATAACTAAAAACCAATTAAAATACGTACAATATTATAAAAATTATGGGCAACATTATTGAAGCAATTATCTTATCTAGGTGAAAAAATCCTATGTGATTTGGCACTTTTACCGCGGATGCTATATATTAAGCCTTTCTGAATTTGTTAGACCTTTTGAAAGGCTTCAATTTTCAATATACCTGTATCTTATGACGAATTTTTGTGGGATAAATTTGGAAAATCAATGTTTTAGTCATGAATAATAATCAACAAATCATTATATTCATGCATCTACATGTATGACAAAAAATATGTAGATATTTGTTTGCTTGATATATCTTATATATAAAATGAATCGCAAATCAGAAAAAATCAAATAATTGCCGGGAAATCCCTAAAAACAGCCCTTTTCTTTTTCTCATACAAACGTTTTTTTAACTAAAACGTAGAATGAATTTGAGCTTTGTTGCTATTATATAAAGTTTATATTAAATTACAAGCACTCACCGGATACTCCTTCTTAACGATTATTTCGATTTTGATAAATCTTTCTGGAGTTTGTTAAAGAAATTTTCTAGGATGTATATGATTATAAAGTACTGGGATGTATGTATGTGCAATATTATAGAAATAAATGGAAAAAATTGTAAAAAACGATAAGTCATATCATTGTTTGCATTGAAAACGAATGAAAACTATCATCTGCCACAAATTTCATTTACTTATGAACCTAGACAATATTAGAATATGTATAATAAATTTATGATTATGAATAAGCAAAATGAAATGTCTACATTATTATTGCCAAAAAGCAGCTGAGATGTGCCAGAAATTAAAAAAATAATAAAAAACTGTATATGTATGGCAGATTGAATGATACACATATAAACAGGATATGACAAATTAATTCACTTAAAACATGAATTTAAGTATTAATCAGAGCCGGTCCTACCTTTAATGCGATGCATGCGAAAAATACGAGATTCGGATATTAATTTTCAATATAGATTTTTTTTTCAATATACAATTTCTTTGCATCTTTTACTAATCTATCCACAATAGTTTTAAAATTCGTAAAATTTTCACTTTATAACAACAAATGGAAAAGTAAAGATGAATACTTACACATTCGGCCCTCGATGTCGATTAGTAGAGAGTTTAAGATGCAATTTTGATATCTTAAACAATAAAAAATTAAATTAATTTAATCCAGCATGAAATACCAGTGTTATGTTATGGTTATGGTTATGTTATACCGTTTAAAAGACTTCAATTTCCAATATTGGGAATTGAGACTTATCATTTTATTTAATGCAGTTCTACATTTAACATTGCTCATATTATAAATGTATATGCATTTTGGCAGAAGAATAATTTAAAAAAACAATGATTATTATTTTTAGGTAAACGGTGAATATTAGTATATTATATTAAATATTAGTATATTGTAATAAAAAATTGTAGACATGTGTACAGGACAACGTCTGTCGGGTCATCCAGTATGTTATATAGTTTTATGTGGTAGATTTAATTTCACGGTATATTAAAGAGTTAACTGTGGGAATTGAGACTCATCATTTTATTTAATCAGCATCGTTGTACATTTTTAGGTGAATAGTAATTTAAAAAATAATAATTATTATTTTTAAGTAAAGTATAAGATATTAAAAAATTGTAGACGCAGGTACAGGACAATGCCTGGCGGGTCATGGTATATATTATATATATATATTATATATATATATGTATATATATATATTTTTTTCACCTGTATAACTGATTGTTGATCGCATTACTACAAATCGCGTGACATATCATTACCTTTGACACAGAAATGCATCGTGTCGAATAAACTATTGATGTGAACAGAGGTTACTTTATTCCCATATAAATGTAATAGGGGTTAAATCGAACTTATCATTACTCGATTGTCTAACAAACGTCAATGCGTAAAGCATCCTGAATTATTCATAAATGAATCGTATTTTGAGAATATAATTTTTTACATTCATTACCTACTTACCCTCTTCATATATTTTGCAATTTAAATATTTCTATCAACCTAAATATTTTACGTATAATTTTTTTTTCTTTTAACTACAAAAAATCTTGATAATTTCATATGATAATTTTCATACGTTTTGTTCTGCGCGTTTGTCTGCGGTAAGTATAAAATATTATGAACCTGTTTTGATTTTTTTTCACAGCATCTCGCAAATGGATCTGGATCTTTCACAGCTTTCGGCAAAATTTAAGGTTTCTACCCCAGTTTTTAGCAAGGTTTGTGTTTTTTCGACCATATGCTAATGATGATCAAAAAAGAGCAAATATGTACATGAATACATACATATACATGAAGATTTGGTAGAGATAAATTCTTTTCACTATGCGAAAGTGAAAGTGTGATGTTAGTTCGAGAGTTTTTTTAAAAAAAAACTTTAATATAATTAATCACACATGGCATATGCCATTTCCACTAAAACCCATTCTTATGTATCTCGTATGTGATTAAATTGATGTAATAATTTGTATGATTTTGATGGAGTCTACAATAAGCAAACACATTAGTTTTTTTAAGATTACGGTCCATAATTTTTTAAAACCTATACTAATATTTACCTTTACTGACTAATATTTACCTTTACTGAAAAAAATAATTATTGTTTTCAAATATTAATTCACACCGACATGTACATACATCAATATGAGCGATGTTAAATGTAGAGCTGCTTTAAAAATAATGATGAGTCTCAATTCCCACACTTAATTTTTTTAATTATATTACAAAAAAACATATATAAAACAAACAAATATCGAAATATGTTCATTAAAATATGTATTAAAAATTATACATTGTAATTTTTAGAACGAATTTATTAACTTCCCGTAGGGTAAGTTTGTAATGGGCCGAAAATCGAAATGGAAAATTTTACATTTCTCGTCGTTTTGAAGGTTTCTGAACGTTTTGGCATACCTCAGAAAAAATGGATGTGTGTTTGTGTGCGTATGTATGTATGGATACAAATTTCCAGTCACGTTTTCGGGCGCACGGATCAACCGATTTGAATTCAAAAAAACATTCGATTCCTATTAATAGGGAGAAGAGCTGATTAGTTTTGGCAAAGGCAGGTCCCGGAGATACAGAGCAAAGAGTATAAAATAGAAATCGATTTTTTGAGTGTACGGAGCATCCGATTTGAATGATCTAAAAAACATTCAATTAGAAATGATTGCGCTAAGTGAATATTAGTTTTTGGCAGAGGCAGGTCCAGCGGTTTCGGAGATACATAGCTAAATGTGCAAAAATGGCAGTTTTAAGAGAACTAAGCGTCCGATTTGAATGATTCAAAGAACTTTCAACTTGTTTAACAAAATAATTGATTTTGGAAAAAAAATTGTATCATTTTTTTTTGTATATCGAAAATAATTCAGATTTTATTTTTAATTTTGACTAAAGTTCTAATATACTTTAAACAAATAATTTTAACTTTGCGATTCAGTTTATATAATTCTTATGAATATTAGACAATGTTTACAATATTTATAATAATCTATTTGAAACATTCAGTATTCCTCGAACATTTCATTACGGTACGGAAAGTTCCAGCA
>NW_020537758.1:47445049-47585300 GCF_003426905.1 Ctenocephalides felis
TGAAAATTATAGCTTCTAATATTAACTTTTAGATAGAGCGCAATTCAATCAAAGTTTTGTATGGAAATAGCAAGAAAAAATTATCAAAAATTTTGCAGAGCGTCGAATTTTCAATAAAAAATGACACGAATTTCCACTTTTAATTCATTAAAAGTTAAAAGCTAAGTTATACCTAAAAAAATTTTTTTTTAATTTTCAAAAATTTTTACGTGCTATTTCCATACGAAGTTTGATTGAATTGCGCACTATCTAAAAATTAATATAAAGAGCTAAAACTTACAGAGAATTGTTTATTATCAATTTAGAAGCATTTGAGCTCATATATATATATATATATATATATATATATAATCATAATTAGACGCAATAATTTTATACTTAATAAGCTCCACAAAAAATGTAGTTTCATAAACCATATGTTTAGCATACAAGTACATCTTCATATTCATGCATGAGAATTCATTACAATCTCATTTGTTCTAAAGTATTTATGCGACATGTAATTAACAGATTTATAATATATTCAATTCCGTCCAAGACAAGTTCTTTTCGGATCCTTGAGATTTTTGTGTTTTTTAACTTTTGTTCTCATGTCGATTGCCATGAGGAGGCACTGCCTGGTTGACTGATATGGCATTCTACAAACGTGTGTACAAATTAGTATTAATTTATGCGAATTAATGTGCCCCACGCATTTGCGAGATAAATAACTGTACATATGATGCACGAGAAAATTATGGATTTGGGTAAAACGGAGACTGAAGCAGAGATTTCACATTGTGGCATCAATAATTCGACGGAGGTGAAAGATAATCGTCCAACCCACCCAGACGATCTTGTAATTATATACAGTTTATACAGTCAGATTAAAAAAAACTCTGGAAGAATATTTCTTATTTTTAATATATTTGAATAAATTAGTTTAAATAATTGCCTTATTCACTATTATTTTTTAAATACCTATATAACTTATACCAAATGTAGTACTTAAAACATGTTTAAATCGAATGTCGATCCAATGTTGGTAATTTTTTTTATTGTGGATATAATTTACACCTGTCCAGTAGACATTAAGTAAATTTTATGAATAATATTACAAAAAAAGCTGCATTCTCCCTTAAATTAAAAAAAATTAAAGATTTAAATTGACTTGGTTTTATGCGTTAGTCAAGTCTAAACTCGTTTTTCTTTTTAGTCTTCTGGTGTAGTTTATTGATATGAGCGCTTTGACAATGTTGGTACTAATATCTACAATAATGTATATATCTACAATTTGTAACATACTTTCATATATGTACCTATATTATCTTCTACACTAAAATTTCTGCTGTATCATATAACATGTGTAACGTCAGTATGTACATGTTCCTTATTCGATTTTTGCTATACTACGTTTTCTCTATATCACACACTAATACTATAATAATATTTCAATATAATTTTTCAAAGACCATACCTAGTTCGCAATTTTTATAACAATTTTTTTTTTTTTTGAATTTGGGAAGCTAACATACCTACTCGGCCACGCTTTGTTATGCCTTTCATAAAAATACACTGGATTGAAATTTGGATCTTAGTCCTGGATACTAATTTGCTACTATAAACAACTATTTGTCTATATTTAATAAAACTCTCAGCTAATTCATCATTGTAGAAAAATGTGTAATTTTTTACGGTATTTCAAAAAATTTTATAGTTTTTGAAAATATATTTATGTATTATATTTATATAATTTGTATATAAAAACTACATTCTTCAACCAATGCAAAATATAAATTTTATGGGTACATTTTTTACAGAAAGAGGTAGCCTTGATCTGGTATTTCGTCAGAAATATTTATCTGTTGTAAAATTACTTTTTTTAACTAAATTTAATTTTTTATTTACTATTTTTTATTGTTCACATCTTTGCTAGGGTTAATTTAGGTCTTTTTACCCCTCGTGATAATAACGGACATGGCTGATTATACATGTTTTTCCTTAACTCCAAATAATGTTATTAAAAAATTCTTAACGTCTAACGTCCTACTTAAGAACTAGTGGTGTATGGCATCGTGCCTTAAGACAAATTGCTAGAACTTCTCGTAGCGTAACAAAATGTTCGAGAAATAATAAATGTTGTCAAAAGAGATTGTTATAACTACTGTAACATTGTCTAATATTTATAAGAATTATATAAACTGAATTGCCAAGTTGAAATTATTTGTTTAAAGCATATTAGAACTTTAGTCAGAATTAAAATTAAAATCTGAATTATTTTCGATATACAAAAAAATTTTGAAAAAAAAATTGAAACAATTTTATTTCCAATAACAATTATTTTGTTGAAACAAGCAGAAAGTTCTTTGAATCATTCAAGTCGCACGCTTAGTTCTCTTAAAAACTGCCATTTTTTGCACATTTTGCACTGTATCTTTGACCTGCCTTTCCAAAAACTAATCACTTCTTCTCCCAATCATTGCAAATTGAATGTTTTTCAGATCATTCAAATCGGATACTCCGTTCTCTCAAAAACTCGATTTGTATTTTTTGCACCCTTTGCTCCTAGTCACATCTCTTTATCAATAAGAATCGAATGTTTTAGAACCATTCAAATCGGTTGATCCGTGCGCCCGAAAATGCGAACGAAAATATGCGGACATACAAAACACACAAAAACACATACACACACATTCATTTTTTCTGAGGTATGCCAAAATGTTCAGAAACCTTCAAAACGTCGAAAAATGCAAAAATTTCTATTTTAGATTTTCGGCTCATTATTATAACTACTCTATGGGAAGTTAAAAATTTCTTCTTCTCCTTTATTCTATCCCGCTGCCCTACGAAAATAAAGGTATTTAGAAATTCAGCACCATGATTCTTACTCACAAAATTAAATGCATTGCAGTCAGCTACACTACAGCTAGGGTATATATCAAACGCCTCGTTTTTTATCCATTATCGGACTCCCAAATATGTCAAAACTGCAAAAAAATCATCACTTTCTATTCCAAAACAATACTATATTGTTCGATTCCATTGAGTATAATTTTTCTGTTCAGAAAACTTATTTTCCACATCGTCCTACAGATCCAACAATCATTTTCGTTGTTCGTCGCACAATGCTCATAATTAAATTAAGCGTCATCGTAACCGGTTTGGCGTGACGTCACTTCAATAAAAGGCGCGACACAGTAGCTCGGTACATTAGCCCCGGGCGAACCAACACGGATCGGCCTGGTAATGGACTCGTATGTAAATACCATTGTAAATATAGTAATAAAATTTATTAGCTCGTGTCTTAGCGCAAATTTCTAATTAGGTATTAGGATTGTTTTGATAGCTTTTTAACTGTACCAGCTCATTGGAAGTACTAGTTAACTTCACGAAACTTTTACAGCAAAAGCGCATATTTTGGTACTCATCAACAATATTGATGTAGGCTGGGGTCAAAAGATCCAAAATGGTTTTGAGCTATTATATTGTGAACACGTAAATGAATAAATTTAACACCAATCAGAAAACTATAAGAGAAGAGTTGACAAACACCCAAATTGCTTGGCACAGAAAGTATCTTCAGAAACGCGCCTAACCAGGCTAAAACGAAAAATTCCCAATGATCTCATAAATAGCCATTTGTAAACGCTATTATTATTATTATTATTATTATTATTATTATTATTATTATTATTATTATTATTATCTTATTACTTTTAATATTGTTGGTTTGTCATACTTATTATTATTTGTCACTTACTGTTTTTATTCTAATTTATTGTTTTTTTAGTATTATTTTTATTTTTATTATTGCCAAGCCTGACATCAGGCAACTTTTATGTCAAATTTTCACTTGGGGTTATGGGATCACAATATAATTTCAAGTGCAAATCGTCCTACGTGAACATAGTAGCATCATACAATCATATGCACACTATTAGACATAAGAGCTAATATATAAAAACCCCACACATTGAAGGATGAACCGATGGGTTGCTTCTCATATCAATACCTTAGGTCATATGTCATACACAAAAACAACTTATAGAACAATAATAAAGAGTTCTGATTGCTGTGGAAACAATAAAAAAAATATTATTCACAATTTTTATATATATATTTTTTTATTAATTTTATTATTATCATTATTTGCTTTTATTTATATTAAATCATCACAATACGGATATTATTTTTATGAAAATACTATCCTTTTTATTTATATTTAGTTACTAGGTGTTATATTATAACAAAACATTATAACAAAAAAAAAATTGTAAACACCAATTGACAAGTAACACATATCAAACAAACAACTACCTGATTATGTTCAGTAAAACTCCCAGCAATTTCATCATTGTACAATGATATTATTTTTATTGTTTTTAAAAAACTTGTAACTTGGTATTTTATACCCCATAGCCGGGGTAAAATGAGACGGACTGGGTAAACAGGCCATTTGTTTAAATTTAATTTTATAGAGATTTTACAAAATAATAGCTAAGTTATTCTACAATACTAAATATAAATTTCACGAGTACATTTTTTTCAGAGATAATACTGTACATAACCATGATGTAGTATTTCACAGAAGAAAAACATGAGCATTTGTTAAGTAAAAGTGTGCTTTCGCCAGGAAATCAGATTTCTAATAATATAGTTTATGTTCAAGATTTTGCAATAATTCTGTACTGATTTTGAAAATCCAAAAACGGTTGGAAAGATATCAATTGGGAATTTTTCATGATGGATCTTAAGAAACTTTCTAACTAAACTAAAAGTGTACGAAAAGTGGTTATCGTTAGAAATTGGAATACTCGGTCGACACAAAATTTTAAAATTATATCCAAGTTTATTATAGCCCGACATCAAGCAGCTTTGATGTCAAATCGTCACAAATGTAAACAAATACTTCGAGTATTTTTTAATTACTGGGTTGCCATCCATTCAAAAATCCGTATAATAAAATCAAAACAAGTACTGAATGTCCTAAGTATAACAGATTTTAAAATTGCTAAATCTCAATTCTTATCGATTACTTCAATTATTACCACATATTGGAAAGTTCAGGCAATATACCTCATGGCAAGATGCCACTTACATATAGTAGGGAATACAGTAGCGACACCAACTCGCACTTTACCAGACCTTTCTCTTTCCTCAGTAGTATGGGAAACAAAATACACCACAAATTAAAATATAATTTTAAGTAAATAAATTTTCATTAAGAGAGACGCAGTTTACCTGAGTCTACATCAGTAGCATGTATCGGCGAAAGAAGGTAGTAGCATCCTAATAAATACATACTAATGGATTACCTCAATAGCAGGGGAAAACAACCTTTATTAATTTTTTTTCATAGTAAAATTAGTGATCTGATTTTACCAAATTAATATTGATTATGTAATCATTGGGGAATATTGTGCACAATATTTGGACATAGTTTTAAATAATATTTTCCATTTTAGTACCTTAATTTTTTTAATCAAACTTTTTTATTATTTACAATATTTGTATGAATGCTATTTATATAGTAATCTTATTTTGTACAATTTTTTTCTTTTTGTTTCGAACGTCAATCGATACCTTGATTCAACAGTAGTTTTAAACCGCCTGACAAGAAGGAAAATGTACATGCAAGGATGAAAACCATAACTAATTTTTTTTATTGGCATGTTAAATCAAAATCTTTCGTCTTCTTCTACCATTTTTTACCAATGTATCACATACATTTTTAAGTTAAATTCAAATCTTTTCAGTAATCCAAAATATAACATTATAGTTCATTTTCAAAATAAAACTTAGCATAATATAATTTTTATACTAGACTTTATAGTGTACCTATAAATTATTTGAGTATCAGATTCAAAATTTAATTCAATTTTAAGCTTGCGAGATTTTAAATTTTATGAATGAGTGATTTAGAACGAAATCAAAAACTTTGAAAACAAATATCATCAATTTACTAGATTTGTTCGTCGTCCCTGGTTGAAGATGAACTTAACCCGACCGGATGCGGATCCGAGTCGCGTTGGCGCCGTCGTAGCGGTCCTGTACCTTTTATTGCAACCGAAAATTTCGGTTTTATTGAAGGAAATATCATATCTCATATGCATCTTGTATTATTATTGAGTTATCGTCTCGTGCCGTGTAGGCGATATAGGAATATAACATCAAACAACGGCGCATCTTTTGCTCTTCTTTCGGGGTGTGAAAATAATGCGGCAGGCATAAAGGTATAAAGCACAAGGTAGGCATTGTCTTAATTTTTTTCTCGACAGATCGCATAAAGGCTTCGAAACTATAAAATCGTATCAATAGAGAGAAAAAAGTTTGCTCCAATTTTAGAATATATAAATACTTGTCTACCTAAGCAATAAAGAGTTTGCTTCTTTTCAGAAAGGTTTTCAAACCTTCAATTTTTTCTACAATTTAATATACATATATATGCACATATTTATGTATATATATATATATATATTGTATATATATATATATATATATATATATTTGAAATAAGCTCGTAATATTGTTTTGTCTCTACCTACGATAATTTTCAGAATGTATCAATACATATATGTACTTCTCAACTGGGTTCAAATAAATATACATATATTAATAATATATTCTAAATTAGATTAGTCGGAAAACTTCTTCAATCATTAACCCAGAATAGTTTTCGTAAAGTTGAAATTACTCCTTGGTGAGGAGAAAATATTAAAGCACTTTTTTTAGCATCTTTAATATTTTGGCCCTGAGTGAAAATTTTGAAAAGAGAACATTAACTAAAAATTTTATTTAAACAAAATTTAATTTAAATTTAAATAATATTGGAGCAAACTAAGTGCACAGACTACTACGTATCAAATACAGTAACAATTAAAAAATATATTCTCCGCCTCAAAAGCCTCAAAAATTCAATTTTTATAACATTTTGCATAACTTACACCTTTTTGTCTTATGATTGCTTAAATATTTTTTATTGAACAATTCAACTTATAGCTTTCCAAATAATGGAATATTTTGGAATTATATTGACATATAGTGATAAAACTAGTGGGGTGCATGGCATCGTGCCTTGAGGCAAATTGC
Organism: Ctenocephalides felis; assembly: GCF_003426905.1. Lineage (NCBI taxonomy): Eukaryota > Metazoa > Arthropoda > Insecta > Siphonaptera > Pulicidae > Ctenocephalides > Ctenocephalides felis. The sequence continues at coordinate 47,452,118 of NW_020537758.1, forward strand.
TGGAACTTCCCGCACCGTAATAAAATGTTCGAGGAATATTAAATGTTTTCAATCATATTATACTGCAACTGTAACATTTATCTAATATTTATTTATAAGAATTATATAAACTGAATTACAAAGTTAAAGTTATTTATTTAAAGTATATAAGTGAGCTTTAAAACTTTAGCCAGAATTAAAATTGAAATCTGAATTATTTTCAATACACAAAAAAAAATGACATTTTTTTAAAAAGCAATTGTTTTGTCAACACAAACAGAAAGTTTTTTAAATCATTCAATTTGAATGCTTATTTCTCTCAAAAACTGCAATTTAGCATCTTTGAAATGGGTGGGCCTGCCTTTGCCAAAAACAAATAATCATTTTTCCCAATCATTACTAATTGAATTTTTTTTTATTAATCAAATCGGATGCTCCGTTCTCTCAATTTCTATTTTCTGCACTCTTTGCTCTTTATCTTCGTAATGGCTGGACCTGCCTTTGCCAAAAACTAATCAGCACATCTTCCTATTAATAGGTATCGAATGTTTTTTGAACCATTCCATACAAATTGGTTGATCCGTGCGCCGAAAACGTGGACGAAAAAATGCGGACATACAAAACACGCACACACACATCCATTTTTCTGAGGTATGCTAAATTGATCAGAATCCTTCAAAACTTCGAGAAATGCAAACATTTTCATTTTCGATTTTCGGCACATTACTATTACTACCCTACGGGAAGTTAAATATGTAATATTGCGACTTATACATATTATTCAAATATCACTAAAATTGTTTTTTTAGTAGGTTTACAGCTTAGATGTTTCAAAGTTTATATATAAATTTATATAAGGTAATACTGCAATACAAGTTGGCCACGAGTTCAGTCATAACTAGCTGTAAGTGCTTAAGGCAATTAAGGCATCGTGCCTTGAGGCAAATTGCTGGAACTTCCCTTACCGTAACGAGATGACCGAGGAATATTAAATGTTTTAAAATAGATTATTATAAATATTTTAACATTGTCTAATATTTATAAGAATTATATAAACTGAATTGCAGAGTTGAAATTATTTGTTCAAAGAATATTAGAACTATAGTCAGAATTAAAAATAAAATCTGAATTATTTTCGATATACAAAAAATTAAAAAAAAAAAAAAAAAATGGTACAAAATTTTTTTTTTCCAAAATCCATTATTTTGTTAAGACAAGCAGAAAGTTCTTTGAATCAATTGAATCGGACGCTTAGTTCTCTCAAAAACCGGCATTTTTTGTACATTTAGCTCTGTATCTCCGAAATGGCTGGGGCTGCCTTTGCAAAAAACTAATAACCCATTCTCCCAATCATTACTAATTGAATGTTTTTTAGATCATTCAAATAGGATGCTCCGTTCTCTCAAAAACTCGATTTCTATTTTCTGCACTCTTTGCTCTTTATCTCCGTAACTGCTGGACCTGTCTTTGCCAAAAACTAATCAGCTCTTCTCCTTATTAATAGGAATCGAATGTTTTTTAAACCAATCAAATCGGTTGATCCGTACGCCCGAAAACGTGGGCGAAAATTTGTATCCATACATACATACACACACACACACACACATCCATTTTTTCTGAAGTATGCCAAAATGTTCAGAAACCTTCAAAACGTCAAGAAATGTAAAAATTTTCAATTCCGATTTTCGGCCCATTACAATAACTTACCCTACGGGAAGTTAAAAAATCATAAAAATATTGGAACATTATAATTCATGTTCGGTATATTTATGATCGGGAATAATTGGTACTTCATTAGGATTATTTATCCGAACAGAACTAGGTCAACCAGGATCATTAATTGGTGTTGATCAAATTTTCAATATAATTGTTACTTACAGTGTAAAAACCAAATAAGATAAGTGTCATCATATTTTAAATCAAAGATTTCAATACAAGTTTATATTTATCTAAATAGTTAATAATTCAATAAATAAGACTTTTTTTAATTATAATGCTATCGGTATGAATAAAAAAAACTAAAATCGTGATGAAATGAAAGAAAAATATTTAATAAGTAAGTAAGTTAAGTTAATTTAAGCTTCTTTCAAATTAATTTATATTCGAAATGTCCTTCATGTAACTCTATGTGTTATAAAAAGTATACTTTATTGCTAATGGATCACTTATCATTTTATTTTAAAAATGGGATAATTTATATTAAAAAGGAACTTCATATTTGAGCTAATATGTTTCAATGATATTGAACCGATAAATATTGAATAATTTACTGCAATAATTCTAAATAAATATATTACAACCATAATTTTACGATTTTGTTATAAAACCGTATAATTCCATGTCATTCGAATGTGTTTACTGTCTCCGTGTTCTATTCGAAAGTAAGTTGGAAAAAAGGGACGAAAGCTCGCTTTGAGTGTTCGCACTCAATATATTATAAGTATGGACTTACTCCTTTACTGAAACGAAGTATTGCTGAAGTGGACATCGAGTGGTTGCCGGTACCATGCCTTGCGACCACCCAGGAGACACCTACGTCTGGTCGTCTAGATCCAAAATGAATCAACTCGTAAGTTATATTTTTGAATAGTCGACAAATATGAGAAGAAAGTAGTAAAATATCGTTTACATGTACAGTAAGATTCTTACGACTTATACTTAGTTCATTTGCTTGTATAAACCTTTTTGGTTTATATACATTTTATTTTATACCCGAAATTTTTGTTATGAAACTATCAAGTAATTTACTATTTTACAATCCAAATTAAATGCGCCACCTTTTGATAAAACTTGTCAACACAATCTAGTACATTTTTTTAAAAAGATAACCTCTCATAGTCACCAATTTTAAACATTTTAAACTCTTACATTAACAAATAATCTTAGTTTTAAAACACTTGGGACAACTGTATAATTATTTTTGACTGTGCTCCTAGAAGTGTTATTTACGATTACGTATCCAAAGCTTAAATGATCAAAATCAATAAAAATTAACTGCAGTTATTGAAAAATGGTCACAAATTTACCAAAGCTCTCGGTTGCACTCAAAAGCTCAGCATTTTCAAATTGCATGAAATATTTTTTTCTATTTTTTGTCATGATGTTACGTTCAGTACTATTACCTCGTTTACATATACACACTGTGCTAATGGAAGTGCATTCAAGAATTAAAAAAAAATCAAATTCTCTTTATAAAAATTGTGAAAGTGGTTAATATCTAAATTGTTCGACAAATTCAATGGAAAAGAAGAGTTTAACTCTATTATCTACTTAATTCAATGAAATCTGAAAAGTATACCATTCATGCTACAATATTAAAATATATTTCAATATAACCGACTACTTATAGTATTCTGAATATGTTATTTTCTCAATCGTAATATGAGTAATCAAGCAATAAATATATTTTTGATATATAAATCAACTGTAGAAAAATTTCAGAAATATGCATATTTTTAACATCCCGAAGGAGAAGTTTATGTTTTCGATCATCCGATTCGCTAATTTTATGTTTTCTCGACGTTTCAAGCCATTCTGAATCGAATGAGACCAAATTTGGAAATCGACGTTTTCTCAAAAACGGCTTGCCCGATTTGAAAAATTTAAAACTATTGTTTGTCAGTTTTGTGCAACGATCTGCCAAGCCGTTTCTTCGTAATTTGAAAAAAAGTGTTGAACTTTTGGTCCATATTTAAGCTCATCCTACCGAACCGATTTTAAAAAAACAAAAACTGCTCGAAAGATATTAGTTGGGAATGGTACTGATTAATTTTAGGTGAAAATCTACCGAGCCGTTTTCTTGTAATTAACTGTTGAAAAAAAATTTAAGCCAATTTTTATGGATTTTTTTTAGCGATAAATATCATGGTCTTATAGAACTTACTGTAATATTACGGCCTAACGACAAGTAGTTTAATTTTAAAAATTCATAAAAGTTAGAGAAAATGAGTAGTTTTTTTTTGACGTCAGCTAAAATTAAAATTAGACGATTTACTTGGTATAACAATATAGTACTTGGTCTTAATAAACATACTAAACCATTAAAATCCTACGGAAACTGGTTCAAATATAATAATTGTTGATTTTTGAAAAGTTTCTTTTAGAAAATACTCCGAGTTAACGTGTTCGTTTGTTTTCAATAATGTGTAATAAATCCACTCATAAATTAATTTATTTTTTATTGATTAAGTCGATTATTTACACATATCGGGAAGTTCATGTAACTTGCCTCAAGACTAAATACCAACTAGTTACTATATTTTATACAGCTTTCAATTAAAACATTATAGTACATATAATATATAATATGTAGTATAGTTTATACAATACATATATGTGTACTGGTATATCGAATTATCATTTTTTAAACAATCATTGAATATGTGAACTATATACGATTTTGCAATGTGGAGAAAGCATATAAAAATACACTCTTCAATTAGACGTGATGTTATTCCGTGACTAATTGTAAATTATTTTTGTGAAACAAAAATCTTGATTTTTGAAATATATCTAAAATTTGATTATTAGGATAATCTGATCTAACTGAGCTATACGTTTACTTGTAAAAGAGACTCGTTTTCCCTATCTATTCAAAACTGACATTTTCCTCTGATGGCATGATTACTTATGTCATCACGATTTTCATTTTTATTCATTCTGATGGCGTTTTAAATATAAAAGTCAATATTTAGCCCGCGATAGTCCTTTGACAAGGAAATGGTAAATACACAAATAAAAAATATGGACCACACACACTGTATCACAGAATAAATAAACAATGACCCAATTTTTTGTGGCGGAAACAAACATGAATATATGTGACTGCGACGGCATTGTGTTGGCACGTACACCTTATAGGCACCTTTGTGGTCAGGTAACACTTGAGGAGCACACTGCCAGACAAAATAGACGGAGGAGACTATTTTGAGATACGGACGAAATTAATATTTTAAAAAAATATTGTGGGTACAAACCTGAAGAAGAATGGACGGTAAACAAATACAATATAGGATGTAAGCAAAATATTGAATATTGGGAAAAAATTATTCGTATATTCAAGCGGATATCAAATATAGGTCTTAAGATTTTTATATTTTGGTTTTCATTGTGAATGATAACGAATTAAGCAAATAGTCAAAATATCGCTATTTTATTAGATTAAGATTGCTTTCATTCACTTTGCACGAGACAAAACCTTTTTTTTAAATAGCTGCTGATAGTATTTTTTTTATTCAATTTTATTCTGCAATCTGTATATATTATTACATTAAGCAGAGGATGCTGACAAGTATATGGTAAAATAATTAGATAGTTAATTAGTAGATTAACATATATAAAAAGCTTTATTGTGTCTGTTTTATTATATCATACAAAATACATATATACAGTAGAAGAGTGACATATTTAAGGTATATTAATACTCTCATATATACTAAATGATTATATTTCATATTTGTCAAAAATGGTAAAAGTGAAATGATTTTTAATAATTTACTTTATTCTGCAGTAGTTTTCATTGAATCGTGGATGATAAATGTTACAAAAAATCATTAAAAAGAGACTTTGTTATTTCACTTTCAATTTCAAGTATAAACTATTGGTGTATGGCATCGTACATAATGCAAATTGCTGGAATTTCCCGTACCGTAACAAAATATTCAAGAAATATTAAATGTTTTCCAATAGATTATTATAAATATTGTAACATTGTCTAATATTCATAAGAATTACATAAACTGAATAGCAAAGTTGCAATTATTTTAGAAAGTATATTAGAAATTTAGTCAGAATTAAAATTAAAATCTGAAGTATTTTCGATATATAAAAAAAAAAATTCTTTTGAAAAAAAAAATTGAAACAAAAATATTTTTTTCCAAAACCAATTATTTGGTTAAAACAAGCAGAAAGTTTTTTGAATTATTCAAATCTGACGCTTAGTTCTCTCAAAAACTGCCATTTTTGCACATTTAGCTCTATTTTCTCCAAATGACTAGGCCTGCCTTTGCCATTGAATGTTTTTTAGATCATTCAAATCGGATACTCCGTTCTTTCAAAAACTCGATTTGTATTTTCTGCACTCTTTGCACCGTATCTCCGTAATGGTTGGACCTGCCTTTGCCAAGAACTAATCAACACATCTCTCTATCAATAGGAATCGAATGTTTTTCGAACCATTCAAATCGGTTGATCCGTGCGCCCGAAAACGTGGACGAAAAAATGCGGACATACAAAACACACACACACATCAACTTTTTTTTGAGGTATGCCAAAATGTTCAGAAACCTTCAAAACATGAAAATATGCAAAAAATTTCATTTTCGATTTTTGCCCCATTACTATAACTACCCTACGGGAAGTTAATAAACATCTTAATCATTCATAAAAAAAGACAAAAATCTAAATCACGATTTGGATTTTAATCATTTTCAATTTTGATGATAATATTCTTATTACCTGGCGTACCTTATATACTCGTACTTTTATCACTGCTAAGACAACTCATTGCCATTTTCAAAAAAAATATTACTGTTCTCAGTGAAGGCATGAAAGTAAAAGAATACAAATTTTTACATAATTTTTTCAATCTATTTGCTTCGCCCATCGCGGAGTCTTCTTTTACCCAAGAACAGGTGCTTGTGGGTGGCTCTGCCCATAGTTTATTGTCCCTAGAAGTCAAACAAGCAATCAATCATTCTAGTTTTAAAACAATTCCAATGAATTTCATCCAATAGAAGTTATCTAACTTGTGCAGAACTCATTTTCCTCGATATGAGAAGTGCACGTGACCGCGGTTGATCTATATATAAGTGACGTTATCTCTACGAGCAGCCCGCTCCGTAGACGTGACGTAGCATCCGTGCTACGGATTAACTAGCTGATAAAACTTTCGCTGAGGTGATAGAAGATGTTAGGTTGAAGATGCCCATTAAAGTATCTAGAATAGATTTTTGAAAATAAAATAAAAGTTTTAATGGGAATTGAAAGTTTAACTTAAAAAAATTCTGAGAAAATTGTTTTCATGTATAAGTATATCATGCATTATTCAAATGTTTAAATGCAAGGATTCAAGAACAAAAAAATGAAATTATAAAAAAGTTCATGATTTGACAGGCATATGACAAATTAATTTTCATTAAACGTGAAGCCCAAACTTATACAAATAGTGAAGAATGAATTATATTTGTCGACTTGCTGCAATTTAATTGCTTCAATTAATTTCTATTAAATAGAAGAATGTAGTAGAACCCAAATTTTATTTTTCATGTTTTTTTTATTTAAAAACTGTCTCAAATAACATTAGCCTGAAAAACGACAACCGCTAACGCATTTCGCTTACGTTTATTTCAAATGTTTCTGTCACCCACGTTGGAGTACTAGCAAATATCGTGTTATTTTTCGGTTTTTATTTTTTTACTCGTTTTTTTTATTATGATGCACAATTCTGATTAAATACGCCAGCTTTAGATGAAATTTACCAACGTGCTTTAGTACATTTTTTTAAAGGCTTCTCAGATTTGACCATTTTTAAAAATTTTATTTTATAGGTCAAACAAAAGTCTTAATTCTTAGCAATAGCGTCATTATGCTTGACTGTGAGTCTAAAAATGATATTCACTATTAAGGTTCCAAAGGTTAAATGAAGAAAAGTATTAAAAATAAACTACAATAAACAAAAAAATGGTCGAAATTTTACCAAAGCTTTTTGTTGCTTGTGATGAAATTTGCTAACACACTTCAGTGTATTGTTTTAAAGAGGGCTAAATTTGACCATTTTTGGAAATTTTATTATTATTTATTACTTACGCGCTTTATATTTTGTCTCTATGCAGTTAAAGCAGTACGATTGCTTTGAAAAAAAGTTCAGATCTTCCAAAATATGTCAAAATAAAGAAAACATTTTTTTCAAAAAAAAAAAATTAAAAAAAATATTAAAAAAAAAATATCTTAAATTTTTTTTTTTTTCAAAAAGAAGTAATTTTTTGTCCAATTTATAGTTTCTCAAAAATCTAATTTTTTCGAAGTAAAATTTTTTCAAAAATGTTAATTGTTTTTAAAAAAATAATAATTGTTGATACGGGAAGTTCTAGCTATTTGCCTTAAGGCACGATGCCCTAATTGCCTTAAGACAAAATTCCTTAAGATTCGGCTTTGCTTGAATTCTGGGAATTCTGGGAAATTAGTCGCTGCGAATCTTTCAGTTTCCAAGCGAAGTAATTCGACCGCTGATAATATTACAGCACAATATTCTGTATCCCGGGTTATATTTTTTATTTTAATTTAAAATATATCCCAAAGTGAATACATAAAAAGACGAGCCAAACAAGTGCATTAACACATTTATGATATAAAACAGTGGCGCTATGGAAATTATCACATTTATCCCGTGGCCGTGCCCATCAGTCACTGCCTTGTATAGAGTAGAAGGCGAAACTCGGCTACTTGTAGTAACACTGCCTTATTGTATTGTTAGCATTTATAAATGATACTGTAAGTATAATCATAAATATTATGAATGTAAGATTCATTCAGATATTCGCGCTGTATCTCTTATACTTGTACATTTGATAGAGAAAAAGGCTTGCACACGTATAAAAAATTCTTCATGAAATACCGATTTTTGATATTGTATATAGCTATGCAATCGATATTAGCTAAGGATTTTGTTCCATTATTGAATATCTTGTTTATTGATTTAATCTTTTTTTTCGAAAAACACTGAATTTCTTTACTCCAGATATTATTTTTGTTATAAAACTTTAGAAAGTAAGTAACTAAGTCTAAGACAGCAACTTTAGAAGTAATTTGAATCGTTTGCTGTTTTAGGCGCAAAATCACGGCGTCACCTAAATATCAATGGAAGTAATATTAGTATATTTATGCATTTACATTCGAGTGGCATCCAAAGATAAAAGTAGTACTTGATTGTTATCCGTGAAATGGTAGAATATTTTAAACAACTTTAGTAGGTACCACCAAATGAATGAACATGTCTGACCCTTAGCACCAGACACTAAGTCGTTCCTTAGCGCCGTACAGTAAACATATTGATATTTCTCGTGAGAATTGACCTAATCTATTCTAATTATTTAATTTTGTTCTGTATGAGTGCTAACGGTCTTTATATACCCCAATTTTTCGTATTTCCTAGTCAAAGAATGAAAATCTTATGATGAATGCTACAGCTGAGAGCGATATATAGCGATTTTTTTGCAATATCTAAGAATATTTGTCAAGCACACATGTGCAGACATTCCAGAGTGTGGAAATGGCTACATATGTGTTCAATGCAGGTTATTTTGAAATGTCCGGTACTAGGTGCCATTTTTTAAAATCATATTTTTTGTTACCAAAGTTTGATTGATAGTATTAATTACTTTTTAAAAAATATTGCGTTTTTGTTAATTTAGTTTGATTTCTAACTTTGTTATTTAACATAAGTCTAAACATTTCGTAAAACATTTTTTGATTTATTTATAAATTACCTTAGGTGTCCGGCACTCGGGGACTTTCCCCTAAATCGAGTTATCAAGATACACATTTAATCAATTTTTATAACTCAACCACTTCTCAAAAGCCTACAATATTTGAAACATTTCGGTTTAACTATCAACTCTATCACCGCGCAAAGTTTCATTAAAATCCAACAAGACTGAGCCAGAGCTTTTCCTTGGAATGGATGTTGGATTCTTGAATGATACTTGCACGTGTTTGCAAAATAGTATTTATCTAATCTATGAATTATTTTTATATACATTTTACACACTGAATCTAGCGATCTGATAAAGTTAGGATTTTCTGCAATTTCAACCTAAATCCCTCAAAAGAACAATTTCAATCAAATCCAATAACAAACCTAGACACATCACAACTACCACTTCAATTATACCGCGTGTGAGCACCTCAATATACCCAAATATCTTCCTTCTAATAATTTTCTTCAATTTCTTTCAATTGATTGATGTCGTGCCGTCGTCCGCTTAGATATGAAGTGGCCGCACGCGGTTTGAACCGCGTTCCCACAAGATAATTTGAAATGGGCTGCGGTGATGCGATATGTAAAACGCGTTATTATTAAAAAGACCACCCTCTATTTTGAAACAGAGGTTCGAAAAAAGCGAATAAACATCGTACGAACTGTAGCCCAGCACGCGTATTGCACGTGCACACGTGACAATGTCTGGGCTGGTGGAACGCTCTCGCCAACGCTAAATGGAAGGGATAGTAGGGTAGGTCGGTGGTAGAAGGAAATTTTTTGATAGCGCTTGGAAAGTTTAAAAATGGTAAATAATTTAAAAAATATTTTAAAAAATTAAACGATATATTTATATCTATATTTAGTTATCTTTATATTTATATCTTCACTTTACATTTGCGTTTATATTTTTCATCTAAATTTTATACTCAAGTTTTATGTTCACGTTTTACATTTCTTCACACTCATGTTTTACGTTTTCGTTTTACGTTTTCGTTTTACGTTTTCGTTTTACGTTTCCGTTTTACGTTTCCGTTTTACGTTCACGTTTTACGTTTCCGTTTTACGCTCACGATTTACGTTTTGCGTTTTACACTCTCGTTTTATGCGTACGATTGTACGTTTACTCTCTATTCTATGTTTCCTTTTAAGCTTACGTATTACGTTTTACGTTTCCGTTTTACGTTTTCGTTTTACGTTTTCGTTTTACGTTTTCGTTTTACGTTTCCGTTTTACGTTCACGTTTTACGTCTCTGTTTTACGCTTGTGTTTTACATTTTACACTCTCGTTTTATGTTTACGATTAGTACCTTTACGTTTTACGCCTAGGATTTGCTTCAACACTTTACTTCTAATGTTTACGTTTAATAATTATTATTTGAATAGAACTATAAATAAGACGTAAGCATATAATAAACGTAAACATGAATCATAGGAGTAAAATATTGAAGCAAATCCAAAATAACATCAGTACCAAATTAGTAATATTATTATTAATATTATAATTAATATTTATCATTTTATTATAATAAAATGAATGAATAAATCAATAATTGATATTTAGTAAAATATTTTCTTCTAGCAGGGTTTTTCACACAACTGTTTTCATAAAAATTTGTAGACGCATGTTTTCCTTTGTAAAGCGAAGGAAACGCATTTATGCATTCCAGACTGGTCTTTTGTCTGAGTATGTTAAAATCAATATTGCCTGGGTATAATACCGACTAAAACCACCTCTCCTTTGCCCTTGCCTCTGGTCCTCACGGAAACCGCCGTTAGGCATCACTTTGTGGGGGGAGGATCTTAAATGTTATCAATTGTAGCCGCATATAAAATTACTATATTGATACTAAAATTCGTATGTACATATTTTTCTTAAATATTAATTTACAAACCTTCTCGAAGCTATGAAGCTTCGAAGCCTTTCAGAAATTTTCATAAAACATTTCTGAAGGCTGGGTTCAAATTACTATATTGATGTTTTATAAAAATTTATAAAATAATCAATTTTATAAAAAAATTAGTTGGTCTGTACAGAAAATAGAGGCATTTATAACTTCATTATATTTTTTCGGGTTTTGAGAAAATTTTCTTCCAGCGCTCCATCTAATCGCAAAAAGTGCTTTTCGGCAATCACACTACATAAACACGATCTATAGATGAGAATATTTGTAAGTACTAGAAAATTGCACAATGCAACGTTTTATTTTGGAATTATTGATATTTACACTTTACCCCTTGAGAGTATCTTGTCTTTTAATGCGTATAATACGTGGGGCGTGTGCGCCCACTTCAATACCAAAATCTTTACTGATAATTCCCAGTGGAATCTATTAAATTTATTAATCGCTTATGCTAAGTAATATTGTTGAAAAGTCCTTGCGTTTGTTTATGATCTTGTCATCATATAGTTGAATAAAACAACGGTAAAAGCCGAACAAAGATTTTTTTTACCTTTATTAATTTTTTATCAATCAAGACTAATAAAGTCTTATAATACAAAACTGCTTGCTTAGGTAATAAAAAGAACAATCAAATAAAGTAAACAATATACATAATTAGTAATAATAATTAAGAAACTAAAGGAAAATTATAAAATGAATGTAAAAATAAAATTATAAATGAAACAAAATTGACTTGGTGAAAGGTGTTGCCGTCTTAGCCGAACAAAGATGAAAAAAACTTTGCACAATTAGTTTCGTATATGGTACACTCTGCTAATAATTATTCGTTTAAATACTTTTACCACTATAATTTTAGTTAATTTACATATCAAACTCACATTTGTCTAGTTAGTTAGTTAAATATATATATATATTCATATAAGCATTACATAGTATTATAGTTGGTATAAATTATTTTTAGTATATATCCCTGAATGAAGTTTCTAACTGAATTCTAGGAATAATCGAAACGTATGGATTTCAAAATGTATTTTTAAAATATTTATGCTTTTTTATTGATGTTACGCCCGATTATTAGACTCTGTTAATATTATATATATATACATATATATGTGTGTGTATATATTATAATATTGTATACCTATGTTTATATCTCGATCGAGGTGTTAATTAGATGTAATAGTGTACCGGTCGCATCCTGGGTGGTCTATCTCGTTTTGACATGTCTACTTGTGTTGAGTTGTGTCTCTCTGGTATTACGACAACGAACCTTTTGTATACGAGCCCTTAAGACAGACGTTAACAACCTTTCGCTTTCAGAGAAACGTGGGCGAAGCACAGAGACACACTGTCTTCAAGTAATTTATGATAAATATTTTATAATCGCGACGGAGTATGTGGAGACATGCACAATAAAATAATTCAGCAATAATAATAAATATTGCTGAATTCAGTTTCTCAATATTAATATATGATGGTTATGTTCAAACTTGCATCAATTTTCAACATCTATTTTTATATGAAAGGAAAAATCTTGCTGAAACTTTTGTTGTATATGGGACATTTTATACAAATGCTATCAGTTTTCTTGGAAACATCGGACATAATTTTTTTAATAGTTTTTCATTTTTTACAATAGCAAGAATTTCATTCATAAAATAAATTTAATCTTATATTTCTAAAATTTTGGAAGTATGCCCAATATTCTTAATTACCCTTAATTACACTTTTTCAAAAACTTTTGTAATATTAATTTAACTTTCAGTGATATATACAATATTTTAAATTAAATGTCAATTAATTATATTTTATATTTATTTATATTTTTACATTAATTAAAACTATTATTTTAAAATGGCATTAAAACAGTAACCATATGCTATGTATGACTAAAAATATTGTAGAACCCTTGGCATTAAAATAAGGAAACTAGTGGGGTGTGTGGCATCGTGCCTTAAGGCAAATTGCTGGAACTTTCCGTACCGTAATGAAATGTTCGAGGAATACTGAATGTTTTCAAATAGATTATTATAAATATTGTAACATTGTCTAATATTCATAAGAATTATATAAACTGAATCGCAAAGTTAAAATTATTTGTTTAAAGTATATTAGAACTTTAGTCAAAATTAAAAATAAAATCTGAATTATTTTCGATATACAAAAAAAAAATGATACAATTTTTTTTCCAAAATCAATTATTTTGTTAAAACAAGTTGAAAGTTCTTTGAATCATTCAAATCGGACGCTTAGTTCTCTTAAAAACTGCCATTTTTTGCACATTTAGCTATGTATCTCCGAAACCGCTGGACCTGCCTCTGCCAAAAACTAATATTCACTTAGCGCAATCATTTCTAATTGAATGTTTTTTAGATCATTCAAATCGGATGCTCCGTACACTCAAAAATTCGATTTCTATTTTATACACTCTTTGCTCTGTATCTCCGGACCTGCCTTTGCCAAAAACTAATCAGCTCTTCTCCCTATTAATAGGAATCGAATGTTTTTTGAATTCAAATCGGTTGATCCGTGCGCCCGAAAACGTGACTGGAAATTTGTATCCATACATACATACGCACACACACACACATCCATTTTTTCTGAGGTATGCCAAAACGTTCAGAAACCTTCAAAACGACGAGAAATGTAAAAATTTTCAATTTCGATTTTCGGCCCATTACAAACTTACCCTACGGGAAGTTAATAAATTCGTTCTAAAAATTACAATGTATAATTTTTAATACATAATTTTAATGAACATATTTCGATATTTGTTTGTTTGATATATGTTTTTTTGTAATATAATTAAAAAATTAAGTGTGGGAATTGAGACTCATCATTATTTTTAAAGCAGCTCTACATTTAACATCGCTCATATTGATGTATGTACATGTCGGTGTGAATAGTAATTTGAAAAACAATAATTATTTTTTTCAGTAAAGGTAAATATTAGTATAGGTTTTTAAAAAATTATGGACCGTAATCTTAAAAAAACTAATGTGTTTGCTTATTGTAGACTCCATCAAAATCATACAAATTATTACATCAATTTAATCACATACGAGATACATAAGAATGGGTTTTTAGTGGAAATGGCATATGCCATGTGTGATTAATTATATTAAAGTTTTTTTTTAAAAAAACTCTCGAACTAACATCACTTTCACTTTCGGCTGCATAGTGAAAAGAATTTATCTCTACCAAATCTTCATGTATATGTATGTATTCATGTACATATTTGCTCTTTTTTGATCATCATTAGCATATGGTCGAAAAAACACAAACCTTGCTAAAAACTGGGGTAGAAACCTTAAATTTTGCCGAAAGCTGTGAAAGATCCAGATCCATTTGCGAGATGCTGTGAAAAAAAATCAAACAGGTTCATAATATTTTATTACTTACCGCAGAACAAACGCGTGAAAATTATCATATGAAATTATCAAGATTTTTTTGTAGTTAAAAGAAAAAAAAAATTATACGTAAAATATTTAGGTTGATAGAAATATTTAAATTGCAAAATAATATGAAGTAGGGTAAATGAATGTAAAAAATTATATTCTCAAAATACGATTCATTTATGAATAATTCAGGATGCTTTACGCATTGACGTTTGTTAGACAATCGAGTAATGATAAGTTCGATTTAACCCCTATTACATTTATATGGGAATAAAGTAACCTCTGTTCACATCAATAGTTTATTCGACACGATGCATTTCTGTGTCAAAGGTAATGATATGTCACGCGATTTGTAGTAATGCGATCAACAATCAGTTATACAGGTGAAAAAATATATATATATACATATATATATATATATATATATATATATATATATACCAGATGACCCGCCAGGCATTGTCCTGTACCTGCGTCTACAATTTTTTAATATCTTATACTTTACTTAAAAATAATAATTATTATTTTTTAAATTACTATTCACCTAAAAATGTACAACGATGCTGATTTAAATAAAATGATGAGTCTCAATTCCCACAGTTAACTCTTTAATTATACCGTGAAATTTAAATCTACCACATAAAACTATATAACATACTGGATGACCCGACAGACGTTGTCCTGTACACATGTCTACAATTTTTTAATATAATATACTAATATTTACCGTTTACCTAAAAATAATAATCATTGTTTTTTAAATTACTCTTCACGCCAAAATGCATATACATTTATAATATGAGCGATGTTAAATGTAGAACTGCATTAAATAAAATGATAAGTCTCAATTCCCAATATTGGAAATTGAAGTCTTTTAAACGGTATAACATAACCATAACCATAACATAACACTGGTATTTCATGCTGGATTAAATTAATTTAATTTTTTATTGTTTAAGATATCCAAAATTGCATCTTAAACTTCTACTAATCGACATCGCGAGGGCCGAATTGTAAGTATTCATCTTTACTTTTCCATTTGTTGTTATAAAGTGAAAATTTTACGAATTTTAAAACTATTGTGGATAGATTAGTAAAAGATGCAAAGAAATTGTATATTGAAAAAAAAATCTATATTGAAAATTTAATATCCGAATCTCGTATTTTTCGCATGCATCGCATTAAAGGTAGGACCGGCTCTGATTAATACTTAAATTCATGTTTTAAGTGAATTAATTTGTCATATCCTGTTTATATGTGTATCATTCAATCTGCCATACATATACAGTATTTTATATTATTTTAATTTCTGGCACATCTCAGCTGCTTTTTGGCAATAATAATGTAGACATTTCATTTTGCTTATTCATAATCATAAATTTATTATACATATTCTAATATTGTCTAGGTTCATAAGTAAATTGAAATTTGTGGCAGATGATAGTTTTCATTCGTTTTCAATGCAAACAATGAATGACTTATCGTTTTTTACAATTTTTTCCATTTATTTCTATAATATTGCACATACATACATCCCAGTACTTTATAATCATATACATCCTAGAAAATTTCTTTAACAAACTCCAGAAAGATTTATCAAAATCGAAATAATCGTTAAGAAGGAGTATCCGGTGAGTGCTTGTAATTTAATATAAACTTTATATAATAGCAACAAAGCTCAAATTCATTCTACGTTTTAGTTAAAAAACGTTTGTATGAGAAAAAGAAAAGGGCTGTTTTTAGGGATTTCCCGGCAATTATTTGATTTTTTCTGATTTGCGATTCATTTTTATATATAAGATATATCAAGCAAACAAATATCTACAATATTTTTTGTCATACATGTAGATGCATGAATAAATGATTTGTTGATTATTATTCATGACTAAAACATTGATTTTCCAAATTTATCCCACAAAAATTCGTCATAAGATACAGGTATATTGAAAATTGAAGCCTTTCAAAAGGTCTAACAAATTCAGAAAGGCTTAATATATAGCATCCGCGGTAAAAGTGCCAAATCACATAGGATTTTTTCACCTAGATAAGATAATTGCTTCAATAATGTTGCCCATAATTTTTATAATATTGTACGTATTTTAATTGGTTTTTAGTTATTATAATATCTGCATTACATTTTTTGTAGTAATAATTTAATATACATATTTACTTAAGCTCATATATAAAGTGAATTAATTTTTCAAATTTTGTTCATATGTGCACTATTCAAATTACAATCAACTAATTAACTAATCGTTTAGGAGGAGTATCATTACATACATCATTACAGAAGAATTTATTTAATATAAGATATACACACACATATATATATATATATATATATACACCTAAGTCTGTTTTTACACTGAGATTGGTTCCAGAAGAAGCCGTGTAAAAAAAAAAACGTGTAAAAAAAGACATTGATCTTATACAAAAATGGGTGATTTGTTCCTAATCTCCAAAACCTATTAAAATTAGTGAAGAACAAGAATTTTTAAGAACAAGAATTCATGTTTATTTTATTAAATCAAATATAATAAAAAAAATCAAAGTAAAAATTGTTTGTACGCGCTAAAGGGGAATTCACTTAAATCTTTAAGCGAGTGTTCGCAAACTATCGATACTATCGATGGTTTCAGAATTTTTTCTTTCATAAATACTTTTTTGTGATATGAACATACTTCGCAAAAATTAAATTTGACAAAAAAAAATTAAGTACATAAAATTTTAAATCGTGCTAAATGGAATAAAATCGTGTACAAAAATTAAAAATATTCAATTTTCAAACCGTGTTATATCAAAACCGTGTACAAAAAGACCGTGTAAAAACAGACTTAGGTGTATATACATGCATATATATATACATATATATATATATATATATATATATATAACATTTATTTCAATATTCCTTAGTGTTGGCGAATAACTAAAAATATAGCATGACACTAGTAGTTTTTTTTTATAAATTCGATGTGCTAAAAATTAAACTCTATATTCACTAGGAAGTTTGAAAGCTGCTATGAAAATATTAAAAAATTATACGTTTCAAGATATTTGACTTCAAAAAATTTTAAAATTTAAAAATGGTTTTAAGCGAATATCTCGGGAACGGTGAAAGGTAACAATTCCAGCAAAATGCTCAAAAATAGTGCTCGTTAACACTATTGATATGAGGTGTGTGCCTAATAACTCAGACAAAATCAACTAATCATTAAAAAGTAGAAAGGAAGTGAAAGTGTCGCTTCGAAAACCAAGATATAGATTAGATGCCATTTATAGCATCTACAATTTCCATAACCATTATTATTTCAACAGACCTATGTGAAATTACTCCGATGACATATATTATGTCCATCAAGATGCACTGACGACTGTGGGAACTATACCGATAAGTATTTCATAGGAAAAATTCAGAATATTAAATGAATGAATTCATATCGGAAGAGGGTGAAAGGCAGGGTTAAGTGCGCTCGTTACAGGCTACAGTGCGGTCAAAGTATCAGGCGATCGTGCACGTTTTTTTACTTCAATTTTATTTAATTATTTAGTTCAGGTGAACATATAAATTATTTAATCATGAAAATTTGGTTCACATTTATATACATTTGTTGTTCACATTTGTAGAGAATATTTTATAACCCGCAAATCCTTTTGCCATCTTTCCTAAGCAGATCACAAAGTTACTATGTCCTTCATTTATCCAACCACAAAACTTATTTCCTTTATTGCTGTCACAATCATTTTTTATTTAGTAGAATAACAATATGTCGAATAGGATACACGGTAGGCACATTAAGCAAGATTAAACCTATCCCATAAATGGATAAAACATCCCCTAAAAAAATCTATAAATGGCTTTATGGTTGCAATTCGAAATTGTATATAATGGTTCCTACTGCAGAAATCAAACGGAGCGCTACCTATATAATCTCTTGTAACGAATTTTATATTGCAAAGTTTTTTCAGCAAAACTGATGTAATAAGTAATTTATGATACATATATCCGAATTTTTTGCTCATACTTTGATAAATTATACCTAAACTTAAATGCGTACAAAGTTTTTTTATATACATGTCATTAAATCAATTTGATCATTTTTCTATCTATTATGTATTTTGGTTATCCGGCAGCAGTGTTATATTGACAAAGAAATATTTTCTCCAATTGTTCATAAAATCACATTATAAAACTACATTCAATTTATTAAACATTCCCTTGTCATATCAATCAGCTACATTTTTTCGTCCTAGAATTTATTTCTCAATTTCTCTACGCACTCTTTGAATTATGGATAATTAAATATTTTTACTAAACTGCAAACAAAACATATTTATTTAATTAATTTATAAAAAATAAAATAATTATCAGTGTATCACCTAATTTAGCAAATATAAAACATTTCTAATAATCTTTAAGCACATAAATATATAAATATAAAAGTAAATAGTAGGGTAGGTCTATATGAAAAATATTTATTCTTTTATATGCTTGTTAGAATTTATTTAAATAGAATAAATATTTTTATTAATCAAGGATTATGTGAAATTATTAATTTAATTATTGATTGACATTTTAATGTTTAAAATTAGACATTTATATAACAAATTTCTTTGTTATGCTAATATATTAATTGATTTGATTATTTTGACTAAAAATCATTTTAATATATACATGGTCTGTTCAAAAAGTACCCGGAATTACTAATAATTAAATTTCGCGGGTCTGGAGTGTCTGATTGTCAAAATTTTTTTTTATTGTGTTGGTATACATGCCCCTAAAGTATGATGAAATTTTCAGCTATATTCACTGTTTACTTTGTCTGTGGTAGTCGCTAAGGTTCGACGTGTTTTTCTGAGCTCGGCGATTTTTACAATGGAAGAATTGAAAAAGTCAAAGAATTTGTATTAAATTTTGCGTAAAAAATGAAATAAAGTGTTGCAAAGTGCAAAAATTCACCAGATATGGCTCCGTGTGACTTTTTCCTATTCCCAAAGTTGAAGAGACCCATGAAAGGACGGCGGTTTTCCTCGATTGAAGAAAATCGCCGAGAGTGCTCAAGGACATATCAAAAAGTGAATATCAAGGGTGCTTCGAAAATTGGAAAAAACGCTGGCATAAGTGTATTATATCTGGGGGGGACTACTTTGAAGGGGACCACATTAATGTAGACGAATAAATAAATATTTTTTTGAAAAAACGAAAATTACGAAAACTTTTTGAACAGACCTCGTATATCTTACATTTGATATCTTAATAAACTTTTATGTAACCATTAATTTTGTACATTTTTTTGCTAAAATATTAATGGTACTAATTTGTGGTAATAAATTTATATTCTAATTGATGTTAAAAATAACATAAATATTAAGAATTAAATATATGATTGTCTATATATGACAGGAATTAATACGGTTCTTGAAGTTTGGAATGCTATTCATTATTAGATTATTGAACACATTCAAACTTCCCGTAAGGTAAGTTATATGAATGGGCCGAAAATCGATTTTTTTGCATATCTTCACATATCAGAGGTTTCTGAACAATTTGGCATACCTTGGAAAAAATGGATGTGTGTGTACGTGTAGTAACAACTTTTCGTCGACGATTTCGGGCGTACAGATTAACTGATTTGAATAGTTCAAATAACATTCGATTCCTATTGATGAGGAGACTTGCCGATTAGTTTTTAATGAAGACAATTCCAGCGGGTTCGGAGATATGGGGCAAAAAGTGCTGAAAATGTCAGTTTTTATTCGTGTATTTATTTATACCGATTCAAATGATTCAATAAACATTCGACGCGGAATTTCGGGGAAAAGTGGTGATTCGATTTTGGCAAAGACAGGTCTAGCCGTTTTCGAGATATAGAGCTAAATGTGCAAAAATAGCAGATTTTGGGAGAACTAATCATCTGATTTGGATGATTTAAAAAACTTTTTACTTGTATTGGCAAAACGATTGATTGCTTTTAAGGAAAGAAATTGTTTTTATTTCAATTGTTTTTTTTTCAATTTTCAAAAACTACATATTTTTTTATTTAATTATAATTATAGCTAATTATAGCTAAAGTTCTAAACATCACTTATATACTTCAAATAAATAATTTTAACTTTGCAATTCAGTTTCACTTAGAAATATTAGCCAATGTTCTTCATTTTAAATCCGATTGATTAAATTCTGTTTATTTACTTTTTATAAATTAAGAATAATGAATGTTACATTATTTATAATTTTCTGTTTGAGAACGTTTAATATTCCACGAATATTTCATTAAGGTACGGGAAGTTCCAGCAATTTGCCCTAAGGCACAATGCCATACACCATTAGTTATAATTTTATATATTATTCAACATATAATATTATATTATATTCAATAAAATGCTTGCAATTGCAAAAAATCGTAATTATAAATATAAAAAGTTTAAATTTAGCTACAAGATACAATATAAAAGTAGCTAAGAATATAAATGAGTAGGAATAATGTCCTCTTCAAAATAGTTAATGATAAATATTAGTCAAAATCAAGACTTTCATTGTATACTTATGTAACAAACAAATAAGTATTTGAAAATATAAATAAGGGGTTGGTATTTACCAAATATTTGATCATTGCGCTTTTGTCACTATTCCAAATGACATATTCAAATATATACTTATAGTTGTAATGATAGCGTGAAATTTGAACTCTTCAATAAGTTTACATTTTGCTGCTGTAAACATCCTAAAACATATTTATATTCGGCTTTGGAATTGTATATTGTTGAGGCGTAACCAAAACTTACCTCTTTTGTACCGGTTGCATTGAAAACACGCCCAGGTGGTGCGCAATTGAAAGGGCGAAATCGGGTTTTGTTGATGTACATAGGATATTATTGTGTAACATAATATATGAAAATGAAAGTTATATATGACTGAAATACATATAACGAATCACAATATAGTTCCGTAAGTGCGTATCTAATTTATTAACTAACAAAATTCAGAATTTTACATTTAGTTAAATATTTTACCCTGAAAAAACAAACATCACTTTCCAATATCTCGAATTGGTATTTTTGATTTTATTTTATTTAATATAACCAATTATGATTATCTACACCATAGGTTGCCAAACTATTTTATATCGTGGCTCCCCTATTTACCGAATATCATTTTTATTAATTTCTAACTGTACTAAAGTTTAGTATTAAATTTTCTTGTAGTAATTATAGATTTTATATATTTACTAATTAACTTTCCATAGGGTAAAAATAATTTTTTTTACAAATGTTTACGTTTTAAAGGTTACTGAACATTTTGGAATACCTTAGAAAAAATGACTGTATGTGTGTGTGTATGTATGCTTGGATACAATTTTTTGTCCACGATTTCGAGCGCACGGATCAAAAACTATCCAATTCCTATTGATAGGGTGATGTGCTTATTAGTTTTTGGCAAAGGCAAGTCCAGCCGTTTTGGAGATACCATACGGAGCAAAGAGTGCACAAAATAGAAATCGAGTTTTTGAGAGAACAGAGCATCCGATTTGAATGATTCAAAAAACTTTTTGCTTGTGTTTGGGAAAAAAGTTTTTTAAACTTTTTTTTGAACGTCGAAAATAAATCGAATTATATTTTTTTTCTAGCTAAAGTTCTAAAGCTCACTAATATACTTCTATATTTTTTATAGAAATTAGATAATGTCCTTCATGTTAAATTCGATTAATTAAGTTTTGTTTATATATTTCTCTGTAAACATATATAATTTACAGCATTTATAATAATCTATTTGAAAACATTTAATATTCCTCAAATATTTCATTACAGTATGGGAAGTTCTAGCAATTTGCCTTAAGACACGATGCCATTCACCACTAATTTACTTTCTAGTAGTGATCATTTCGTGGATTTTCTTTTTTTGCTGATGTGGATCCTCTGAATGTTGTAATTGGTCACATTGGGAATCTCTGCTATATACGTTTATGTTTGAAAATTTCCTAGATATCTTCAATCAATATTTTTATATAGTTTTCATGTATTTTATATAAAAATAACTTTATAACAATTGATGATTTACTCCACAACCAATAATTTATTAGCTTGTTAGGTATAATAAAGTGAGAATCTAAGAAAAGAAATATTAATTTTAAATGCACATGTTTATAGTTATTATACGAGCATGTTACTATTCGGTATTTCTAAAAAAATATCAAGAGCTGTTGGTAAGAGCCAAAGAGCCTTGTCTATAATAAAACCGAGTTATTAATCCTGCACCACTTTTAAAAAAATATTCATTTGTTCTTTTATGATTGTTTTATTATTTGAAAATTTTTGTTCTATGTTTTGGTGAATTCAATGATCGTAATTGACTGTCACAATTGCAATTGAGTTTTAATTACAGCTTGATCATGATTCAAATAAATGGTTTTTACTCTATAAGTTCTTTTCTCGGTGCCAATTCAACTTCAAACTTAGTATGGTATAGTCAACTAATAGTCAAAATACATAAATATATGTTACATCTTCGATTTGACATTTATGCACAAATGGTTTTCAATTTCTTTTAAAAACATGAAAATCATCTTTCAACTACTATTTTTCATGTTAACAAAACACAATTACCGACAACAACCGTTCGTAACATCAAAACACGAAGAAACATACATTGTAAGATTTCAAACCTTACGTCAGATAGATGTCTAATACATTGATTTATTTGCTATATTGAAGGTTCAATAAAAATTCACGAGGTACAAACTATTGTAACATCACAAATAACCATACACAATCGCTTTTAACAAAAAAATCGTACAGAACAACGTATATTTCCGGTCGGCACTTTGCAGTTTTGCGGAGTCAAGTCCATCTCAGTCGAATAAGTTCATTCATACCGGTCCTTTCTTTAATTTTTTTCGGAAACTGCATTCGATGTATCAAAGGTAGGAACACAATATTCGGTAGATAGATGTTCCTGGTGCCCTAAAGCCCTGTTACAACATATCCTTCCTAATGTGAAATGAATGGGACTCTGCTATTAATACGCGTTACAAATCGAATTCTGTTCGGTCAATTGAATTTCTCTGTCAAACATTTGTTGTCTAATTGTTCACCTCGGCATCGTGTTCCTCATTGTGCCCCTTGGCCAGCATTCAATGAATGAATGAATGAATGAAAGAATGAATAATTGTATAAGGTTTGTAAAATCTCGCTAGGAGAGTTTTGTGATGTGCCCACACTATTGCAAATGTATTACCTATATAATAATTTTATTTATGATGCTCTTATTACTTTAAGGGAGTATCAGTAGCTGGGAACTTGAATTTACATGGTTCATTCGAAGAGAAATTTTTATTTTTGAATAATTAAGATTATGTACAGGAGCAAATGGTTCGAAGTGGGTTGAATTTTGCAAACATAAATAAAAAATGATGAATAATATTAAGACAAGAAAATCTTGAAATATTTTTTTGCAAAAGTTAATTATTTAACTATACATACAATATTCATCATGGTATACTTTATAATTAAAATAATGAAAAATAGAGTATCATGTACAAATTTTTAGAGATATCAAGAATTTTAGATATTTGGTTCCAAAATATTTTTTCATAATCCAAGTGGCATTAGTATTTTATAAGCATCTTTACACGTGTTAGCATGACTGTATTGATATATATATATATATATATATATATATATATATATATATATATATATGATGTATATGTATATGTATATATATAATGTATATGTATATGTATATGTATAAACCATCTCGTTACATTTATATCACCGGGCTTAACAGCTGGTTTAGTGTTTGCTTAAGTTGAATAGAACTCTGCAAGGCTATAAGGATCAATATAATATATATATATATATATATATATATATATATATATATATATTTACAATACACCTCAATATTTATTCAAACTTACCATAAACATATTTAAATAAAAATTTAGTTCATTATATTACTTGTATAATATTATACAACAACTATATTGATAGTTGATAATGCATACTTTGAATACTGATAATAATTATGCACACATTTATATATATATATATATATATATATATATATATATATATTTTTATAATTATCTATACATATATTGAATATAATGAAAACTGTGCCAACTGTCCACCTGTATATTGATATTACCTACATCAGCATATGCATATAATTTACATCAAATATTGTGTCTAACTATATGTTTTCTCAAACATATTTTTCTTGAGCTGTATGTTATTCTGATAGCATTAACGGTGTATTAATTAGGCTGTAATTAGTAATCTATTCAAAAATGTAAAAACAAGTATTTCCAAACTTCACGTAACAATATTGATAATGTTGCCCTTACTCTATGTAAAACACTAGCAGTACAAAAGTCTCTGTGCGAGCTTCGATAAACATTAATAAAATTTTTTTATTTAATTATTTGAATTTATATAAATTATATATTTTCAAGTTTAAAAATTAAATAGTTCTCATTATTTTTTCTAGATTGTGCTTTTGCAACTCACTGGGAAACGTGATGGAGCTTTTACAAAAGAGCCTTCCATATAGCCGCATGCATACAAAAAGTAAGTCAGACTTAATTTATTGAAATATAATTTATTTGGCATCGTTCAAACGTACTACCATTAAATGGATTGCCCCGAGGGCAAATATTTTCAAACTGTGGGTCGTAAACGTACTTACCTATCGAAAAATCTGTCGGTTTCCCAAGTTGTTTAGAGGGTGAAAATAGTTATCATATAGATCTTTACAGAAATGATCTATATATCGACATTTTAAGAACATTAATTTACAAAATTTCCAACAACAAGAAAATTGGATTACTGCACAGTGTTTTTTCACGGATTTGTTAACATGATACAAACCGTTAAAAACTTTAATAAAGTTACACCAAAAGTTATGTAGAACACCTTATTTGTCAACCAAAACTATATTCGTATGCCGCCGCTCTGGCGGCAAAATGCGTTATACTTTTACAATGTCCGAGTGGAAAGGATTAATTTTAAACCGTGAATTATTTAATCTCATTATATATTGTTCCAATATTTACTAAACTATCATGTTCAGTATTTTTATAGATTTTCTAAAATAATTTAGAATCTTTGCTCCTCCGACTAAAGTACAGACATGATAATGCATCAGAACCGTTGTTGAATATGATAGCTGATTCACGAACACATTCACAATTTCGAATTTAGAGAGACGATGTCTAAATGCTTTAGTTTGTTTAGGATCGGCTATGCACATACAAAATACACCCCACAAAAATCATAGGCCAACTGCTAAACATTGCGTACACTCTGATGATACAAAATTTTCTATGTGCGAAATAAAATTATTATGTTTTGATGCGCGGTTTTCTTTACTTAAAAAAATATCTTGTAAATACTCACAAAATCTGCTAAAAAATCTGTTACTCTGTACGGGTGTAGTAATATACACAACACAACATTATTACATATATCACAGCTTCTAATTGTATATATATTAATGTTTTCCATAAAAAGCATCACGCTTTAATATAATTCAAATACTTTTTTGTAAATACTTATCGTGCAAAAAGCTATTATCTTCGATTTTCTTTGATGTATTTTTTATATTTTGTTTAATTAAATTATGTTTTATTTATTATGTTTATGTTTATGCTTCTAAATATTGTATTAAAAAAAGTTTATGCCTTAAATTTGTACATTTTTAATTATTTTTACCGTATCATAACCAATAAATATGTCCAGAATGATAAACGCTTGTTTCGTAAATAAATAATTATTTTGTTTTATTGCCTCGGATTTATCAATTTGCTAAGAAATTACCCTTTATTGCTGCAGTTTTCATGAAAAATTAATTTTTGCAGAGATTAAATATTGTGATAATAGACTATTCTCTTAATCAATTTCTTTATATAAAATAAATACAAAAGCATATCTTCGAATAGCAAAGCATATATTTGATAGATCAGTATATAGATATAGATATACTCGTACTTTATTCTATTTTTAATTTCAACTACACAATCAAAATCTGGTTACTTATTGTTAAGTTATAATGATTTTTGTATTCAAAATCCACTTTTCTTACAGAAACTTGCTGAAACCAATGAATAAGATCAATTTTACATTTGAAAAAAAAAATCATTTGTTTTCTAAGAAATTATTTGCAGAATCCCTAAATCTAAAAATTTGTGGAGACTATAAAATATTTACAATTAGATCAATTTTATGACTTTAAGACTGTATCGATTTTCAGTTTATAATGTCAATCAAAATTATAAAAAAATATTTGAAAACTAAAAATCTAAAACATTGCGAACAGTATAAAATATTTAGATCCTCAAATACCCAAAATTATATTATATTAACAAATAAAATCTAAAAATTTCTGAATCGTATGAAATATTTAGATCCCCAAACCTCTAAAGTTATATTATATAACTAACAAAATCAAAATCAAAATCAAAGTTCAAAAATTTGTGAAGACTATAAAATGTTTAGTTCAAGTTTTTAGTTCAAATACGAATTAAAATTAAATCTGAGCAAAAACAAGATATATGACAAGCCATTTCAAATTTTCTAAAAAAATATTTGAATTTATAACCTCGCGACCAAAGCGCTAGAAAATTTTCGATTTTTTTTGCTATTTATAATATTATATATTAAAAATTATGACTTTTTCACTTGTTTCTGGACTTGCTACGAGTTTGTCGAAAAAAAATTAATAAGGGGCCTTGCCAGTCATATATGTCTGCAATCAAAATCAGTGTTTATCCAGGAATTTTATCATAAAACATTTTTTCTGCGATACATTGTTTTTTTAATACATTTCAAACTAAATATATTTAGTAAAATTACAATTGTCCATGTGATATTTTGCCTAATAACATGTTAAATAAACATAATGTCCTATCTTTTGTATCCATGCCGAATCAAATTACTTTGGGTCTGGATTATTATAAAAATGTCAAATATAGATGTACATACTAGAAACTTATTCACAAATAAGACTACAGTTTGTTTTTTAACTTCCCGTAGGGTAAGTTATAGTAATCGCAAAAAATCGAAAATATTTTTTTTTATATAACTTTACATTTCAAAGGTTTCTGAACATGTTGGCATACCTTAGAAAAACATGGATGAAAATGAAAAATGGTATGTGTGTGTGTGCGGATACAAATTTTCGTCGATGATTTCTGGAACACGGTTCAATCGATTTTAATTATACAAAAAACATTCGATTCCTATTGATAAGGAGACGTGCTGATTAGTTTTTGGTAAAGGCAGGTCTGCCGTTTTGAAGATGCCTGTCAAAAAGTGCCAAAAACGGTAACAGTTTTTAAGAAAACAGCGTTCGATTTTATTAATTCAAAAAACACTTTACTTGTATTGACAAAATAAAGAACTGACTATTCTTGGAATGCAGGTCTAGCGGTTTCGGAGATCCAGTAAAAAACGTAAAAAAATGCCATTTGGCGGTCAAAAATGATCATTAGACATATAGACATTAAATTATCAGATATTTAATTGAGATTTTAATAATGCGTATAAATTTTGTTTACCTACATATGTATGGGTTCCGTAACATTGTTTGTCCGTTAGACGGCGACGCGGCGCTTACGCGCTTCGATAATTTTTCTCTGTGCAGCTAAAGCAGCGACATTGTTTTTAAAAGAGTTCAACATTTCCAAAATATTTCAAAATGAAAGTTTTTTGAAATTTTTCTTCAAAAAGTTTTTTTTTCCAAGAAAGTCATATTTTCGAAAATTTTAAATTTCTTAAAAATTTAATTTATTCAAAGTTTAAACAAAAAATTAATATTATTTAAAAAAAAATAGTTTTTAGTACGGGAAGTTCCAGCAATTTGCCTCAAGGCACGATGCCATACACCACTAGTTCATGTTTAAACAAAATAGAAATTTTACCGAGGATCTCTAAAACCGGGCATTGACGGTTGGATTTTTCAAACAACAGCAGAAAAAAAAGTTTTTGGTGTTTAAAAAAAGCATATAATTCTGTCGAGAATCCACAATTCTCTATTTATAGATAAGTCTGGCACATTGAATTGTTACAATTATTGAAAATGTTGATAAATCATTATATAACCGATCTATTACAATCATATAAATTTATTACCATGCAACTTCGAATCACCGCCACCACTGCTAGTCGTACCCCTCAAGGCTTTTTTTACGCGGCATCCTCCTAGCTCCGATCTCTCCGAACTCTCCTAGAATCCGCGGCGCAGGCGGGGTTACCGTCGGACCTAGTCCGCCAAGCCAATGCCAGGCGTAGCGGTGTCTGCAGCTCAGCCGGATGCTGCGTTTCGGCAGATGTTCCTACCCAATTAACGATAAGCTAAACAAACATGTATACAAGATAATAATAGAACCGTGCTGCGAGACCATATAGCGAAACGTTGGTTCTCATGAATGCGACTTCAGGAGAAATATATGCACATCAACGATACGTTGGGGAAATTTAGGCAAAATCTGAGTTTTTATCAAAGATTTGGAAGAAAGTGTGTTTGGAACTTGTTGATCTTAGTTTTTTTATTCTCTACTTTATTTACAACTGTCCAGTTAAGAACATTTAGTTAATTCGAGGAATTTACAATTGTCAGCTGTAAAGGGACATTATATACTAAATTGACATGTTGGACAAACAACTCAATAGTTGTTTTTCATTTCGTTATAATATTTACAATATATTATAATAATATAATCTTAACTATCTACTTATAAATAAATTCTTATAAATAATAACTAAATTATTTCAATCTTCATCAGGACAATTGATGACTTAGATCAAGTGGCGCTTTTCTCTTCAATTCACGTCGATAGTTCTCTGTTATTAAGGAGTTTGCTAATGAATTTGGGTGACTGATGAACTTGTTTCTATATTTATGTGCTGTTTATGTTATTACATCTTTTATGGTAGGCGTGTTCATGTCGAGATAAACAAGCCAGTTTCGGGATATATTTTGGTGCTCTTAAGCCAATTTTCAAAAATTTATTCTAAAAATTCTGTATCATTTTTATATTTGTCATATGAGCACTGCCCCACAATTGTATTCCATAGCACCAAATTGGTGTGAATAAAGTTTTATATAAAAGTAGCTTTTTGTATGAGCTTAATTGGGATCTAATCCGTAACGGACACAGCTCATGGTTAGCATGTCCGACTCACATCTGTATGAATAAAAAAAATAGTATCAAGCTAAAAAAAATTAAAAGAAGAAAAGAAGAATAGAATTAGTAGAAAAATGAAGAAGATGGATTTAGAAGAAAGAAGAATGAGTAAAAACGAATTAATAGAAGAAGTATTTGAAGTAAAATAATGTCTTGAGTTAGAATTTGAAATGTTGAGTTAAAATTGATTAGAATTAGAAGTAAGAAATAGAATTAAAAATAATGTTGAATAAATAAAGAAATAAAGAAATAAACAGTGAAGCCTTTTGGTTTTTATCTCAAGATTTTGTCTCTTTTTTATATGAATTTGCCAATTAAGTTTTCTCCTTTTTATGTGAATTTGCCAATTGAGTTTTCGAACGAAGTATATGCCGAAATATTTCACATGGTCTTCTTGATGTGTCGACTTGAGTGTTTCCTAATATCACTGGTGGGCAGGTCTTTCTTCTAAGCTTAAATATCACATGTGATTCTACTTATCCATCAGATAATAAAAGATGTTTTAATAGGGTACGCGGGTGAAATGTCCACCGCCGACATCTCAAAACTAAGTAAAGTTTGAAATTTGTAACAACAATATTTAAATGTAGAGGGCAAAAGATGTATAACTAACCATCAACTTGATTCTTACGACGTCGCTATTGAGAGATAAACGCCAATGAAAATCCATAACAAAAGTATTTTATTTCGTTGTCAGTTGGTTTGGTTGTGAACACATCGAAACACAGTTATTTTAGCAAAAAAGAACTCTACTGGCCTTTTCTGAAAAAAGGACTCTACTGACCAGCAACTTTGTAAATTTCTAGACCAAAAGATTTTTACTGACGAGCAAGTTTAGACATTTTTAGCAAAAAAGATTCTACTGACGTTGCTCGTTTTTAGAAAAAATGGACTCTATCAATTCACTCTTTCAAAAAAAAAACACTACTGACACACAAATTCACATTTTTTAGAAAAAAAAAACTCTACTGACAAGCAAATTCAGATATTTTTTAATAGAAACTTTACTGACGAACAAATTGACATTTTTAGAAAATAAGAACTCTACTGACGAGCAAATGTAATAAAGTTAGAATGCCATTTTAGAATAAAAGGGACTGACTAACACTGTTGTTAAGTTCAGAAGTTATTTAATATAACCTCTATAAAATGACTAGGTAGAAAATGTGCCCATGAAATTTATATTTTGTATTGATTGAATAATGTAGCTATTATTTCGTTAAATTCATTTAAAATAATAATAATACATTGGATCTGATTGCCCTCTGGCCGTCCTATTTTACCTCGCCTATGGCGTAAAACACAAAAAAACACATTTCTAGAAGGATGAATTAGCTGGGAGTTTTACTGATCATAGTCACATAGTTGTTTGTTTGATATGTGTTATTTGATGTGATATAATTGGTTTGGTTTTTACAATATCAAATTGGACCTTTGTTTCCCGATCTAACCTATTTCTAATAGTGATTTCATACAAAGATATAGCAAGGCAAATAAATAACTCTTGAAATTAGATCAAAATTTATATTTTCACGTGAAACTGATATTACTAGATTTAAATAAGGTTTTATGAAGTGGGAATAGAAACTAGAATCTTATCGTTGCAAGGCCAATTCTTTTACTACAGAGCCATGGACAAGTCTAGTTTAGCAACTTAAAATTAAGAGCCGTGGAAGGGACCTGAATTAAAAAAAAAGCTGATAAAGATCAAAATAAATCTATTAAAAAATTTCAAGCAAAATTAATTTGAATTTGTATAAATCTTATGATTTGTGCACATTTAATAAGCAAAACATACGTGTAAATATATCTTATGTATATCGAATCAAATTTAAGTTAAATCATTGATTCCCAAAGTGGTCCGTATGGATCCCTAGGGGTCCTTGACAACTTTCAAGGGGTCTACGTCAGCAAAAAGAAATTTTGGAGATCTACGATAGTGGATCACAACACACCTTGTTAATATCTAATTTTTATTATTTTAAAGTCAATTACCGTCTTAATTTGTATTTGTATCTTTACTTTAAATATTTAATACTAAACGTTAGTATTAATAGAAATTTATAACAGAAATCGATTTTAATCGAATAGGGTCCACGGCAAAGCCCAAGGGGTCCACGACACAAACAAGTTTGAAAACCTGTGGTTTAAATATTATTTAATATGAAAATGGAGTGAAATTCTAGTTAATAAAAACGACGTAGGAAAATGATAATGATGACTAATTTTGTAACATATTCTGTATTTTTTATTGAAATAGCTTCTTGGATGTTGGATAATTACGCAAATAATAATTTTGAATAAGACTTTTTTCTATTTTCTTTGGAAAAAGTTGTTCAAATACAAAATTGTATCGCATTGTACTTTACCTTGTCGTGACTTCAGTGCAATATAATACAGATATGATGAAGTGCTCCGACACGTGCATCACAAAGAACATAAAACATCATTAAAAATGTTTACTTCCTGGGAAGCCGGATATGGAGGCACGTGTCAGCCACCGATGGAACAAGTTGTTCCGTGTTCCTACCCATGGTGATGGACGATGACCGATTTGACCAACCCTTGACATGATTTAGATCAGTAATTTGGGAATACCTGGAATGTAATTAGCTATTGAAAAAATCGATTATATAATTATAGATGAAATTAAATTCAAGGAATATGATATCAGTCACTACATAACAATTTTGTGAAGTAACTAGAGTGTAAATCCATACAAATGCAACGGAAGTGCGTTACGGCAGATAAGATAAGATAAGAGTCGAGTACCAATGATACGTCATTCGCTCTCAATGATATCATTTTTATACGGGTCGATTGTGATTAGTCGTCGCATATATATGTGAATAGAGATCTGTCGTTGTATGCGTACCGATATCAACAAGGAAATCGGCATAGATAAATAAAGATTTTAAAGTTGCATCGTAGTACAAATTTTGATTTAATTAAAAATGTCTGAATCAGGATAATATTTTAACCTATCCCCCGTAAATAATTATAATGAAAATAATAAAACAAATGCAGCATTTGCGCCGTGTATGGAACATAAGTTTATTAAAATAATTTCTATATTATTCGTAGTTTCTATAAATTTTTGAAGTTATTAAAAAGGAAAATATTTTTTAGGCAAAACAGATATTACAGCTGTTCAAAAAATGAGATAATATTGCCGCGAAAAAGTAAAAAAATACCATCAGTCAATGAATGTATGTTAATTTTAATTACATAAAGTTCTTCAAACATAATTATTACATGATGAGTGAAGTTGCGAAAACAATATTTGTTTAGGCGTTGTTTCACTGTGCGAACGAATATTATAGAAGTTATTAATCAGCAATTACTTCATTTCTCTAATGAAGGTTCATTTCTAAATGCTAATTACAATGACACACCGATCATATCTTATTTGAGGTATGGCATTAATTACGTTATTATTTTTAAATTTTATACATATTTTTAATACTATTATAAATATATAATTTTTAATTTATAATTTATTATTATATAAATGTGTATAATGGTTGACACTAATAAATATAGTGTATAAAGGTTGTCAAATATTTCCCTTCCGCCTTTTTGTATTATAAACCAAGAGCAAAAAAGCGGAAGGGAGATATTTGACAACCTAATATGTGCATCACGAGTGTTACCATATTAATAAACATTATTCAAAATTGTTATATGATATATTTATTTTTACTTAAATGCCATCTTGTACAGTAGCAAATAAGTTTTGGTGCAATCGCGTGTGAACCTTACGCGCACTCTTTTTTATAGATTTATAGGTTGATGTGTGACCGTCACTACACTTAGAATAGTAATGTTGCAAAGCTTCAACTGTCTTTATAAACTTACCAATAGTTTACGTTTGCAAATTAAAAACATTACATAATTAAAATTCGTTATTATTTTATCACACTGATTATAAACATTAAAATTACTACGCATGTATCAAATATTTGATAATCAACAATACACGTGCAATTAATTACCTATAAATATTTGCAATAGTTCAAATTCAGAACGACGCGATGGCTGATCCAAGCTTCATATAAATACCGCTTGATAGATTTTTCAAGCAACATTCAATTTGCTTCTAATTCAGCAAATCAGAAATAATCGCAATTGCTTCTATACAAAGTTTAGTAACGAAGTTTCAAGAGAAAAAGTTAAAAATGAAATCCGTGGCTGTATTCGTTGCTTTGATGGTGAGTCTAATTTTGTAGAATAATTAACCCTGTGAAAATATTTTTTAAATTTAAAAAATTGTTTATCGCGAATTTACTTGATAGTCATGGTTTTTATCTAGTTTATCTTATATTCTTATACCTTTTTCATCTATTCATCTACAAGATCGTATTTTCGGTGAGCTCTGCTCCTTTGGAGCAAGAAGCAGATGACTCTGAATGCTGCCATTGCTGCTGCGTGGAACCATACCTAAACAACTTATTGGAAGGAACCGTAATCGGAGAACTCAAAATGGAACCAAAACAATACGATCATGATCACCATGAACCAGGACAACATCCCGGAGGAATGAAATACCACAAACATTAGATGTTAGATGTTCAAGTTAATTCTTGATTTTTGAATATATATGCATGTTAGTTCTATTGTTAAATTTTTTGGAATAAATGGAATAAATTAAAATATGTGTTATTTATGTTCAGCTTAAACTTACAGATTTAGCATTTATTTGCTGTTTGATAAATAAAGCATAATAATATTTTCGCAAACTAGTGGTGTATGGCATCGCACATTAAGGCAAAATGCTGGGACTTTCCGAACTGTAACAAAATATTCGAGAAATAATAAATTTTTTAATAATAATAATAATAATTTTTTATTAATACTGTTACTTTAATTATTCTAATTTTATGAAAAAATATAGAAGCTTGTGAATTGGACGAGAACGTTTTATTTTAATAATCGGATTTAAAACAGGAACATTATCAAATATTTATTAGAATTATATAAATTGAATTGCAAAATTAAAATTATTTACTTAAAGTATATAAATGAGCTTTAGAACACTTTAAAATGCAAAATCGAACTTACATAAACAACTTTAGAATCATTCAAATCGTATGCTCCGTTCTGTCAACAACTGGATTTCTAACTTCTGCACTCTTTGCTCCGTACCTCCGAAACGGCTGGACTTGTCTTTGCCAAAAACTAATCAGCACATCTCCCTATCAATACGAATCGAATGTTGTTTAAATCTTTCAAATCGGTTGATCCGTGCGCCCGACAACGTGGACAAAAAATTGTATCCATACACACACATACACACACACACGTACATATATCCATTTTTTCTAAGGTTTGCCATAATGTTCAGAAACCTTCAAAACGTGAAGAAATGCAAAAATTTTCAATTTCAATTTTTGGACGATTACAATATCTTGAGTTAATAATAGTTAATAACATTTTTAGTAATAATCATACATATCCTAAAAACAAGGCAATGTCAAAAATAATTCTGGGATCTATTCGCAATTGATATGTGTATGTTAATAGTGGGTGAATAAAATAGATTATTATATGCTTCACATAGTCAATTGAAGAACATGTGTCATATTTAAAATTACAAATGTATCAGTCACATGTTTATTATATATTTTTCATCCATTTGGATTACAAGTTTTAATTATCTTATTAATTTTTTGTAAACCATCATTTTTTAACGCCAATATTTCATCTTATAGTAAAAAGTTTATTTCAATTTACAGCTTTTTTAAATAATATGCTTGTCGAAGGCTTTAAGTGAATATAATACTAATTCATTTTTTTACGATTGATAGGTTAAACAATGTTACTGATCTTGAACCTATATCCTATTCTTCAGCTTTTTTCATTCAAACCTGTAATAACTTATGACTAATAATGATTATTAATTTTAGAATTATTTTATAACTACAGATTTAGGTTTAAAAATAAAATAGCGTATATATAATTTAATTCTAAATAATCAAATCTAACTACATTTATCTTCTATCCTTTATCAAACTTTTATTTATAAGTATTAGCCATTAGAGTAAGGTTTACTAAATCTTATATATAAAAATGAATCGCAAAATGTGTTGGTTAGCACATAACTCAATAACGTCTGGACCAATTTGGCCAATCTCAATGTCAATGAATCATTTTGAGTCTGAATTTTTTTACTGTGCTCCAATTAGTATAAAATTTTGAAATTAGGTTTATCTTATTCTCAAGTTCAAAAATGAAAATAATTTATACTCCTTTGCCATTTCCCGGGGGGATGACATCCCTCTCAGTTTAATTTCTTTTTTTTTTCAAATTAACGTCTGATATCGATAAAACAACTGTTTTTCAAAAAAGCAAATACTTTTCATTTTATTTAAAGCAGTTGTACATTTAAGATCCATATGGGTGGATCTATATACATTTTGGTATAGACTGTAGTGTAAAAACATAATAGTTTTTAACTAATTGTAAATATCAGTATAGATTATTAAAAAAAAAAAAATTGAACTTTTGAATTGTAAAGATAAGTACAGGACAACGTCTATCGAGTCATCTAGTTAATAATAAAAAATAATAGATAAAGAAAAATAAAAAGTGCGGGAGTATTATTATAGCATACAAACCTATGATAGAGTTCATAAAGTTGGAATAGTTTCTCAAAATATTTCTTTAGTTATAGGGTTAAATCCCTTTTAGCCAAAAGGCACTACACAAAAGTAACTAAATACAAACTCAAAATGTTTAATTATTTAACAATTTTTATTCAACAACATATACATTTAAGTGAATAAATCATAAACAAAATTATATACAACTAATGACGGTGCTTTTCCATTCCTGGATGTTGTCCTGGTTCATGATGATCATGGTCGTATTGTTTTGGTTCCATTTTAAGTTCTCCAATGACAGTACCCGCCAACAAACTGTTCTGGAATGGTTCCACGCAGCAGCAATGGCAACATTCTGTTTCATCTGCTCCAAGTTCTGGTTCCATTGGAGCAGATCTCACAAAAAAGAAGAGCTGTGGAAAAAAATAAATCAATATATATTTGCTGATCACAAGATTGTAAGATCCAGTACAAATATTAACAAGGATATTATTAAAAAGAAGTAGGTGCACTGTGGTAAAAATCTAGATAAAATGACACGAACGTCCAATACGTATTACAAAAAGAACAGGAAGTAGAATCAAAATATTTTTTTTAAATAAATTTGATTAATATTATATATTAACTATCCCTTATTACCATAAAAGCAAATACAACAGCCAAAGTGATTTTCATGTTGGAGTTTAAGCTCAGTTAAGAACTTTAAAACCGAAGGAAAAAGCTCACAATGCTTCTAATAATTAAGCAGACCAAGTAATAACTGTGGAATTAAAATTTTATGCGCTTTATATACCCATACCAATCAATAACTTCTTATCGTAAATATTTAGAAGTAATTATATCTCATAAACAATATGTAATTCACACATATTGTTTCTTAATTGGATAATTAATTTTATCCTTATGTTGTTTATAATTAAATCATGTTTGAAATAAACTAAATACATTTTTATATTTATTGAAAATAATTCATTAATTCTTAGTGAATGGCATCCTATATCCTATTCTCTTCTTGAGGTTTCAAAAATTAATTATATATAACAATATACAACAAATCCAGAACTAAATTTTTTTTTTGTTCTGGATATGATATTTTATCATATTCTTGATTTCTTAATACTATTGATGGATTTGATTGAAAATTTAAAATTCTTAATTCTTAACATTTAAAATAATTATAAAAAATGCAAAATTAGTATTAAATTTCGTTTCTAACTATTATTTAGCTAATG
Organism: Ctenocephalides felis; assembly: GCF_003426905.1. Taxonomy (NCBI): domain Eukaryota; kingdom Metazoa; phylum Arthropoda; class Insecta; order Siphonaptera; family Pulicidae; genus Ctenocephalides; species Ctenocephalides felis. The sequence goes on from NW_020537758.1 coordinate 47,489,896, forward strand.
AATAAATAATAGATTCTAAAAGCAATAACTACTCTAAAGCTCTTCACTTATTTTTTAAGACGAAAGGTTTGGAATGTTATGGTAATCATCAGTTTAAATATGAAGTTCTTAGTTCATATGCACCATAAGTTCCCAAACTTTTTTGTGTCATGACCCCTTGGGCTTTGCCATGGACCCCCTATTCACCCAATATTGACTTTTTTAATAAACTATACTAAAGTTTAGTATTAAATTTTCGAAATTAAAATATTAGTTAGGTTTATAATTTAATAATTGAATTTAAATGAAGTAAATAAAAAGTATATATTTTATTATCAATATTTGGCAACAAATTTGTAAGGATTAATCTTACATTTCACTCAATAATTTCGCTGAACCTTCTTTCTACTGTCTATTATACAATCATTTATTTTTGAAGTAAAATTTCTTTAGGCGCGACTAGGGAGTAAATCCGTACAAATGCAACGGAAGTGCGTTACGGCCGAGTGGAGTGCCAATGATTCGTCATTCGCTCTCAATGAAATCATTTCTATGTCGATTGTTATTAGATGTCGTGTATGTGAATAGAAATCTGTCGTTGTATGCGTACCGGCATCAACGTTGTATGCGTACCGATATCAACAAAGAAATCGACATAGATAAATAAACATTTTAAAGTTACATCGTAGTACAAATCTTGATTTAATGAAAAATGCTTGAATCAGAAGAATATTTTACCCTGTTCCTTGAAAAACAAATTAAAATTTGTGCCGCAAACTAAATGTAAGTTTACTGATTACAAATTATTTTTATATTATTTGTAGTTTCTATAAATCTTTGAAGTTATAAAAATGGAAAATATTTTAGGCTGTTCAAAGAATGAGTTTATATCGCCAGCAAAAATGTAAAAAAATACAAGCAGTCAATGAATGTATGATAATTTTAATTACATGAAGTTCTTCAAACACTATTACATGATGAGTGAAGTTGCGAAAACAATTTTTGTTTAGGCGTTGTTTAACATAATCTACTACTAATAAACAATATTCAAAATGTTTATATGATGTATTTATTTTTACTTAAATGCCATCTTGTGCTGTAGCAAATTAGTTTTACTTCAATCGCTTGTGAACTTTACGTGTACTCTTTCTTTTTATCTTTAGTGTTCAGAAATACTATGCCTTTCTAAAAAAACGCAAAAAATATTGCCAGGCCTTTCTTGGATCTTTACAAGATCAACCATATTGCGACCACAAATCGAAAGCTTATGTTGCAAAATACACATTTTTATAATTTTTTATTTACTTGACATCTCGATTTATGAATATTATACGACTTTTTATCATAGGTATTATATAGGTAATAAATAGATATTAAAGTGGTGTATTGTGATCCATTACCGTAGACCTCCATTTTTATTTTGTGAACCTAGAATTGTTTTTGCTGATCTTGGACCCTTTGAATATTCTTATTGGTTCTAAAAAATTGCTTGGTTCAATCATTCAACTTAAAATTCCCATTGTGTAAAATTAGGAAAAAAAGTTAAAGCATTCATTCTTTGAAGTCTAATAAAATATTCTATTAATCCCCTAATCTAAATGAATCAGATGTATCGCATTTTATTAATTGATATTACTCGTAACTATTTTAATTACTATGGAATGTTATCAGATATTTAAATTATGAGCCGATAAGCAATGTTGCACAAGTATTTAAGCATCAGTAATCGGCATATGTTTCCAAAAATCAATTTTGATTTCATACAGAGCACAAGTGCCTAAGAAATAAAGTGTTAAGTACAAGAAGTTATATTAAAACACAATAAAAATGAAGCATACCGTTTTCTTGATCGTATTAGTGGTAAGAAAATAATTTTATTAATTAATTATGTATAAATCTAATTAAAATGATTTATAGTTACCCATTTACTATTACTTATTTCAAGGTTTGAATTGTCTGATATTATTGTTTTTATTCTTAGTATACAATTTTATTTTTTGGGATTTTTACATTATTCGTTAAATTGATACTTCTATATATTATAAAACAAAAGTGAACAAAAAGCCTTAAATTAGTTAATTTTGCTATACTCTTTTATTCCAAACTTTGGATTTGTTACATTTACATATTTGCAATTCAAATTTGCTTATTGCAAACACTAAATTGATTGATTTTAAACCCTTCAAATCATTTGCCATATTTATTAAAAAAAAACAAATTGACCAAACAAATAATTATGACACTCTAAAATAAGCTCATACTTATAAAAATATAATCCTTAAAATGACTTTTGACCGATTTTAAGAGCATCCTTAAATGACGAAAATCTCTTTAAAAGTTATTTTTCTTGTTTTTATGGTTAAATAATTCTTCTCTTGTTCGTTCAATTTATTGCTAATAATATTATTTACACAATAATATTAGTAATAAGTAGGTAATTAAATAAAGTATAACAGGTTGTCTACAACTATATCATTGTAATTGTTTCTAAAAAGTTTGCACTGTCGGTGCGATCTGCTCCAATGGAACCAGAACTTGGAGCAGATGAAACAGAATGTTGCCATTGCTGCTGCGTGGAACCATTCCAGAACAGTTTGTTGGCGGGTACTGTCATCGGAGAACTTAAAATGGAACCAAAACAATACGATCATGATCACCATGAACCAGGACAACATCCAGGAATGGAAAAACATCGACATTAGTTGATTGTAATTTTGTTTATGATGTATATTCACTTAAATGTAATGGTTGTTAAATACAAATGATTAAAAAATTAAATATTTTGAGTTTGTATTTGTGTGGTGCTGGTAATACTACGAAGTATCTGTAGTGCTTTATTAACAACCAAATTAAAATGATTAGTTATTGATAACTAGTGGTGCAGGGCATCGTGCCACAAGGCAAATTGCTGGGACTTCCGTACCAGAATTAAATATTCGAGCAAAAAATAATAATAATCAATAAATCTTGATCAATCATTAATAGCAATTGCTTTAAATATTTTCAAAGATAAAATTGTACTCGAAACACTTGAAAATGTTTACATTAAAGGGAAGCCGAATGATTCCATCTGAGGATATATTCCTTACGAGTGAAATAACGCATATGAAATATACATTATTAAACTGAATTGTAAAGTTAAAATATAAATATATATTTGAAAATTTTGAAAAAATATCTGAAAATTTTGAAATTTGTTTGAACCGTATAAGTGAACTTTAAAAATCTTGATTTAAACAAAATTAATCCACTTGTTTTAAACCTATATAAGATATCTGATAATTTGATGTGCATATGCCTAATGATCATTTTCGACCGCCAAATATATTTTTTTTTACTTTTTCCTCTGTATCTCCGAAACCGCTAGACCTGCCTAACCAAAAAATTGACCAATTCTTCATTTCATCTATACAAGTAAAATGTTTTTCGAATCTTTCAAATAGGGTACTCCGTTTTCTGAACTGAATTACCGTTTTTGGCACTTTTTGCTCAGTACCTTCAAAACGGCTGGACCTGTTTTCACTAAAAACTAATCAGCACGTCTTCTCACCAATAAGAATTGAATGTTTTTTGAATCATTCAAATCGGTCGATTAATCGTAGACAAAAAATTCTATCCAAATATATAAACACACACACACACCAATACATCAATTTTTTCTAAGGTATGTTCAAAAACCTTCAAAATGTTCAAAAACCTTCAAAACGTAAAAATGTGCAAAAATTTTTCTTTTAGATATTTTTGTGATTACTATAACTTACCCTACGGGAAGTTAATAAATATTTTCTTTAAAAAAAAACTAACATTAATCTGTGAATTATGTAAAATAAATAACATGTATTAAATTTCTAAGCAAATATTAAATTGTTAACTATTATTATTCAAGACATTTCTACATTTTTTTTGTAATATATATGAACATATACAGATACTTTTATATAAATTAATTAAAATATTGATCTTAATATTTTGATACTGTAGATAATAACTTTTTTCCATGAGTTAATAAATTATAATTTGCAATTGATTGAACAGTAAAGTACTAGCAGCGATATTTTACTGCCAATTCAAAATTTTAATTATTGATACTTAAAAGTTAACCTTTCTGAAAAAAATCTTACTTATTAATGAACTTCTGTAAAAAAAAAATTAAAGGTAATAAATTAAAAAGCAAAGATTAATTTGATTTTTTTTATATTTAATATTTTTCGATATTAGTTTCTAATTATCAGTGATGAGTGCAATATATAGTGTTACATCTATGCATATTAATTAAAATATTTATCTAAATATTTTAATTATAACAATTGTACTTATAACTAGATGCAACTCCTTTCCACGCCACCCAGGAGGTAGAGTTGCCGGGCGCGTTTTTTTTAATGTGGTGTCGCCACACAATTGTGCAGCCCTAATCCACCTAAACTAACTTATAAACTAATTATAAGTAACTTATAAGCTAATTATTCCTAACTGACACAAATGTAACGCGAAAAGAAGCCCCGCGAGATGACCTAAAGTTAACCCAACAATTTCGATTTTTAAAAGCGAAAGAACCTCTCGTGATAAAGAAACAATTAATATAGCAATTATATTTTAGCATTAAAACGGAAATCATAAATTTACAAAAAAAACATTTACATGATGTACCCCCCTCGATCCACCATGTAAACACTGAAAAAAAACTCCATAGGTTCCCAGGCTATGAAGTTTATGGACAAATCAATTTGTGATTTGTAATTATTAGTTAAAGTTTTAAAGAAAAGCGCGAAAAATAAAAGAAAGGTTCCTCCACACGCCAACCCGTTTGAGCTCTAAACAAAAATACGCGAATATTCCCAAAAAATATACGACCGAAATTTTTAACGTGAAAGCACCAACCAAAATTACGCGAATAACCCTCAAAAAATACGTGAAAATGCCCGTTAACTTGATCTTAACTGAAGACTAATAATACAATAACAATAATACAATATGAGTAAATATCTAATAATAGTTACACAATATAAGCAAAGTCTTTTTTCACACTTTCACTTCACTTCATTTTTGCACGTATTGTCGAATTTGGTAGTGGTTTTTTCTGTTGGTCCTATTTTGTCTTGAGCAGGATTTCTGGTAATCTTCTTGGAAAGTTGTCGACAACTCTGAAACAAAAATTGATTGATTAATTTAATTATTCAATTTAACAATTGTGTACCTAACTTCCAGCGGTCTTATGGTGGTCTTGAGTGCGTAGTTTGTTGGGAATCTTCTTGAAGATATATCTGAAACGAGATAAAAAAAACACAAATGCCCCTAAAATAGGGATTAGCACATGAACGGGGCCCCGGTAATAATATTTAGAAATTATACACTTATAACTAACTTAGGTAATATAATATTAATACTAAAAAACCTCTACATAACCTCCTCCTGGTGGTGATTTGGCAACCCATTCTAGTGTCGTGGTATATGAAATAGGGCTGATGCACACTTTCTTCAATCGGTTGTAGTAGTAGTTCTTGGTAATTATATCCCTGGTGTCAATTGTCTAAAATAAATATATATTTCATTAATTATATACATAATTTTTAACGTTTTGTAACTTTATACCTTTTTTTTTTAACTTCAAACACTGCATCTTCCATATCCCTGCATCTCAGTCCAAGGAAACCTATTGTGCAACCACAAAATTTTTAAATTCAATTGATCAAATCGCGTTCATTACATAACAGCCAAAAATTCCGTCGAAGTAAATATAAGTAATTTAATAAACAAATCGGATTTAGATTTTTAAATGAGTTATTTGCATCCATGGATAATGTAACACACTAATAATAAACATAATAAAAAAAATTTTGTACATAATCTGTACATTCAGTATTAATTAAAATTTAAGGTGTATGGCGTTGCTCCGCTTCTGGGAAAACTTTGCAAGCACCACACACCGGCAAATAAAAAACATTTACATATAAAATTAATTAAATATTAAATCGCGAATTACTCGAACCTATCGTGGGGGGTAGGCGATAGGAACGTACTTTAACCGCTCAAACCCGGCTTTAAAAATCGTTTTAAACGATAAGCAATCAACGATAAAAATTTCGAATCAAAGTCTTCGCACGAACAAAACAGAAAAATAAAAAGTATGGACACAAATAACCTTGGATGATAAAAATAAGTAAATATAAAAAAATATAAAATCAAATTAGTAATTGTAAAATAGATAGAATAATATCAAAAAACTAATGCACAATAAGTTTCCGAAGTTGTCCGCCCCTGTGCAAAACATTGTATGAAACCCTGGAACAAGTGAAAGAAATACATTAGTTAAAAAATCAAAACAAGCATTAGTCAATTGTAAATATTCAAAATACAGAGTCATGTAATAAAATTAATTTATTGTATTTCGAATATCACAAAATATGTCCTAAATCGTTTGTTTCCTCAAAACTTCTTTACTATTTAAGAAACGGAATGTATTATTCAATAAAGTATTGATGCAAATATTGATGGTATATACGTTACAATATGAAGACGCATTTAATTATTTGTTATAATGAAGTATTTTTACAACAAGAAACACTTCGGCAGCTCAGCACAAATACTAAAAAACATGGAAATTAATGTCGATTAATATAAAAAAAACGATAGATCGATATGAAATCGAGTCAAGGCAGATGAATCCAAACACAAACATGCCACGCATTTGAAATCAAATATATATATAGTTGTTACATAATACAAATTATTTCATAAACACTTACCCTTGCTAGGTCGCCTCCAGCTCCAAATACACAATGATATGATGTAGTATATTCGGTCAACTTATATAGGCTGAAAACGCTGCAAAACTGGGAATTATTACCAGATGATAATAAAATTATCTATTTTTGCCAAATCGAAATACTTTCAGGTTCATAACTATTGACAGTACAGGTGTCTAGTTCCTCAATAGCCGCCAGGTTATGGCTATGGATGTTGCTATAAAATAGCCAGTTTCAACAAGTATGTGACATGCAGTAGTAAAAGAAAATTGTTGAGTGTTGCTAGAGTAATTGTTTTGATATACGAGTTGTCATGTGATAATACATATTTTTTGGAAGACATTAGTGTTTTTAAATGACAATTCAAATGCAATTTTAGGCTGATTATGCGAGACTCAGATCATCCGGCAGAATTATAATATATAATATATATACATATATATATATATATATATATATATATATATATATACATCAAAATAAAACTCAAACGCAATTGTATTTACTGCAAATAATTGCCCGTTCAGTAAGAACAGATAAAACCAAGATGGTTACGAAACGGAGGTGACATTTTCTGAAAGGTACGTGATTTTTAATTGACGTTCTTTTATAAAATTTGTTGAAAGTTTCTTTTTATTTTTATTCAACAATATATTTACAACTGTCCTACATAGACATTTAGTAAATCGTTTGACAATTAATTTGTTGAAAGCTGGCGATCACACCTTCTAATATTATTTTTTTGTCACATAGAAGAATTCATTTTTGACACACAGACCCAGGGCCGTGTTTAAACTGCATATTAAAGTTATGCAAACATTAAAATAACATGTATGCCTAGTAGTATATGAATGAATTATATAGTACAAAATACATGAGGTATATATATATATATATATATATATATATATATAATATTAGGTTTTTTTGTTCAACGCTGAGACATGTTTTGATATGAGTTTCAGCCAGTCGTCGAAATAAAAGAAACAAATAAATACAAAATATATATAATATGTAAAATATACGTTTCGACACGGATTGTGTGTCATCATTCAGCAATTCTTTGTTAACAGTATCTAAAAAAATTTTACAAAGATTTTTTTTTAAAAATAAACTTAATTTTATATTTAAAATAATTAAATTATTAATTAGATTATATGTATATATATATATATATATATATCTATATATATTTATATATATATATATATATATATATAATCCAAAACTATATGTAATTTTTATGTAATAGTTTTTAATACACATATTATGCATTAAAATACACTCAGATCAATGGCGATTCTGATTCTTTTATATCAATTAACTTGATTTCATAAAGCGAATATATTAGCACACTTTGTTTTAAAACTGTTGAATTTAATAGATTAAGGACAAGCAAACCACGGCTTATGGGATTCATTGAGCCCTTATTGGGGCCCGCCAAGTCTTTCTAAAGTAGAATTTTCTATTAATTCATGAAAAATGTACTTCTTTAATTTAGTATTTTTATATTATAATGTTTATTAATATATATCAAGTTTGTCTTAGAGTTGAAAAAGCTTATCACTCTTAAGAAAAAATCTGTGGAGGGATCTCTTTTCAATATTTACTATTAGTTATTTTCAACGTGTTTTTAATCTTTTGCATTGTAAATTTTTTTTCTATGATCGAGTGATTTGTGAAGAAAAATTTTTACCACAAAGAATGAGGTGCCGATTGAACAGTAAAATAGATCAACATTACATAGCGCTTCTCATACAAAATGGTACTAAATACTATCAAAATGCTATATGGTTGCTGTGCAGTCAGACGCTTTTCATAGAAAACCCGATTAAGAAAACGTACAAATGTCATACGCATAATCATAACTGCATCTTTGTGATAATATGACTTAATAACATATGAGTGAAGTTGCATTTTATATATAAAACGCATGATCGCACAGTAAATACCTGGAATTTTGACAGTATTTAGTATTATTGTCCTATTTTACGAAAAAATCGGCCTTAGATTTATATAAAAAACGATATATTAACACGTTCCACTCGGGAATTCCGTATATGATTTACCTATGCGGAAGGAGCGACAGTTTACGACTCGAAAGGGTTAAATCAGTGGTCTCCAACCTTTTCTTCCTCACGCCCCCTTTCGAAAAAAAAATATTGCGCCTCCCCTAATTTTTCTAGTAATTTAATTTAAATATACTTAACTAAAATTATGCCAAATAATACACAATATTTTAAAAAAATGTAATAAGAAAAAATAATTTTAACTTCAATGAAAATAAGTCATAGAATAATAATTAACACAACATTCAAAAAATTTAATGCGACGGTTGAACTTGTTTTTTACTAAATCATCATATTTCTCAATGACAAATGGATTTCTAATCCATTCGTATTTGGACATATCTAGATCTTTAAAGCAATGTGAAAATTGGTTCCTTAGACTAATCTTATGATTTATAATATGATCTTTACTTACTTCTATTTCATCAATAACACAAGTAATTTTAAAGGTGTGAAACATGTTATGTTTATTAGTTTTCATACTAGCTATAACAGTTTTAATTTTTTTCATGAAAGCCGTAATCTTGTCTTTCTGAACAAAAGCATGAATTTGAGATCCTTGCATTGATTTATTTAAATCGCTTAGTCTTTGAAAAATATCAACTAAATAGGTAAATTTTGCGAAGAACTACGTGTTCTAAAACAAACCTGCTTCATCTCTTTTGTTATCAGCAAAAAATATGGCAATTTCTTTTTTGATCCCTAACACTCTTTGGAGTACTTTAGCACTTGCAAGCCAACGTGCTTCACAATAATAAAGTAGTACATTTTGAAGTATATTTGTCCTGACAAAATTGCAGCTAAAATTGTGGATTTCTTGCACGTATTTTGCTTATTTGTTTTTGACACTTACTCAGCATTTAAAATTAGTACTTTTAAAACAGCATTGCGCTCCTCCTGGAACGGTATGGCGCCCCCCTAGAGGGACGCGCCCCACACGTTGGAAATCGCTGGGTTAAATATTTCCGTAGAATGATCAAAAATACTGTTACGACGCTAATTAATTTAAACAGCAATCTTGACATACTGCAATAAATAAATTTAGATCTTATTGTAAACGCATGTTTTTCAATGACCACAATGCATACCGAACAAAATAGCATAACATATATGTACAATAGTATCAAGTTTATAGCATGAACGTTTTATTCAGAATGCCGCACCAAGTTGCTGGCAGATTGCATTTAAATCTGTGCAGGGTTAAAATTTTAATTTCTTAATATGCTAAAGAGATCTTAATTATTGGATTTCTTCTGATATGTAAAAATAATCACTTTTTAAGATTTATTGATTTTTTTATATTATAACTTAAATTATTGAGTGTTGATATTTCAGTCTTGTTGGATAACTCATCCTCCCGCTCAATAATAATTCGTTTCATCTGATTCGACACACGATTTATAAAAGTTTTATATAAATGCTAGATTTGGTACTAACTTACAAACTTAAAATTACAAACTTATCTTAATAAAGTTCTGATAACATAATAGTATTATAATAAATACATAATAAAAATTTACACTGAATGGTCGTTAAAAAGGTTAGTTAGATTAAAACTTAACCAGTAAAAAATGAAAAGACATTTTTTAACTAATTCAATTTATTCAATATAACTTATAATTAATAATTAAAATAAATTCCATCTAAAAATTCTAAAACAATTAAAGATCATCAGAAATTAACTTGAACATCTAAAATCTAATGTTTGTGGGATTTCATTCCACCGGGATGTTGTCCTGGTTCATGGTGATCGTGATCGTATTGTTTTGGTTCCATTTTGAGTTCACCAATTACGGTACCTTCCAACAAGTTGTTCAGGTATGGTTCCACGCAGCAGCAATGGCAGCATTCGGAGTCATCTGCTTCTTCTATTGGAGCAGAAGTAACCGCCAAAAATACCTATATAAATTAAAAATAAAAATGTTAATTTTGTTAATTTTATTAAATGCATTTGTTTTGTATAAGACAGAAATAGGTTTTGTACATTTTCTTATAAATATGCTTTTGTCTGAGCAGGGTATAAAGTTTTATCTAAAATTGCAATATCTGTACAATAAGAATTGGTTTTATCTTTATAAAATAATTATTTACTCTTAGTAAACAATAACTATTAATTTTGAAACCACGTGGTCATATACGCTTGCATATTAATGCAAAGCAAATCTGGCCACTAGTAATAATACTACTTGAATTGCCTATAATATTTATTTTTTATTTTTTACCTTACCAAGACTTCTACTTACCATAAAGGCCACAAATGTCACCGCAAAGAATTTCATTTTGGCTGATGTTGTATGCGAATTTAACAATTCAAGGAACACTTATCGATTCTTGTTACTTCTTGGAACTGAATACTTCCTCAATAGCTCGCTGGGTATTTATACACAAAATTGAATCAATTATAAACATTCCAATCTGTTCACCAGTTCAGTAACATCATTAAATAATATAAACAAATTAAATTAACTATACACGAAAACGCAATCAACAAGTTATTAGATCCATATCAGAAGTAAATATTTTTATTGATAAGTTAAACGGTTTTAGATTATTGAAATATTATAAAAATATACGCATTATTAGAACATTGATAACATTTATAGTTTTGAAAAATTAAAAAATGTGATGCATTGTTTTGTTATTTTGGAAACATTCTAATGACATTATTTTTTTAAAACAACCGAAAAGCAAGCGATCAAAGTGCACAAAATATTTTGATGGGGATACAGAATAGTCTAATATTTTTAGGATTTTAATTTACCTTTGTTTAGATATATAGTTGGTTTTTATTTCAATAAAAATACATATAAAATCAAGGGTCTACGACAAGGCGTTCAAATTATAAAAAAACATTAATCATTAATGCTAGGTTGTTATTGCAATTTTTCTTGAGGCAAAATATCTCACACTAGTTTATTTCTGCGTCGGAATTAAAAACATTATATTTGTGATATTAAATATTCAATAAATTGTTCTGAATTATTATTGAAAAATATAATAATCTTTATCATTTGATGTAGGTATACATAAAATCTCAAATACTATCCACTGCAATAATTTTGCCAGATTCCATTGGCAACAAATAATTGAAGCAGCACCTTAAATTTTTAGTAATCAGAATTCCCAAAAAAAAAAATATTTTATTCATATATATCCATTGTTTCAAAGAAAAAAAAAATTACTATATTTAATATAGATTTCGAATTTTAATCTCTTATTAATACTTTTTATGTATCTAATTATTTACTTAATTACAAACCAGACAAAAATCTGTTTACACATACACACACATACATACTTTTTCCAAATTTGGTCTCATTCGATTCAGAATCGCTTGAAACACCGAGAATACACAAAATTAGCGAATCAGATTTTTTATTAAAACAGACTTCTCCTTCGGGAAGTAAATAATATATTATTAATAATAAAGTAAATAATAATATTCACATGAATACAATTAATTGAAACAACGTCTCTTTGGTTTGAGACTTAGGCCATTGTCATGAATTATTAGTTCAATACTAAAAAAAATCAATCAATATTTTTATTTACGCATACAATATATAAATAGCAACTATAGAATTTTATGTGTTTTATTTTATTTTTATAATTTTATAAACTTATTTTGATAAAAGTATATTATAAGAGCTACTGACGACGTGGCGATCTTTTTCTCACCTTTAAAGCATTTAAATAATCCTCGGTCCTTCGTCTTTCATCTTTGATAAATTTAATTCCTTTTTTCTTAATTGCTGTTATACGCAATCGTTCTTCACTTATATTGTAATCTTCTAGGATACGATTTGTTTTCTTGATTTGATCCAAAGTTGTGAATAAATCCGACAAAGATGCATCAGATTGAGATACACTAAATTAAGGTTAATAAATAATATTTTAAATTTAGATTCATTACTATAGTTCAGCAGTTGAATATTAATTATTTAGCAAGAATAATGTGTATTTAGGAAAGCTAAAGAATTTTGAGTTTTTGTTAGGAAAAAATTATTACAATGAATCAGTAAAAATATCTGACATAGCAATTAATTTTGATGTAAAAATTATATTAATTAAACATGTTTAACTAATTTTTGCTTCGTGGATAATCTTATATATAAAAATGGAGCTCTCGATCAAATGATTCGGTAAAACTTGAAAACGGCTAAACCGATTTGGCCAGTCTTAGTCTTGAAAAATTCGTGCCAATCCAGAGATGATCGGAAAAGTGAGATATTATTTCAAAATCGAGTAAAAACTTTACATTTTTACTTTGAAAATTTTTGTAGAAGCGTAATTTAAATAAAACCATGGACGATGGCTAATACGTGAAATGTCAAACGTTTTTGACAGATTATGTTCAATTACGTTTAAAAGAATGTTTTACTTGAACATTATTTATTTATGATTAAATTGTAGTAAGTGATTTTGTTTGTATTTTATTTATATACAAAAACGTTAGTAAACGGGCCGCAAGTGTTACCAGAGACTCAAAATATCAACTTTTTTGAAATGTTAATATGAAAATGCACTTTTTGGCATATTTTTCTCAAACATGGTGCTCTCATTTGTATAATTATATACTCATTGGTATTTATAAAACTTTTTCTAGGTTATATTATTTTTTATTTATGTTATTTAAATTCAGAACCTAAATTTGGTATCGATCAAATGGACATTTTGTCGAATAACATTTTCCCAGTTATAATTTCCCAGAATTTATCGAAGAATAGATAGTAATATATGAAGGTCCGGGGTTAAAACGGTCCACCACTGATGTGTCAAAAATCAGTAAAGTTAAGCATTATTTAACAACAATATTTGAAAACGGTAATCTTTGAAATGGGGAAGATGAACGGTAATCTTTGAAAATCCATAATAAAAGTATTTTCTTCCGTTGGTAACTTTTTAGCATTAGTTAAAAATGTAATTATTTTGTTGTAAAATACCTACCTTTAAAATTTTAATCAGGCTTTATACCTTTTTGCCACCTGCCCGTTTCAAGTTATCCCGCTTATAGGGTAAAAAGGTCTGATAACAAATTTTTGAAAGACACATTTCTACAATGATGAAGTAGAAGGCAGTTTACTGAAGTCAGATAATTGTTCGTTTGATATGTGTTATTTGTTGTGATATAATTGTTTTGGTTTTCACAATATAGTTTATATTTGCTCAAAGTCAAACTGGACCTTTGTGCCTCACCCTGCTCTACATATATACTTTTTATTAAATTTACTTTAATTCATCGAATGTTACTTGCAAAAATTTGAAAATTTTGTATAAGCTCAGTAGAATTATTTACAATTATACACAAAATCCATAATCCAAAAAGAATCTGAAAAACTTGAAACGTAATCAATAAGACAATAAGACAATAAAGTCGAAAGACCAAAAAAGACTTGGTGGATTTACTATGTTTTCTATAGAAAGTGTATAAATCTTCCAGCTTGATTGTATTGACAAAATATAAACAAACTAATGGGGTTTGTTGTTTTTATAATACTTCATTGTATATAGCATTCAAACAACACATCCTTATACACTTAAAGTATTAATATTTATGATTCTCTAGAAATTTTAGAATATACCTTACTCAGCAAAACAACGTTTGCCGGTCAGCTAGTAAATATATAATTCCTTGTCCATAAACACGGTTTATAGAAAATAATCATCTGATCATCATTTTACATTTCCAATAATAACAGAGTTAGTCAGATTTGAGACAATAAAGAAAAGGTGGACAAAATAATTATAATTAATAATAATAACGAAATTTTAATACAAAGAATAACACTTAATGTTACCTGTAACATATGAACTCCGGATAATCATTTGACTCTTGCATTCGGAAGCGAGACTGTTAAAAAAAATACAAATGAAATTTTAATTATCATGTGCAATATTTATAATTGACAAAAATTGTTTACAAAAATATACCTCTAAATCTCTTTTCAAAGACAGTATTCCTTGCTTGGATATAGCTAATATTCGCAGCTTCAATAAAACACTATAATACCGATTGACTCTAAAATGTAAATAACATAATAAACAGAATAAAAATCAATAAACATATTTTTGTATGCAAATTATTGTCAAAACACTTTATATATTTTTAAATTTGGTAGAAATTAACTTATCACAAAAAGTACAAATGCGTTATTTTTTAAATAAAGCAGACCTGGTGACTAATCTTTACTACCATCGATAGCATAGCACTAAATAAGCTGGAAAATTAATTACTTGACTCAAATTTTGAAAATATCATATGGCCAAAATAATTTGATAACTATTAACTTGTTGTATTCATTTGCTTTCTTGGTTGTATTAATTATTTATTATTCTTTTTACAAATATCTGAATAAAGTAGTAATCAAATTTATAAAATTATTTTAAATACAATTTGGTAAGCATATATTATTTCTCCTTACTTTCTATTGAGGGTCGTGGTTGTGCAAATATATTCGATTTGTCCATTTTCTAAGATTCCAATACGATTGCACAAAGCTTCGCATTCTATAAGATTGGATGATGCCAGTAGTATGGTGCCTCCTTGAAGCACATAATGTCGAATCATTCTCCAAATGAGCCTTTTGGACACGTGGGTTAGGCCACGGGTGGGTTCATCGAGTAGGACAAGATCTCGGCCGCAAAGAAGTGCTTGGGCGATCGCAAACCTTCGCCGGACATCTTGATTCACATCGTGTACCTAGAATGGATTAATTAGAAATAATATAGGATTTATGAAAAATATATTTCACCTTCTTCCGTCTATAATCTTCTAATTGCATTGCTTTTATAAACATATTGATTCTTTCCCTTCTATAAGAATCACTATAACCATTTAACGTCATCAGAAGATGCAATGTATCTTCAATGCTTAAGGCTTCTGTATATGTGGAAGTTTCATCACAGTGTGTTATTTGACTTAGATATTTGGAGCCATGTTTTGTCAGTCTGGCATTTCCGATAAAGGCATCTCCACCAAATGATACTTCTGATCCACTCAAAATACGCATAATTGTTGTTTTCCCTGATTTACTGTTTCCTAATAGTGCAAATCCAGTATTAGCCAGTACACCAAATGTTAAACCACCGGCACCTATAGTTTTGCCATACCTGAAAACATATGAGACGTTAAATAAATGAATTAATGAATTAAGTATTGGCATACAATACAAACCTCTTGTGTATTCGTGAAACGAGCAGTTTATAATTCTGCGATGTGCTGGCATCACTAAGAGTATTTGCTAAAATTTGTTCTATTGCAAATTTTTCTTGTAATACTTCATTATCCGTTGGTATGACCAAAGTTCCATAATTGCTATAAGTTTCATTATTTAGAATCCGCGCCTCATACAGGTATAATATTAAAATTACTATAACCAAATCCAGAATCAAGAACAAAATTGCTTGTAGTACGCCGGATTGATAAAGAAGTTTTGTTGATAATTCATCGGGGCAATCAAAATTATAAAATTTTGTTAAATTACACCTCATTTGACAACAATCGTACAGTCTATTATATATTTTGTCACACGTTTCAGGCGGTTCCATTTTGCTGAGTTGACAATTCGAAAGTTTGGTTAATACAAAAAATAGATCGTGCAACCCTTGGCTGAATGCTACGGAAGGTATAAGTTGTGCTAAAGTTTTAGTAATCGTAAAAATAATGTACTCTGTTTCTAAGAAACTGATTTTTCTGACATCATGCAAAGAACTGTATCTGGATAAATTCCGGATTATATCGCTTCTCCATTTGTACCATGCTTCTGGAGCAGCTATGGAGATGACTGATATTGTAAATATTACCACATACCCGGTTTGCTTAGAATTAAAATAAAATGTAGTTAGATAAGAAGTACAAGTTCCAACCATGCTGTACAAAAACATTATAAAAAATACAAGCTGCCACTCTGATGAAGTATAATCGCTGTCGGAAAACCACATCAAGCATAGAAGTAAGCACAAACTGTAAATTGTGTAGAATAAAATATCCACTAGAGCAATTGTTATCCAATACATTAAAGAAGATACTCCAGCATAGTGCATTTGTTGTTTGAAAAAATTAGATTTTTCTGCGTAAGGAACTGATGCTGCAATTGGAATCGCAAAGGCGAATACAAAACCAATAATTGGGCACCTGGAAAAGAAAGGTTATTTTTGATATCCAATTATTTTCATACACATTAGTACAAATTTCTGAGTAAATCAACTTCTACTTACCAGTAATTTGAAGAGACATAGTATAAATCATTATATCCATCTTCTTTTACAACTTTTGTCTGTATCATTAGTGGATTATCCTTTTCAATCTTTAAAACGATGTTTGCCAACAGATCATTTAATATTATATCATGGCAGAAGTTGTTACTAAATAAATGAACTTGCAAAAAATTCTGTTTGTAATCGGTAAGTTCAAACACAACAGTTGCTGGAGTAATTTTTCCCAAATGTTTAATTTGCTGCAATTGAGAATTTATAGTTTATACCATTTTCTATGTGGTTTAAAAAATATATTGATATGTCTTTAGCCTACCATTCTAGAATCGTAATATTGTATACGTTCACTAAAATTTGTGATCTGATTCAATACAGCATCAGTCCAAAATTCAGTTTGAAATTCTTGTCTGATGTTTCTAAATATCAAAGCTGTGTCTATACGAGGAGGACAATTTCTTCTGTATTTGGTATCCTAAAATTTAATAAACATATTTAAAAATATCCTCTAAATTAAATACATCGTACATCTGATTCATTCATTTATAATGAATTGTTTTTCTTTCTTCTTTTATTTCTTACCATTGGTTCTAGATGCAGTAATGAAATAATAACTGCAACCATTGACAACGTAAAAATGAGTGTATAGGGCATCCAATTCATAATCATACATGCTAATTTTCTATATGCCAATGAAATAAACTGTCGATAAATAAGAAGAGTTCCCTTCCATTGTATTCTATATTTTCGACTTGAACTGCCTTGTTCGAAATCTTCCGCCATATTTTGTCTACTTGCGTCATGCAGAACTAGAGATAGAGGCATGTCTGGCAATTCACCAGGAGCCTGAATAATAAATTTACTTATCAGATATGTATCAAACGATTGGAAAGCAAAATCCTATAAAATCAACCTAAATACTTACCCCAGTAAATACGTCTTCCATTACAGCTTGTTCCAAATGAAAAGTTATTATGCCCAAGTAGTTCTTATAATTTTCAATTTCTTCGAATAAATTTGGAAATTTATGTGTTTCCAGTACAGGCAGAGTTACCACAAATATCGGATTTGCATCATGCACGGTTTCAGTTACGGAAATATGTCTCTTCACAAGATCGATGACTCGTTGAGGGTAAAAGACATTGGAACAGATCATGGTCAATGTATAACCGTATCGAAATAATCCTTTGATGTACCTTTGGAAAAAATTAACAATGCATATATTGATTTTTGATTTCTTTAGCATATTTTGTTTGATTAGCTAGAAGTCTTAGAATCTTATAAACTCTAAATGAGTTTAGGGACCAAGTAGTGAAGATCTGCCAAATTCGATTGATTTTGATTGTCATCAATAGATAAATATCCATAAAAACTTGAGGTCAATTTACCTTAAGCAAATTTATTTCATTTAAATTAGTAATCTAATAAATTACAGTTTATTAAAATATTGCAGATACTACTTAAACAAAATTTTTAATCATGTGGTTTGTAATTTTTCTTACCATGGTGAACCAAGACACTGCAAAGATCCTCGATAAACTATTGCTAATTTATCCGCCAGCAATTCTGCTTCTGAGGAATCTTCAGTTGTTATGATTAATGTTTTTACACCACGGTACTTCAAAAGGAAACTCCAAATTTCTCTCTGAGTTGTCGTGTCTAAACCTGCCGTTGGTTGATCTAGTAACAATATGTCTACTTCTCCAATCACTGCCAAAGCTATAGACAATTTTCTAAGTTGATTCGGTCGCAAAGATGATGTGGAAGCATTGTAATAATCAAAAAGATTTAGCTCTAATAGCAGTTTAGCAGATTCTGTTTTAGCTCGAGGTAGGTCATACCCTCGTAGCATTCCAAAATATATCAGTAGATCCAAAATGCTCATGTGTTCACAATGAATATTGCCCTAATTATAAAAAGGACGAATATATCGCAATAATATATTTATTTATTCGAAATCTGATTGTATATTTATCTTTTCCAACCTGCGCACAAAATCCTACATTTCCATTGACAACTACTCGTCCAAGAGTAGGATAAACAGTACCGGCCATAATATTGACTAATGTCGATTTTCCACCATAACGTTCACCCATAATTACAGTATTAGTATTTTTTTCAAACTCTGCACTAAAATTTCTTACTGCCACTGTGCGTTTCCTTGAGGGTCCAAAACCGACCCTAAATTTCATATATATATATATATATATATATATATATATATATATATATATATATGTTTCTGAAGCTTATTCAAACTAATTGCTTATCAAACTTTACATTGGGATATCTAATATTTAAAGTGTTTAATTAACTTAAGTTAGAGTGAGCGGATTTTTTAAAAAAATCTACGCTTGTTTTCAACCTTACCTATATACTTTATATACTCGTGACAAAGTTATAGCAATTATTCCAACTTCTGCTTTCTCATTTGGAAAACGAGGCAGTAAAGATATTGCAGATGTGCCAAATACTTTGAAACCACAAAGTTCACCTAGAAGCTCAACCAACCAGAAAAATGGCACGAAACACCATATAGTTCCATATCTATTAGAAATAAATTTATTTAGGATGAACGAAAATGCTTGTCAAGAACAAAGATTAAATAATTCATTTGCTACAAGTTTTAATAGTGATTCATCAAAATATATGCAATATTATTCCATTTATAACATCTGAGCATTTTACATTAACAAATAAAAAATTTAGACATAACAAATAGATGCTTTAGTTTTTGCGTGCCAGTGTTATATAAAATGGTAAAAGCGAAAAAAATAATATATGAAATTTTATAATATCGCTAATGCTGAATTTTAAAAAGTAGCACTTTTATTTTTGCGAAGATCATATTGTTCCTTATGTTGCAACTCTAATGTGTTTATTAGAATATTCGGTAATGTCAAATATTCTTATAAAAATTAAAATTTATATTGGGCGATCTTATTGTTCAAATCTTTTGCGTTTGCGCTATAAACAATTATTTATGTAGCAGGCCATAAAATAAAACAAAAATCAACAAACTATTTAACAAAATTTGTAATTTCCAATCAATAGCTTT
This sequence comes from Ctenocephalides felis, assembly GCF_003426905.1. NCBI lineage: Eukaryota > Metazoa > Arthropoda > Insecta > Siphonaptera > Pulicidae > Ctenocephalides > Ctenocephalides felis. The sequence goes on from NW_020537758.1 coordinate 47,509,956, forward strand.
TTGCAAGTGTGATTTTTATGCAAATTGCAAGTAATTTTTTTTAAAACTTCAAGACCTAGAAAAGGTTAGCATTACCAATGCATTATTATTAAAAAAGTTATTTACTTATTATCCCGCATCTTATTCAGAAAATATGTAGCCAGTGACAACCAAACGACATCAAAAAGCATCACGAGCATGATAGCTGTCAAATTCGGTTTTTTCATCGATTTTATGATCCAGGAACCTGACCATACATCTTCATATAAAAATTTCCTCGTTGACGTCGTCTCATCAATTACCTGAAAGCCAAGTTGGAGAGCGTAGCACGGCCAAATGCAATAATACAAACAATTCTCCATACCCGGCTCATATATGGGATAGACCATAAACCAGGAAATTGCCATAATTAAAATATTTAAGTTGTAGTCTTCAGTCATGCAAGATATTAGAAACGCCAAAACAATACCACAGAGGCAGAATAATGATAAAAACATCCAAATGATGTACCATTTTGTCAATTCATAATCCTTCAAAATAAGGGCCAGGACAAAGGCAATGACAACGTTTGTGATCATTCGTTGAATAACGTAGCCAAACCAAATAAAAATTTCAGGTACATTGCACGATATGATCATATACTTCATGAGAGTTTCACGTTCTAGCATAACGTCTTTAACAGTTTTTATGATAAATACGAACGCTAATTTGATCAGAAACGTCATGATGATTCTATCATCCATTATGTGAATGCTTGTTGCCAAGAAACTATGCTTGCTATTCTCACTTTTAGAGTTCAGTCTGTTCACGCGCATGTCAAAATTACGAAAATTAGTACCATGCATCTGAAGAAAACTTCGATGTGTTTTCTTTTGAAAATTTTTTGCTTTAGTTTTCCAAGAACTAGTGTCGTGGATCATACTATTCTGATGAGTTCTTATCGTAAAATGTAAATTATTTGATTGATTGCTATGAAAAACCATTGCTATATTAGATGATTTCTTTCGTTTGATATTCCGCATTGGCTCATTTATTCCAACTGTCCTGCAATCCTTGTGACTGCAAACGTCGCTCATTATTCTCTTCGTCAAGTTTGTGACGGGGAAAAAGAATACTTCTTCTACGGAATCATTTTGCGAACGTAATTCTGGTGTGCGTCTTGTTAATGAATCACCATGTTTAACTTCGCTCTCCACAATCAACCAGAATATCAAGCAAACGCATAGTGATACTACAAATTCAGGAAATCTTTGAACTTTGACTTGTTTCCAGAATAAACATTTGAGAATATTAAATATGTGAATTTTCGAATATCGAGTCATTTTTTAATTTATAGAATATATTTTGTTAGAATTTTTTAAACAAACTTGTGCAAAGATTTTGTTTTTGATGTATAGCTTTTGTTTTTATTTTTGCAATAAAATTTGAAGATAATGTTGTGTTTTTATTTTTATTGACATTCATAAGTACATATTACGTACGGATTATATAAATAAGAAGCAGAGTTTAACTAGTTGGTATTGGTATTTAGCCTTGAGGCAAGTTACATGAACTTCCCGATATGTGTAAATAATCGACTTAATCAATAAAAAATAAATTAATTTATGAGTGGATCTATTACACATAATTGAAAACGAACAAACACGTTAACTCGGAGTATTTTCTAAAAGCAACTTTTCAAAAATTAACAATTGTTATATTTGAACCAGTTTCCGTAGGATTTTAATGGTATTATTATTATTAATATGTTTATTAAGACCAAGTACTACATTGTTATACCAAGTAAATCGTCTATTTTAATTTTAGCTGACGTCAAAAAACTACTTATTTTCTAAACTTTGATGAATTTTTAAAATTAAACTACTGTCATAAAGCTGTAATATTACAGTAAGTTCTATAAGACCATGATATATATCGCTAAACAAAAATCCGTAAAAATCGGCTTAAATTTTTTTTTCAACAGTTACTTAGAAAAAAATGGCTCGGTAGATTTTCACCTAAAACTAATCAGTAACATTCTCAACTAATATCTTCCGAACAGTTTTTGATTTTTTAAAATCGTTTCGGTAGGATGAGCTTGAATGTAGACGAAAATTAAAACACTTTTTTTCAAATTACAAAGAAACGGCTTGGCAGATCGTCGCACAAAACTGACAAACGATAGTCCTCATCGAAATACATCAAATGGCTATTCAATTTCTGAGATCGGTTCAGGCGTTTTTGAGAAAACGTCGATGAAAGATCTGATTTTGACAAATGCCAAAAAACGATACCAATTTTTGCAAACTTTGACAAATTTTCAAAATTCAACCAATTGTCGTAGGGCCGTAGTATTTTAGTACTATAGTATCTACCGTCAAAAAAATAATAATAAATTTTTTTTAACACTTTATTACAAGAAAACGGCCCGGCAGATCTTTACCAAAAACTAATCAGCACGATTCCCAATCAATATCTTTCGAACGGTTTTTGAATTTTCATAATCGGTTCAGAATTGCAGGCTAAAACGTGGACTAAAAGTTTTTCACTTTCCTGCTATTTATAAAGAAACGTCTCGGCCGATCGTCGCACAAAACTGACGAACGATAGTCCTCGTCGAGATACATCGAATGGCTTTTAAATTTTTGAAATCGGCCCAGCCGCTTTCGAGAAAACGTCGATTTACGGCAAAAAATCTGATCACACACACACACATACTTTTTCCAAATTTGGTCTCATTCGATTCAGAATGGCTTGAAACGTCGAGAAAACATAAAATTAGCGAATCGGATTTTTTTATGAAAACAAACTTCTCCTTCGGAATGTTAAAAAGTTCAGTTCATTCTGAAATTACAATTTTATGTTTTAATAATGAAACACAAGAAAATATTTAAATTATTTAATTTTCTTAAGAAAGATACACATACAGAAAAATTATTTTATGTTTTATAAATTTACAATCCCAATAGTACAGTAGCCGTTGATGGAGCAACTTGAGTTGGGGCGCATGCTTGTCTGACACTCATCTCCCACGTGTCTAACAACTGCGAAATCGAAAACCTAAAGCAGAAAAATAAATAAAAATATCAATTAAGTAGATAATGAATAGTAAATTGTCTTACCTTCTAGGTAATTTCGTTATTCTAGTCTGAAGAGCTTTTTGAACAGTAGATAGGAACTCCGTCATTCCGTACTCGTGCTCTGCCATCGAGAGCTGAGGAGAAGTTTGAGGATAATCTTCCGGCACATAAAGCGATACCGGAGGTACACTTGGCAAAAATTTATCATCTAAGCAGCACAATAATTGGATAGATCTGAAATAACGTAATAATTGATTAGCAAACAAAATAATAGCATTTACAAAACACTTGTTTCGTTAATATTTTACCTTGAGCCAGGCTGATGTGTAGGATCAAGTGAAACCTTGAATCTCTGATCTAGTCTCGCGATCTCACCTTGAAGGACATCAGAAATATCAGTCGGTGCGTCCTCAGGAAATGATCTTTTCAATGAGGAAGGAGTATTTCTACGAAAATATCATAAGTAATGTTAACATAATATAGTGTTTAACATAATTCAAATATTGTTAAGTCTTATTACAAACTAGTGGGGCGCATGGCATCGTGTCTTAAGGCAAATTGCTGGAACTTCCCGTACCAAAAACTATTATTTTAGCGATTAACATTTTTGAAAAAATTTTACTTCGAAAAAATTAGATTTTTGAGAAACTATAAATTCGACAAAAAATTACTTTTTTTTTGAAAAAAAAAATTTTTTTTGAAAAAAAAAAGTTTTCTTTATTTTGGCATAGTTTGGAAATTCTGAACTTTTTTTCAAAGCAATCGTACTGCTTTAACAGCATAGAGACGGAATGTCAAAGCGCGTAAGCGCTGCGTCGCCGTCTAACGAATAAACATTGGTACAAAACCCATATGAATTTAAACAAAATTCATACTAATTGTTAAAATCTCTATAAAATATCTGATAATTTGATGTGCATATGTCTAATGATCATTTTTGACCGCCAAATGGCTTTTTGTTTTACTTTTTTCATTAGATCTCCGAAACCGCTAGACCTGCTTTCATGAAAATTTGATCAATTCTTCATTTTGTCTATACAAGTAAAATGTTTGTTGAATTTTTAAAATCGGACGCTCCGTTCTCTTAAAACCCGTGTTACCGTTTTTGGCACTTTTTGCCACGTATCTTCAGAACGGCTAGACCTGCCTCCACCAAAAACTAATCAGCACGTGTCCTTATCAGTACGAATCGAATGTTTTTTAAATTATTTAAATCGGTTGATCGGTGTTCCCGAAATCGTCGACGAAAAATTTGTATCCGCACACACACACGCATACACACACACATACATCCATTTTTTCTAAGGTAAGCCAAAATATTCAGAAACCTTTGAAACGTCGAGAAATGCAAAAATTTTCATTTTCGATTTTTTTGCGATTACTATAACTTACCCTACGAGAAGTTAATAAATTTACACGAAAACACTCGGCAAACCAATTTGCGCAAAACTTTAATCAATCTAGTAGTTTTCCTTATTATATTAATTAATATTAGTTATTTAGCCCAAAAATAAGGCATTCGAAGACAAAAGTTAACAAATGAGCAATATTTTAATTTATATGCGCTTATTAGTTTACAGTTAAGATTTACATAAAATTTTATAGTCTCTAAACTAAAATATTGAAATTTTATAAGTCTACGAAAAATAGTTGAATTATAAAAATCTATCAAAGTTTGTTATTAGGCCTATTAAGCATCGAGTCTGATGATTACCGGTGACGTCCACATTTATTAAAATTATTCCACACATCAAATACATTTCTATTAATAATAGAATATCGCATTGATTAGTTTTTATTGAAAGCGAATACTTTGTTTTCAAAATAGTTGAACATTTTATCAGAAATTTTATGGGACTTCACTTGAGGCACTTACAACCAGTTTAAGCTCGCTCTTTAATGCTTTTTAACTTAACTTTTAACGATTAAATTATTCATCTGTCGAGAAAAATTATTATTGGATTATTATTTTAGTGATTTTAATTTTTTTTAACTTACTTGATCTCAGGACCCAGAAGGGAAGACATCGTTGGTCCGAAAGTTCTGTACAAAGTATGATTTGCAGTCGGACTTTGCAAAACGCTGCTTACAGCTTCCAAAAGAGGATTAAAGATATGATGCTCTTTCAAAGAGCTGAGATGAGGATGAATAGCGGGTGCACTACCTCCGCCTTCGCTACGTTTCAAATCCATCTTTTCCAAAACCACTTCGCACTTTAATAAAGTTTCGAGTGGTATCCTTTGTGTAGGGTTTGACAATATTTCTAGCAACTTTTTGAACTTCGATAACTTTTCGACATCTGAAAAGGGAAATCAAAAATCCATAGAAACTACATTAATCAATAATGGGATAGTCATTTGCTTTATATCAAATCCATAGATACGAATAAAAATAAAGGATAGCATTGCTGCCAATTACACTTGCCTAAAATACTAGACAGAATTAAAACTTCAACTTAAACTTTAATTTACATAAATGTGTATAAATCATTATAATTAATAAACTATATTATTAAGATCTGGGTTTGATAAAATTTAAAACCTTATGATTAACTGTTAAACATATCGATTTCGCTTTACGCCTTGCATACAATGCTTTCCTTACCTATGGTATTTTTATGGACATATCAATATATTATTTAATTTACCATCATTTCCTATTCGTGCTATCATTCGTCTAAGAGGTTCTATATATTTACTAAGCTGACGAGCTTTTTCACGATAAGCTTGCTCTTCTTGCTGAACCGCCAACGGGCTAGCTGTTGGTACCGCCTGACCTGGTGTGTTCAGAGAACTACTGGGTGATGGTGCCATACCAACTGACCTTAAAAAAAAAAAAAAAAAAAAAATAGATCAATGCGATTTCCAATTGATGTTGCAAATATATTTATAATAATTGTTATTGTACAAATTAAATTAAATTATTTTGTTTAACACATTTCATTTTATACATATCGTGTTCTAAAAATGTATTTTGTTTAAGTGTGGACATCAACTGTAATCAGTACCTACGAACACCGAATTTCATACATATGCTTCAGCACAGATTGTGATTAGAATCTCTCAAGCTCGAGACTTATATACTTTAATGAATTTTTCTTATACAACCTATTATCGTAGGCTTTTAATATTTCAGTATGTTATTTCAAACACATAATCTATTGTTATACATGGAAAATTATATTTTTTCCAACATATAATTATGAAGAAACCGTCCGGCAAATCTTTACCAAAAACTGATCAACGCGATTCCTAATCAATATCATTCGAACAATTTTTAATTTTTTAGAATTGGATGCTAAAACGCTAGTCCTTATCCATATAAATCGAATGGCCTGTAAATTTTAGAAATTGGTCAAGCCGTTTTGTGAGAAAATGACAACGAAATGTCGCAAATCAACTCACACACACATCAACTTCTTCCGAATTTAGACTCATTCCATTCAGAATGACTTGGAACGTCGAGAAAATATAAAATAACAAAAAGTTAAAAACTCAGCGAATAATCTGTCCATTATCTCTTACCATTTTGTCAGTCTATTATTTTGTTGCATAAACAAAAATCTCGATTTCCGACATTCGGTTTAATGAATTCACCCTTAAAAACACCTACGGCTCCCCAAATGCAGGGGTGCGTTAGTGCGTGCTCATGCGTTCGGACACACGCCTAAGAATAATAATAAGTGATTTGTATGTAGCATCTTCGAATTATTAAAAAATTCTCGCTCAAGTGCAAAAGATAAACAAATCCGCGTGTCGCTAGGATTGATTCACTTTGACCCCCTAGCTATCACGTGTCCACGGAGATTGCAGAGTTATGACCCACACTCAGGTCAAAGGGACCAAGTGCTTGCGAATTTCACACAATTTCTATTTTCATTTTTTTATTTTTTAATATTTTTAACAGCAATCAGAACCTTACGTCCTATGAGCTGTTGGACCTAAACTTCTCCTTACTCAATGGTTAATCCATCCATATTTGATGCTTTTTGTTATTAGAATTAATCTAATAGGGCTGGCTTCTTATTGGTGCAGCAATGCCGGGCAAGAGCTATTTTCACTTGGAAACATATTGCTATCTATATTTCCAAGTGAAATTTCCAAGGCTGCTCGAAGTGGGTATCGAACCCGGGACCTCTGAAACAAGTCCCGTCGCTCTTAACCGCTTACCTACGGGCGAACCCAATTTCTATTCAATGGCACATTTCAACTTTTTATGCTTTAAAAATTAATTCTATTAATCTCAAATCCATAATAGTTTTATTCATATACTAGTAGGTAAATCGGATAGTCATACAATATTTTAAATGAACACAAATGATTAGAGCTGTTTAACAAAAAAAAAAAAAACATAACTATAACCTGCTTCCCTAATATTGATTTTCTAATTTTTCTTTTACGCCACTTTTGTTTCACATTTTGCATTATATCCTATATGTAATTTAAACTTCTTAATATAGTAAGTTTTTTCTAAATTAATTAAATTGGTAAAATTTTTAAAAAAAATTTAACTACAAAATACATGATTGATGATATGCTTCAACTCTAATTAGTTCGATCAATCAATTAAATATTATTATGACTTTATATACATCAGGCACATATTATAATGTTATATTATCATGATTACGTAACGTACAATAAAGCGTTTAGAGGTGAAATTTCTTTATGTTTGAGACTTTTCACCAAACTATAAACTATAATATGTACTTGGTTATTATAAAGCGTAAATAATAAAAAATTCTTATGAAAGTATTTGGATAAACTTCGACTACTTAAGGTAGTATTTAGCTGTTTCTATAAAAAATGAATAATAACTCCTCGTTTCCCTGATGCCTTAACAAGTATATGGATAGTTACAGAAAAACAATATAAACAAAAACTTGATGATAACTTAAAATTTACCAAGCAAAAAAAAGCTTAATTATTTTTAAAGCCGATATAATATCTTGAAATTATATAAAATATTTTCAAACTTTTTTATAGTAACTTATATAAATAGAATACAATCGACATAACAATATTCTAATATAATAAAAAGATTGGTGAATTTAATTCATTGTCGAATTAATTTATTCTCGCACATAAAAATTCATAAAATTCGGTCCAGTTTGAGTTTTAAAGTTTCGAAATTGCAATTGGTAAATTAATAGATCAAATAACATAGAACAAATTTTATAATCAAAAATAACTTGAATATGCCTAAATGCAGTGCTTTGCAAATTTCTTTTGCTTATTAAATATGTATTTATTATTTTATAAATTAATTTCAAGAAACTTGAGCCGACTTTCATTAAATATTGTATGCAATGGTAAATTACGGATAAATGATAAAGAATAAAATATAGAATTTCATAATTTATTGAAATCATTATTTGTTGTATAAAATAATGTAGAGAAAATTTCATAAGCTAAAAGAATTTGAAAATCCTCTATAGACAAAATAATATAGAAAAAATATAAAGTCTTTGAGATAGAAGAGAGTATTTAGGTTATTAAGTGCAAAAAAATATTGCAAATTTAAATACTTCCAAATTGATCATCTTTGAAATACATCTGATTTTTTATATACGATAATTGATCAAACGTTTGTGAAATTGCAGATATGAAAAATCTGTTTCGAAAATAGAACATGCCTAAAAATTAAACATAATAGAGCCTAACAAGGTAATTCATATTAATGTGAGTATAGATATTGTTCTAAAAAAGTAGCTACTAATTTCATATAATTTCCCGTTACAAGTATTTCTCATATTCCCAATAAAAGCCTCCTTTAGTCTTTTATACATTGAGCCCCTTTCCCACAGTAGATGCATATCGCCTGCAGTTATCACATGGCGCTTTGTTTACGAACCGGGTTGGTGTATTAAAACATGCTCAAAACTAATAACAGAGGATTTAAGCAGGTTTAATTTTATCCCCCCAAAAAGAACCCACTTGTCGGGGCGTCTTTATGGGGTTTTGAACACTGGCAAAAGGTTTAGCCATAGTATTACCACAAGCACTTTGGGGAAAGTATAGTTTCATTTATATCGTATTAAACGTGATAAGACAAATGAAAGCGTGTGAAGCAAATTTTGCACTTTATGATTAAATAGTATTTACGATTAAATAGTTTTTAACGCAAACCGTATCTATCAATAATGAAATTTTGCTAATTAAGTATGCTAATAATAATATTGCTAATATATGGCTAATGGAATTTGTCCAGAAACAAGATACGTCTGAATTTTAAGAACAAAACACATAACTTCATTTAGAATCCTGAATTCTAAATCATAATCAGAAATTTAACAGAGAAATTAAATTAAATTAAGCTATGATCCAAAAAGCTCGTAAAGTTTCTATGTGAATAAATATATGATTTAATTCACAAAATATAATTCTGCAACCCTACATTAACAATTTCTCTATTATTTTTAATAGAAAGCGCTTTGTTCAAATTATCTGCATTTATTTGGCTAAAAATAAAAATGGACGTATGCTTTTTTCTGTATATATTTTGCACAAAATAAATCTAATACGTAATCAATCAATTATTATAAAAATAAAATTATTATTATAAAAGTAAGAGTAAAATTCAAAGAGAGTAGCTATAGTTTACCATATATAATTTATGTATGAAAACCGGCAGAATAAGATACATTTTTAATCACTCGCGTATAGTACCTAAACCATATTTTTTGTAATTATAGCGATATGGTCAGATTTTCATCCTATGTTTATAAAACACGAATAAATTTGACTCAAGCACGTTCGGTATGTAAATACATTAGACGATGCGGTCGGTCGGTCAGTTTATGTATTATAAGACCTTATACTCTTGTTTGAGGGTAATATTTCGAGGTTTTGTAGGTAAACTCGTAAATCATAACCTTGTGTAAACTAATTACTCGGCCTGTATTTGTTTTCCGCGCACAGATGACCAGTATTCTACCCAAGAATGATTTATGACCGCAAAGTGAAGGAAAACCACCCGCCTTGCACCCACTGAACGTCCCATACCCGATCGTGAAAGTACTAATAAAATTTTGTCAATAAAAGATAGTGCGTATTTCTGATATTTTTTTATAATATATTATTTTTTTATTTTTATATAGTTATATTCTAAATTTTGCATTTTTCCCAACATGTAATTTAAAATTGACATTATCGCAGTTTTTTTTTTAAAAAAAAAAAGATTACTAAATTAATGAATTTTATTAAATTCATATTCAAAATCTATGTTCCATAACAAAATACATGATCAATGATATACTTCAAAATTAAATCAAAACAACATTAATTAGAGCCATAATTATTTTTGGGTGATAATTAAATGTATGTATTAGATTAAATATTATGTAAGAAATATAAAAATAACTATATTAACTTACCTTTGTTGTGGCATATGGCTCATTTGCGGACTTGGTGATGGAACTAATGCTGGAGAAGCAACCATTTGATTTCCAGAAGATCCAACACCAGCAGGACTTGGTGCAGATGGGCTTGGGCTCTGATGCAAAAACTGATTCGGAGGCATTTGTCTAGGTCCTAATAAAGAGAATAGGAGAAATGTGTCATAATAGAAAAATTTCAAAGTCCAAAATTTATTAATATTTTTGTACCTTGAAACATGGCATTATTCATCATCATAGCATCTCCTGGTTTTCGGGGCATGTGTTGACCCATAATTTGCTGCTGCATATTGCCCATGGGTCCCGTAACCATATTCCCTGGTCCCATGTTATTGTGCCCCATATTATTTGCACCCATGGTGTTGGGTGCCATTGTATTAGGACCCATTGCATTTGGTCCCATAGCATTAGGACCCATTGAATTTGGACCCATTGAATTTGGACCCATATTATTAGGACCCATGTGATTTCCACCTAAAGTTTGGAGCATATTTGGATTCATAGATCCCATGCCCATTGTTTGATTAGTCATATTTCCTGGTCCCATATTGGTACCAGCCATTGTTGAAACAGCAACATTACCCTGACCCATGCCCTGACCCATTTGATTCATACCCATATTACTTGTTGCAATATTGCTGGTGGCGCCAAGAGTGGATTGTACGACATTTGGACCCGACATACTTGTGTTAATATTTGTATTGTTAGCGTTACTCATCTGACCCATTTGATTAGCTTGATTCATGTTTGATATTAAACCACCTTGCATATTATTAGCATTATTCATTTGACCTGTCATTTGGTTCATCATTGGACCACCTAATTGATTTCCTTTTAAATAAAAATTTTGATTCAAACAATATTTACAGCAAACATATTTTAATTCTATTACAAACAACTTTGTGCAAAAATTTTTTACTTGCATTCACATATTGAATTCGTTATATGTATTATAATAAATATGTAGCAATATAAAATAAGTTATCATTAGTCGACAAAAAGAATTCTAAAGTGCAAACTTGACTTTTGTTTAAAATGATATAAAAGAACATACTTTTACATCAAATGCAATGTAATGAGTTAATTGAACTGATAATTGATATTGACAACCCAAAAGTTCCAAAAATATTATCGAAATATGATACACTTTTCATTCAATTCAAACCCATGATTCATAAACAAAATTATAAAGTTTAAAAATAATATAAAATTTTTATTTTTATAAAATTTGATATTATGAAATTTATAAAATAAATGATATTATCAATATTTTTGTGTATGTATAGCAAAAAAATCATACCCATTTGAGCTTGCTGCATTTGATTTTGTAACTGAATATTTGCCATAGCTTGATTTTGGCCCGACATTGCCATATTATTCATATTAGACATTTGCATTCCTGCATTACCCATTTGCATCGGAACATTGCCCATCATTTGGTTGTTTCCTGGACCTACAAGTAATATTTTTATTCCGCAAATATTTTAAACTATTATTAAATTAGTAAAATATGAGTCATACCTGGCATTTTATTTTGAATATTTTGCATTTGATTTTGGTTAGGCCTTTGATTCAGGTTTTGTAGTAAATTTGTTGCTGTATTCATCTGATTATTTGCATTCTGTGGCACCATATTTACTTGCTGACCCATTGGATTACCCATATTTGTGTTCATGAGCATTTGATTTGCTCTTGAACCTGATAAAGATATAGTATCTGTAGCAAATAAGAATAAAAAATAACAGTTTAAAAGGTTATCTACCTTGACTGGCCAAATTTTGAAGAGCATTGATTGGATCAGGCATACCTTGTCCGCCTTGATTTGGGCCACCAGCCATGCCAGATTTTTTAGAATCTGTTAATGAGATTATTAGTTATGAGTATCATTGAATTATGAATAACAATATTATAGAAATATCAATATGGAGTATGAAACAATGAAATTTTATTAATGATTGAGAATGAATATATTCAAATTTTGCATTAAATTTAAGGAAACTGATGTTACATATATATTATCCAAATTAATTTAATGCTTACTCATTTCCCTAACATGTAGAATTAATCTTGCTACATATCCTAAATATTCTTCTCTCGACTTAGCTTTTTGAAACACATGATTTTCCATTTCAGCACTATTTTTTGACGTAGGCATTCCAGATTGCTGAATTGCTTCATCTCTAAGAATTTAAAAAAGATATGAATACAAAATCAACTATATTACGAATAACAAAAATGAAATACATTTTGGCCACCACACTTTGACGAAACCCATGGGTACGCCACGAATGATCTTCGTTAGCCATTTTATTTGTGAATGCAAAGATTATTAACTAATGTATTGAAATTTTGATCAAATTAAAACAAATACAACAAACAGTTACAAGCAAGCCATTTTAATATCATACAACTACAAGAATTGACAGCAATGACAATAACTGTCATTGTGACAGTTCTTCTCTACACCGTGAAGTTGCCAAAATACTTCAGCCATTAAATTCTAGACTAGCGGTCATTTTAAATATTAATAAAAATGCACAGATAATATTAGCATATTCATATTAATGTTTTATTTTATATTTTCACCAATATTTTAAATTTGCAGTTAAATTTATTATGAACTGTAAAATACGCAAAACATTAATCTTTCGCATGATGTTTTGACATTCGTTCTGCAACCAACGTCAGATCGTTCAATAATGTCAATTTTCTTTGATATCACAGGGAGAATTCAAAGAAGTTTTGTATAAATAAAATTAATTAGTGGTATTTGTTTATATATAAAAAAATATGAACGCTAATTTCGGTTCATTGTTATGGGTATCAATTTTAACAAAATAAATGCATCAACTGTATTTTGTGTAATAGGGTAGATTAGGGTGGAATTCAATAGGGATCTATCTGCAAAATGGCAGACCAAGGCCATTCCTCAAGCCAGGGTGAATATATTTATATTTTGGTTAATAATAATTATATTAAGTTTCTACTTAATGTTGTAATCATTTTCCAAAACTCAACTATTGATTTTTTTCATAGGAAACAACAGGCCCAGTTTCTTTGACAAACTAGATTTTCAAACAAATAATACTGATATGAGTACAGAAAAAAGACGTCAATTGAAACTCAATTTTCCTTCAGGCCCTTCTGGGGGATTAGTATTTCCACAACCACAGGCTCAAATGCCTGTAGCTTCAAATTGTTTTCCAGGTTTACCTAATAGTAGTCCACAGGCATTTATGAAAATGAGTAACGATACTTCTGTTAGACAAAAACCTTCTTTAGGAAGATTGCCTAAAAATAATCAAGATTTCATTCAGGAAAAAACACGGTAACTAATATTTGCGTCATTAAAAAATTACTTTTTATTAAAACTGCTTCTGTTCTCAAATTTCATTATTTGCATAAATTTTCACAGATTTGGTCCAACTGAGCATAAGAAAATAAGGTAAAATTGTACCCAAAAGTTGCATCAGCATGATCGTATATTAATATTAATTTTTTATTTTGGTGTGAAATAAATCTTGTTTAGATACACAACATAAATAACATTGTTGTATATAACATTTAACAGCACGTTTGTTTTACAAATAAATTCTTTTGGTAATCTTTGAATAGTGGTAAAAATTATAGGCATTTATTATGCTCTAATGTCCTAGGGATCACTTTATCAATCAAAGTTATCTAAATCGGGAACTGAATATTATATATATATGATTAAGAATATATTATTATATGAATAAGCTAAGTAATAATTTTTTTGTGCAAATTTTCTTATAAACCATAATTTATACATCTTATACGAAGATTGCCTTCAATAGTATAGTGTTATTTATTTTTATTAAATTTTGAAGCTGAATGTTTTCTTTTTTCTATTAAATGTGTTTACAGTTGTAAATTTTGTTTTATTTTCATTTTGCAGGGAACGTTTGAAAATGTGCCAAGGTCTACAATCTTCTGGAAAATTGCAATTGGCACCCGGAAAGACATACGATTTTACATCTGAAGATCTGCAGGACCTTGGAGAGATAGGTCGTGGGGCATTCGGAGCTGTAAATAAAATGGTGTATCGTAAAACTGATACAGTAATGGCCGTTAAAAGAATAAGGTCTACAGTTGACGAACGAGAACAAAAACAGTTACTTATGGACCTTGAAGTTGTTATGAGGTCTAATGAATGTCCATGTATAGTTCAGTTTTATGGAGCTTTATTCAAAGAGGTAAAAAAAATACATATACGATCGAAATAAAATTATATGAATCTATAAATTTTTTTATATCAGGGAGACTGTTGGATATGCATGGAGTTAATGGACACATCATTAGATAAATTCTACAAGTTTATTTATGATAGATTACATGAAACAATTCCAGAGACAATTTTGGCAAAAATCACAGTTGCTACGGTAAAAGCTTTGAACTATTTAAAAGAGAAATTAAAGATCATTCACAGGTAATTATTAATATGTTGTGTGACTATGATGTAAAGTCTTTGAATATAATAACAACAATTTTATATAGGGATGTGAAACCAAGCAATATTCTCTTGGATAAATCTGGCGATATAAAATTATGTGACTTTGGAATATCAGGGCAACTTGTTGATTCAATAGCACAGACCAGAGATGCTGGTTGTAGACCATACATGGCAGTAAGTTTCAATAATGCATCTAGTATTTATTTTGTAAAAATATAACTCTTAATTTATGTGTAGCCCGAGCGTATAGATCCCCAACGAGGAAGAGGATATGATGTTCGAAGTGACGTGTGGTCCTTAGGAATCACGTTAATGGAAGTTGCCACTGGTAGATTTCCGTACCCTAAATGGAATTCAGTGTTTGAGCAGCTTTATCAAGTTGTACAAGGAGATCCACCAAGACTTACTCTTGAACACAATGGAAATTATTTTACTCGTGAATTTGTTACATTTGTTAATACTTGGTGAGTATTTTATAGACTCATGTATTTGCTCACCAAATTATTTTTTTATATTTATTTATAGTTGGCATCAAAATAGACTTAGATACATTTTATACAAAAGCTAGACCTCATATCACTTTGAGCATCTTTTTGTGTTAAATGGTTTTTATTTTTTGGATTAAATAAGTTTTTGATTTTTTTTTAAATTTGATTAGATTAAACGGTTAATACTCAGTTCAAAGTTTTACAAGTATTGATATTTATCTTTCTATAATCAAAAATATGTTTTTATTTATGTAGCTTGATTAAAGAAGAAAATCAGAGACCTAAATACAATAAATTATTGGAACATCCATTCATTAAGCAAGGAGAGCAAAGTACTACTGATGTAGCTTCGTATGTGAGTGGAATTTTGGATGCTATGGCTAATAATGGTGTGACGCAATTCACAGCCGATGAACCAGCACAGAATTGGGCAGAAGGGTGAGCTGATATTTATAATAAACTATAAAAAGTGACTTAAATTGAAACATTTCAATTTCATTAAAAAATTTGTGTTACAAGCATGCAAAATGAAAATATTAGTATTTGGGTTTTTCTAACATTATATTTCCAAAAAATAATAATGTGATGATTGAAATTGAAGATGTTTTGTTATATGAAGGGTGCTTTAGTATTTTTTTATCAACATTACATTTATATCTATGAGGTTTTTCTATTTATTTTATATTACATAATTTATATTTATCACCACTTCTTTCTTTTTTATCAATATGAATCATTAACTTTTTTTTTACTGATGTATTGATATTAAAAAAATGTTGATGCTAAGCTATTATGACTATTTTGACATAATACTATAAACCCCATTTTTCATAATTTGTTACCTGAATATATTATTTAAATTCTTCGAATACTTTTTTGAATGTACTTTTTCATGATGATATTTTATGCTGTCAAAGATATTTTGTTCTGGATTATTTGTTGTTATAATGTTGATTACTATGTACGTGTGCTACCTTTCACATAACGAAGCAAATCTTACAGTGTAAAATTCTTTAATTCACTATACTAGTGGTAATTTTATTATTGAATAGAATAAATTAACTGTTGTTTTTTACTTGACAACAATTTCTTAACTTATTGAAATTTGATAATAAATATATTCTCGACAATTACATACTTTTGAATCAAACATTGGAAAAACATGTGTATGCAAATGTAAAGTTAAATTATGAATATTAAATTTTACACACACAGATATATATATATATATATATATATATATATATATATATATATATATCCGTGTGTGTAAATTCACTGATTTAAGAAAATAGTAGATTTTAATGTTTTGTTATAATTAAATATA
Source organism: Ctenocephalides felis (assembly GCF_003426905.1). Classification (NCBI taxonomy): domain Eukaryota; kingdom Metazoa; phylum Arthropoda; class Insecta; order Siphonaptera; family Pulicidae; genus Ctenocephalides; species Ctenocephalides felis. Next base: position 47,526,679 of record NW_020537758.1, read on the forward strand.
AATCGTTGTATTTAAATATACATTTTATAATAAATTATTTCAACTTGTACTTACAAACACCAAATAAGACATTATGGGCAATCATTATAAAAATCACAAAGTAGATTTGTTCAATTATAGCAACGTCATTTATAATGAAATCATGGTAGATAACGGTCTATGTTCTGAATATTTTCAGAAGTTATTAATTAATGTTTCACATGTAGTGAACATTAGATATCCTTAAAAATGTTTCATGTGCTCGCCGCTTATCTAGTTATAAATAGTTAATTTATTCAGATGCACAAAGTCCATTAGACCTTAAAGTAGGAGAGACTCTAATAAATTAGTATTAGTTAAGATGTATACTTTTGACTAGTTGAAGTAGTACCTAAAATCCAAAATAGGTTTTTCAAATGGTTGTTATAAATTTGTAAACAATTAGAAAATAGAACATTTGTTGTGATACATGTCATAATAATCAATATGAATTATTATGATTATAGAACTGAAATTTCTTTTATTTGAAAAAGACTATAATAATCATGAAAATGATTTTATAATACTGTAAATGTAGACTTTGTCTTGTAAGACAGTTTTGCATTATGTATATATTGTTTCTTCTTTAAACAAATTCCGCAAAATATTTGTTGCTATTTATATTATTTGTGCAACATAATTTTGTTTTGGAATTAAATTTAAATTTCAGGATGCTTCATAGCTTTGTAGCACATAAATAATTCTTACAATGTGACTAGTTTTGCATTTAATTCAATGGCGACGAGTTTTCTTCTATGTCTATATTAAGTTTATTACAAATATATGATAATTAAAATATTTCTTTGCCCTTGTGCTTGTATTTTCGCTTGTTAATGGTTAAATTCACACTCAAAACTTTGTTCGTTTATCCTGCATGAACAATGTTTCTATCCACAATTCTTCATGACATTTTATACATTTAGTTATAAAACGATGAACATTTACATTTTTGATTTATTTCAATTTGTCTTTAGAAACCAGATTCAAATCATTTTTAGTGGATTTGTTTCTCTATATTTTATATGAAAAAATGGATTACTATATTTTGTAAATACTTGTAAATAGTTTTCTTCACGATTTTAACAGGTTCAAGTTTAATAATAGCCTTAAGATTTTTTAATTCCGTTGCATAAATTTTGTATATAATTGAGCAACAGCTTTTATGTAAATTATTTATATAACATTGTGTGTAACTATAGTCAATAAATTGATAATATAAAGTTGAATTTAATTGGATACAATTAATACAATACGGTTTATAATAATTTATGAAGCAATCGTTTAATTGGTTCCTAGTTTTATAATTAAAAACAAAATATATGTTTATAAGATGTATTTACAATTATTTAACAATACATTCAAATTTAACAAGCAAATGGATAACAATAAAATGTATATAAATATAACTTTTAGGCAATGAATAAATCACACGTACAAGACAATTTTGCTTTTTATAATATTTCCAGATGAAAGCGCACAAGTTGATATTTATACTGTTATACATTCATAAGCGTTACTTAAATTCGAGTTCAAATATGTCAGTCATACAATCTTCGTAACCCCTGCTGTGTATGGTTTTAGTTGTTGAAATTCAAGACGTTTCGTTACATATACTGGCTCTAACTCCAAATTGTTGTGTTATTGACATGCAGGAGGGAAGACATAAATAAATAATAATTATTTCTAAACATTATCAGTGCTTCCAACCGCTACTTTTTTTCAAGACATGCTTGAAGATTGGCACATGCACGGGGTATGGTTGCGGTACAGGAACTGGAACTTTGTGTTCCACATGTACTGGATATGGCTTTTCTACTACTACTGGATATGGTTTTTCTACTGTGTATGGAACCTTCTTTTCAATCACTTCTGTTACGACTTTGTAAATCGGCACATGTATCGGCTGTTGCATAACTACGTGAACGGGATAAGGTTGAGGAATGCCGATTTTGACATATTGTGGAATTGGAACTGGGACAGGGTGTGGAATTGGTACTCCGACTTTTTGGTAAACTGGCACAGGCACTGGTTTTGTTTTTTCGGAAGTTGTTGTGTGTACGTGTGTTCCAATCTCATAGGTTTCGCCTCCATGACCAGAACCACTGCTTCCGTAACCGGAACCGCCGCCATATCCAGAATCACCATGTAGCGCGCCAGCGTACGCACCGCCGTAACCACTGTGGGCAATTGTCGAATATCCGCCTCCATAGCCGCCATCTCCTCCATGTCCGCCGCCAAATCCGCCATCTCCACCATGTCCGGAGGCAAAACCGCCTCCGTAACTGGAGGTGTCGACATGTCCTGCACTTGCATAACCGCCACCGTAGCCGGAATCGCTACCGTAACTGGATTCACCACCGCCATAACCGCCATGACCAGTACTTATGCCGGTCCAACCACCACTTCCAGAACTGGCTTCATAGCCGCCTCCATAACTTCCTGAGCCGCCACTGTAACCTTCCGAACCTCCGCCGTAACTCGAACCACCTCCACTCGTACCGTAACCGCCGTGTTCTTCACTTGGTCTGGCCGACACCAGGCACAGTGTACTTATCAACAACTGTAAGAAAAATTAACTTGAGTGAAAAATCTATAGATTCTAATTCTTGTACATACTAAACACAAATATATTGTATTCTATCAATTTTATTTTCGGGCACATCGAAACGGGATAAAATTTTGAGTGCTATGATATCTTTGTTGATAAGTGCTTTCATTTTTATCGTTGGAATCTTTTACCAAACAGAGCAATACTTGTTAAATTTGAACGCGCTCACAAAACTTCAATTGGCATTTCAATTTATTTACATATCATATTTATATAATTTATTTGTTTCATAATCGAATTATTATCGATTTTTCATATAACTGTACTAATTGATTATTTATTACAGTTTTCTTTGCGTGCAAGCTAACTATTTCTTGATATTACGTTCCATTGTTCCACTTGTAAGAGCATTGAATAATATTTACTTAACTATTTATTACATTAGTCGGCATATTAGATTTTTTAAATTGATACGAAATGTATTCAACCATAAAATATCATATGATAATCATGATATTTATTAAAATTGATCGAATTTATTTATATTGGACACATTTGTTCAGTATTAGAATATTTAATAGTTCTAACATGTTTTGATTGTTTATATGTTTCATTCATTCTCATTTTAATATTAATTTCAGGAAATAAGTGAAAGTAACTTTACAATAGTCATGTGACAGTTTTATACATTTACTTTACATATATATATATATATATATATATATATATATATATATATGTAATTCATTATTCATTCACATTTCTGTGTTACGGCCAATTTGTTTCGTGGAAAACTTTTAAATTCTACTTTAATGTGTATGCTATTTGAAATCAGCAACATCACAATTGCTTTTTAATTTGAACGAAACGAAAATGATCTGGAGTGTTCTATCGTTTTTTTTAGAAGGATGGCGAAGTATTTCTTAGAATTTAATTTATTTTATACTTTTATATTTACACAAACATGCGCGCACACCTCAATACTCATAACTTTAAAGGAAATATTTCATTTATTATGCATGTTTTCAGAGACTTTTCATTTAATTATGAATACTTCTTCAATATTTTTTGAGAATAAATTTGAAACTATCGTTTCAATAATTATATGAATTATTGAACACATCATAGTTATATCTATAATTCGAACAAATATTTCTTAGAATCATTGCAAAAAAAAAAGACGATTGAAAGAGAACGTCTAATTACGGTTCGCGGTTCAGCGACCTAGCATAAATTATATCATTGGATTTTAATTTTTTGCACTGCTTTTTTTATTTCGCCGTGTTTACTTTCAATTCCACCGATTTTGTTCTTAGTAGGTGAAAGACGATTAATTGAAATTAAAGTATACTTTCGCTATTAAAGTCTGAAGACCTTGTAAATGGTCATCTTTTCGAATTTCCGGATTCAGAAGTTACGACGAATTTCTAGGGGTCAAACGATTACAATTTGTAATTTATAATAAAATTATCTTTTGCAATTACACATAAGGAAAAAATATTGAATGGTTATAATCATGCAATTGACTATTTTGCATATATGATCAGAAGAAGGTCCCTGATTTTTGTATTTGAAGAAAAAAGGAAGTAAGAAATTAAAATCGTAAGGATAAAAATTCTCATATTACAGTGAAATTATTATTATAATAGAAATATTAGTGATCATTATTGGAACAATTTTAAAGATTTTTTAATTACTGTGAAGTAACGTATCAAACGTATCTTAAACAAATTTCATTTTATTAAACTTCAATTTTAGGTCTAAAAACGTCCAACATTCGGAAGGAAATTCAATTATAATGAGCAGAATTTTTAAACTCTGAAGGAATATAATAAAATTATTTCAATCTGATTTATTTGAGATATTTTAAAAAAGTTCATAAAATAGTTGCAGCTTTTCTCGCGTATACGTTCATAATACAGTGAATGTTTATGATGATTAAAATGTTCGGAGCAATAAAGGCAATAATTTCTGTTCTCAATGAATGTACTTTTTCATCAATTTGTAGGCATTCATAATATTGCGGTTTTTACTCGAAATTTGGCATACGCAGTAATAAAAAAAAACTCATCATAATGCTTGTTACATGAAAAAGCGTTTGTTACACAATTTTATATGTTATGATGTACTGAATGTTAATACAGTATGAAAATTTTGAGCATGGCGTATAATTGTTCAATTTTGTTACCGATTACATTTTATGACGCTATTAACAACTGTTTAAGATTTTTATTACTGTGTTAAAACATTATCTTCAGTCGTTTTATATGAATCTTATTAATGAATGTGAAAATAATTGATATATTTTTACTTACCAATTGCTTTGGTTTTAATTTGTTTTAAATGTTATATTTGTGTAGGTTTCACTGAGGTTTGCACGAACTTTAGTCAAAAAGTAAATTTAAAGTTTTTGTAAATGATCGTTATATTTTCAACGTTTAGTTAGTATCAATTTTATAGTTGAATTTAATGATTTTATTAACGGGATAAATGATTGAATTAATTTTAGTATTACCGTGTAGAGATGGAGTAATAATGAGTATTAATTTTATTCTATTAAATAATAACAAACAATGTAAATTACTTTATTACCATTCAATATTTTTGCCGGAAGCAACAAATTTGCTTTGATTTATATATTTATATCAAGTCATAAATTAATCAATTAACACGCGAGAAAAAAAATGAACAATCAAGCGTAAGTGATAATGAGAAAGTTAAATAATTCATAAATAATTAATGACTTTTAATTAATAATGTTAATTGAGTTAATATGATAAATTATGCATTATGAAGGTCGAAGTTTATTTTAGCCAGAAAATCAGATTTTCTAATATTATATTTTCTCGAAGTTTCTAGTCATTCTGAATCGTTGAAGTCCAAAATTGGAAAATCATGTATATAATTCGATTTTTGATCTTTCGACGTTTTTTGGACTGAGACTCTTTTTTAAAAAAATTATTAACATTCGATGTAACTCTATAAAGAGTCACATTTTGTGAGATGATCGGCCGAGACTTTTTTTTAGAATTAGCATAAATATATAAAATTTTTTGTCCACGTTTTTGCAAAGACTTCAAAATTTAAAAAATAATTGTTGTATTTACTTTTCAGATTTTGTAATAAAACTTGGTGATAGATTTTATGTTTTTAACGAACATCGTAAAACATTGTGATACGAAATGTTTTGCGAACATTTTCATTTAAAGTTCTGACTACTTTCGGTAATTTTTGTTTTCAAATGCTTTAAGGACAAGGATTTCATTTAACTATTTCAATTTAAATTTCCTTATTTTAAACGAGCATAAAATTTAGAATAGTACTGATTACTTTCAGTGATCTACAACGACATGAGTTTCATTTAATTATTACAATCATTTTACAATAATTTTGATTTATTATTTAATCTGCCTGTTCGAAATTACGTTCTTATTTATATTTGGTGATATTTATTATTTCCCAATCGTATCCGTAATTTTTTATCAAATTCATCATTTTCTCTATTATTATTCCATTTAATTTTCCCATGTTTTCCGGATCAATTACATCACTAATCTCGCTCTTTTTGCCAGTGTTAATATTATTTTTTAACGAATATATTCTGAGTGGATAAATAGATATTAATTTGGAAATATGAACAAACAACACTTTTTATTAAATAATAATTTTCACAAACGTTTCGAGACTAGGTTTGTCTCATCATCAGTGTGTTATAATTTAAAATTTAAAATATGGAAACCTAAATTAGCATTATGTGTTATCCGTTACAAGTCGTTCGATATGATAATAAATTAGTGCAAAAAGTGTTGTTTGTTCATATTTTGAAATTAATATTATTTTTTAAATTTGAACTAAAATTAATAATTCTATCTCAATTTTTATAACATTTCTTAAAATCTATTAAATTAAATAAATTATCCATAAGCATTAATAATTATGAAGATTTATATTTTCCAAAATAATTGCAGTAATTAATTACTTATATATACAATTAATTACAATTGTTTTGTAAACTTGTCAAATTTATAAAGGATGTTTTTCAATTTTTTTTATTGATATTTTGCAAAAAATTAAAATTACGTTATGTTCGATAACAATTTTAATTTAAAATTTAAATAAATATTGAAGGATTGAAAGAGTGTTTATCAAGGATCATAAAAAATGTACAAAATTTTTCTTTTTTTAAAAATATTTTTTGTATTTTGTTTTTTTATGTTAGATTGAAATTATTTTCTCGGGCACCAAATAAATTTTGTTATTCGTTTTGATTAAAAAAAAGTCTTTTTGGAAAAAAAATCAAACCACTTAGATATTTATTTATAATATTCGATTTTTTTATTAAATTAAAATTAAATAAATATTAAAAAAAATGAAATATTAATGCAACTTTGTTTTTTTTTATTTTTCGAGAAAATAAATATTAGATAATTGTTTTTATTAATTATAAATATGTAATTAGTGTACTTACAAAAAGTTTCATTGTTCCTATATATGAAATTTAGCACCCGGCCTTATCCTTGATCGAGTACACCACTAGACTGAGACTGTGATGTTTGATTACCTGGCATTTGTTTTTATACTCCAAAGAAAGGCGTATTAGGTGTTTCGAAGATGGGGACGAGTTTCGTGTGAGTGTATAGAGAAAGTAATATCATAATATTACTCTAGTTCATGGGTTTTTTATTTTGTTATTATCGAAGAGTATCCAGTTTTGCTACAGTTTAACTTTGCCGGAGATAGAAAGACTTGTCTTCTGTTCATTGCCAATGCAAGTATTACCTTCTCTTACTTACATGATTGACTTTCACTTTCTATGAAAATTTTTGCTCTTATTATGTTACTGCGTTTATTTGGTCAGTTTGCTTACGGCGGATTAGATAATACATTTGTTGATCCTTTTACAGACGACGTAGGTACGTTGAACTTTTGGTTTTTTAAACGCCGGCCTTGTGGATGTAAGGTGAACGCGTTTTTCTTTGCAATTTTAAATCGATTCAATGTTACAGTTGGGAAAACAAACTATTTTTCATTCATAAACTTCAAGTCTTTGCATCATAGACCATATACTCAAGGTTGCTAGTATGCACATCGTTGTTTTATAATTTATTATCATGCAGTCTACATATTATGAAAGAAACTTGCATTATGTGTAATATTTGTTTGAAATGCGAAGTTTACTCCTTTACAAGAAGTATTTTACTGTATTTTATGTGGACTTGTATAAGTTTGTTCTGAGATTTTGCATTAAATTCGACAAAAAATTACTTTTTTTGAAAAAAAAATGTTTTCTTCATTTTGACATATTTTGGAAATTTTGAACTTTTTTCAAAGCAATCGTACTGCATAGAGACAAAACGTCAAAGCTCGTATTGTTAAAATCTCTATAAAATATCTGAAAATTGGATGTGCATATGTCTAATGATCATTTTTGACCGCCAAATGGCATCTTTTTTTTTACTTTTTTTATTAGATCTCCGAAACCGCTAAACCTGCCTTCATGAAAATTTGACCAGTTTTTCATCTTGCCAATGCAAGTAAAATGTTTTTTGAATTATTAAAAGCAGACGCTCCGTTCTCTTAAAAACTGAGTTACCATTTTTGGCACATTTTGCCCCGTATCTTCGGAACGGCTAGACCTGCGTTTGCCAAAAACTAATAAGCACGTCTCCTTATTAATATGAATCGAATGTTTTTTGAATTATTCAAATTGGTTGATCGGTGTTCCCGAAATCGTCGACAAAAATTTGTATTCGCACACACATACACACACGCACACACACATACACTCACACACATACATCCATTTTTTCTAAGGTATGCCAAAATATTCAGAAACCTCTGATACGTAAAGATATATAAAAATTTTCATTTTCGATTTTTTTGCGATTGCTATTACTTACCCTACGAAAAGTTAAAAATTTATAATTCGATAAGTGTCTCTATATAATTTTCTTGAGATTTTTCAATTTTTCTGAAATTTTAGGAGTCTGACTCGTCTAAACGTTTTAAAATACGAAGTTGAAATATATGGAAGATAAACTGAGAATTTTGAGACGAATCTAACGATGTATAATACTCTACATAATTTTTTTTACCAATAATATAATATGACTGTGACTATATTGATCTTAATATTTGTTGTTGTGTATAAATGACAATTGACTCTAATACATTCAAGTTATCTAATCCAATTAATTTTAATCCTTTCATATTTTTCTAAAAGTTTTATATTTATTTTATAATTTTGTAATTTGGGCCAACAAATTATATTTTTAACACCGAGATTCTAAAAATCTTCTTTCAAATCGTTTGTTCTCTATTATGGGCTGTATATTGAAAATGTTGTTTTTATTTTATATGATCATGGTTACTTCATATCTATATCTGGTGCAATAACTGTATTATATATATATATATATATATATATATATAACTATTATTTATAATATTGAGCAGTTCTGATGGATTTTTGCATTCGACCGGTACTACCGTTTTCCTTCTACAGATAAAATTGTAATAACTTGATTTGCAGTTTTATATGTGTAAGATATGAAATGCCAAGGCATAAAAAATTTGATAGTCAGCAGCGTTGAAAAAGATATATTTTGCTTGTTTACTGTAATTCTGATTAGTTTGTTTAAATTTTGCATCATTTGCGCAAAATATTCAAATAACATAAGTAATATTTGCACTACTAATTAATTAAACATACACCTTCTAATCTACATGTTCAAGAGCGATTAATTACATGGCGGTTTTTACATTAATGTAGAATAATAGCCATCGTGAAGTTATTAAATTTTAATAACTGCATAGACAAGCCTTACGCTAATATAAAGTACTATATCAACAATATCTTTTTGTAAAATACTATAATATTTTCAAAATGCATGCTAATTATGGATAGACTCCAGTAAATAAACTATTACTGAAAAAAATTTAAAGTATAGTGTCGAAGATGGGTATGATATTTGTCAAATGCATATGTTCCAATATTTATTGGTTATTCGAAATTTTCAATTATCAGTCATCATTAATTTATATTTGTAAAATGCTTACGAATTTTAGATAGATTTCAATGAGTAACTTTTTTTTTTTAAATTTGTTGATTTAATTTTAGGTATTTTAGGGTCAAGCATTTGTCTCTGTCTTGTCTTGTGGCAGATATAAATGCAACATATTCTTCAAAATTATAAGCATACTTGAATGATTATTTTGAATTTATTTAATTATTTTTATTTTTTTAAATCATCCTTACATAGGCTTTGTCCATGTAATTTGGATTTTTAGAGACAATTTTTTGAGAGTTCGTTTATACATTTGTAGACTTTCATCCATTTTCTTATATTGCATAATACTTCCACTTGTTTTTAATCTATGCCATACATTAACGTCGTTGCATATCAAAGAATTATTAATTAATTTACATTCACCATTTCTTTCAGCACTCATTAAATACTTGCGTATGAAGCTGCTTTGTTTTTAGTTGTTAAATAATTTTTTGTTATTCTAATTACGATAATACTATAAGCAGCAGGTAATTAAAAAAAATAGTTAAAATCTTTTTTGACATTTTGGCTTCATGTTATATCTATTGTGATCTCCATATGTATATCGAACGATGGGATAAAGATTTAATTATTAATTAATTAAACACTTTCCATTCAACTAGAAATTTACGAGAAAAAAATGCGATTAAAATATATTATAATAATATGTGATTAAAATATATTAATATAATTATTTTATACTTAAAATTAATCAAACATCTTACAAATCTGTCCTATTTAGGGAGTGATAGGGAGTGACGGTGAGATCTAATATTTAAATCGACTGTAATTTTTTAAGATAGATTTATATATTTATCATATTTTGTTTACTGGTTTCTATTTCTTTATTCACATCTGATAAAGGGTCTGGGCGTGTTTCCATACAGAATTGGCCCCACCCTGGTATTTAAATTATTTTGATGCCATTTTATAGGTATTTTCGAGAAAATTCGATATACTAAATTTCAAATCCGTAGCTCATCATTTGGCCGAGATATCAGTGAAAACATGTGAAAGTGGCCCCTTTTTTCAAACTCACTTTTTGTCGGAAATATGAGAGATATCGAAAAACTGTTTGCATCATTCTATTTGTACTGATCTTGTCTATATTATTTATAATGAATAATGTTAAAAAATTGTCATTTACTGGACAAAAAGTTGAAAATAAGTTTTCATTTGAAATTTTCGACCAGTACGGTTAATTTGACTACTTTCTAAATAGCATCATTTTGAAGCCTGTATATTTAACTTTTATTATCCAAAATTATATTAAAATCGAAGTGGAACTTTTTGCAAAAAGTTGAAAAAACCGAAGGTAGTACACGCAGAACCCGTAGAATATCCGTGTAAGTAGCGTCTCTCAATAGCAAACCAGTGCACATTGCGCTTGGCGCGCATCGGAACATATTCTATATAAAGGTTATACTTATTTAAAAAATAAAACTAGATATATACATTTATGTCTTTTATATTCATATATTTATGTATATAATTATTGTGGTTATATATTTATATACAATGTTTTTTTGTTTTGAAATTATACCTAAAACTTTATTTGCTTTTTATATTTTATATTTTATATTGTTACTGTATATTATTTTATAACGATAGAAATATATAAATAAATAGTCAATATATTTACCATAGTAATATGGAAGTTATGTTACGAAGTTATTAAGACACTTTTAATCGTAGTGGCTATCATTGTTAATAGAAACTGTAGTTCTTTCTGTTATAAATATTATGTCTTTTATATTTATATTTTGTGTATATAAAATAATGATGCATTCAACCATTCACTCACAATAAAAACTAAATATACAATTATTCTTTGAATAACAATTGGAATATTGAGATAAAAATACGTTCTTTACTCTGTCATATCTTTATCGATACTGCAATAATACAAAGATATAAGAATATAATATAAAAAATTCTTAGTAATTTGAAATGCTCTAGCTTTGTTACTTAATTTTATTTTAAAAAATGCATCAGTTTGTGTTTAAGCTGCTTCCAGTATAGTTACTTCAAGAATTTGTAATATATCAGAAAATATAATGTTTCGGTAATTACTATCATAGATTTCACAGTTATTTTATTTTAGTTGTTTGCTTTTTTGTGTTCTGTGTGAAATCTGTATTTTGATTTTTTCTGATTCAAATCCATTGTTATTTTAGTGAGAGCTTTGGTGGTTTAGTGGGTATTTTAGTAATTTCATAACTATAAACTTAATAGAAACAATAATGCCAAAAATTGCAAAATCTGCAATAAACAAGTGTTTAGAAATCGTAGTCAAAAAAAAACATTGTAAGCGAGGATGATGCACAATTGTACAGTAGTTCTACAGGGAAAACAGTTGTTATTGGTGACATTTTGTGTGCTGTGTGTACACTAATTCCTTATAGAAACTCTAGGGGCGTATGCAATATTATTAATTTATCGGATAGTACAAGTGATAACAGCTTTGGTAATAAATCTTGTAGTGAATACGAATGTGATATACATGCAAAAACTGATACATATGTTGAACTTTGCCTTAATCGAATTGCATCGACTCATCGACAATGTTCAATTTGTAATAACAAAATTAGCCTCCTTACAATACCTATTAAATATGTATTTCTATCGTTATAAAATAATATACAGTAACAATATAAAATATAAAATATAAAAAGCAAATAAAGTTTTAGGTATAATTTCAAAACAAAAAAACATTGTATATAAATACGTATATAACCACAATAATTATATACATAAATATATGAATATAAAAGACATAAATGTATATATCTAGTTTTATTTTTTAAATAAGTATAACCTTTATATAGAATATGTTCCGATGCGCGCCAAGCGCAATGTGCACTGGTTTGCTATTGAGAGACGCTACTTACACGGATATTCTACGGGTTCTGCGTGTACTACCTTCGGTTTTTTCAACTTTTTACAAAAAGTTCCACTTCGATTTTAATATAATTTTGGATAATAAAAGTAAAATATACAGGCTTTAAAATGATGCTATTTAGAAAGTAGTCAAATTAACCGTACTAGTCGAAAATTTCAAATAAAAACTTGTTTTCAACTTTTCATCCAGTAAATGACAATTTTTTACCATTATTCATTATAAATAATATAGACAAGATCAGTACAAATAGAATTACGTAAACAGTTTTTCGATATCTCTCATATTTCCGACAAAAAGTGAGTTTGAAAAAAGGGGCCACTTTCACATGTTTTCACTGATATCTCGGCCAAATGATGAGCTACGGATTTGAAATTTGGTGTATCGAATTTTCTCGAAAATACCTATAAAATGGCATCAAAATAATTTAAATACCAGGGTGGGGCCAATTCTGTATGGAAACACGCCCATACCCTTTATTAATTAATATTTTTAATTTAAAATATATGGAAATATTTTTTTCTTTAATTTTAACAGTTTATTCATATAAATAATTTTTGCAAGAGTTCTTTAAATATATTTAATATATCGATTTTTTTCCTCGTCAATTATAGAACTATGTACTTTGAAAAATATTATTAAATTCCCGAAGGAGAAGTTTATGTTTTCATAAAAAAATCCGATTCGCTAATTTTATGTTTTCTCGACATTTTAAGCCATTCTGAATCGAATGAGACCAAATTTGAAAACAGTATGTGTGTATGCGTGTATTTGAACAGATTTTTTGTCGTAAATCGACGTTTTCTCGAAAACGGTTGGACCGATTTAAAAATTTACAAGCCATTCGATGTATCACGATGAGGACTAGCGTTTATCAAACGCATATCGGGAAGTTCATGTAACTTGCCTCAAGGCAAAACACCAATACCAAGTAGTTAATTTAAGAATTAGTTACATAATTATCTAATCGCATAGATATATTTTTTAAACTTGGAGTTATATCTTTGTATTGCCTTCAAGATGATTATGTACGTGTCAATTACATTTGATTCCTTCCATAAATCGTCTTGTCAATTACTTTTACTCGACCATTAAATTTTAATCGAATCTGTCATTAATTTTCGAATAAAATCTCGGACGTGAAATACACTAATTGAAATTTGCTTCCTCAGTTCAGTATTATTTTATACTGGTAACTTTTACAAAAAGAGATTACAGCTAAATCGACGATGAAATTATTTGCTGGATTACTTCCAATGCATTGCACATTGAACTTGTCATTCAGTAGAAATTGCTGCATAACTTGTTTACGAGATTTTTCAGTAAGCAAACTGCTTTATGCAATTTTATATTTTGCATTCAAGTTTGCGATTCTGGAATGAATTTAAATGAAATATATTTGAGTTTTGTTCTATTTATAATTTGTTGGTTTCTATTCTATCACAGAAATTGTTGAATAAATCACAAGGTTTATATTAAATTATTTAAATGATATAGTATGATCGAAGCTTTAAGGATGTACTCGTATCAATCTTTGAATGTAATGATTAGACATTAGAATGTAAGATATTAGAATCCGTATGTTGTATTCTTACATAATTCACATAACGTTTTAAAATGTTATTTATTTGCTTAATCATCTACATAAGTCATTATATCAATCGCTAATAAAGTAGAAAATAAATAAATATAAGAACTACATACAATGATGCAGCTTTTACAGTGGTGACAAACAAAAAGATAACTAGTTGGAATTACATGAACTTCCTGGTATGTGTAAATAATCGACTTAATCAATAAAAATAAATTAATTTATGAGTGATTAAAAGTATCTAAAAGAGTGGATTTATTACACGTAAGTATTTGAAAACGAACGAACACGTTAACTTGAAGTATTTTCTAAAAGCAAATTTTCACAAATCAATATTATTTATAATTGTAGCAGTTTCCGTAGGACTTCAATGATTTAGTATGTTCATTTAGACGAAGTACACTATCGTTACCAAGTTTAGACCAAGTACACTATCACTACCAAGTAAATCGTATAATTTTAATTTTAACAAACTTTAAAAAATCTACTTATTTTCTCAAGCTTTGATGAATTTTTAAAATTAAACAACTTGTTGTAAGACCGTAATATTTCAGTAAGTTCTACGAGACATTGGTATATATCGCCAAAAAAAGTTCCATAAATCGGCCCATAAATCGTTCCATAATTACAAGAAAACGGCTCGGTAGATTTTCATCTGAAACTAACCAGTATCATTCCCAACTAATATCTTTCGAACAGTTTTTGATTTTTTAAAATCGATTCGGTAGTATTAGTTTAAATGTGGACGAAAAGTTTAACACTTTTTTTCACAAAACCCACAAACGATAGTTCTTATCGAAATACATCGAATGGCTTTTAAATTTTTGAAATCGTGTGCCACAAACCCAAAGTGTGCTTTGGGTACGGTTGTGACAAATTTTGTGGGTACGGGTGTGACATATAATTTTTATCCTTTTCGGGTGAATAATGAATAGATAATAATAAATCTAATATACGTAAGAGAAAGTGAAAGAAAAATTCAATATAAGATAATCAAGATTTTACGAATTTTCTTTTTCGCAACCGTACCCAGTTTCCCCTACATTATTTCTCATCGAGGCTGCAGTGCTTAATGATTAATTATTATGTTATTATTATATGAATGAAATTATGTTTCCAAGAGAAATAGCTCTTCTCGACATTAGTGCAAGTTAAACATAAATTATCACTATTGTAAAATTTTGATAAATTTATGCCAAATATAGATAGGACATTTTTTAGCTTGCCTTCTAAAAAAGCCTAGTACCTAAGAAGTATCATCACAAAATCTCAAATAGCCTTTAAGTTTTTATTGCTGTTTAAAAACAAATAATAATACCGATGTATGATCGTATTACATAATATATATTTAAATATTTATATTGTCTTTATAATAAAATTCAGTCTAATTTAAAACACATACAGAAATACCTTCGACTAGATTGAATTAGTGGGGCGGTGCAAAGAGTGGGATATTATTTAACGGTCAGCACAAAGTTCTCTGTTTATATTACAGCTTAGTATTTTGAACAAATTAAGTCTTCTAAAATGAAAATTAGTCTTTTAATCTCAATACAAGATTTTACTTTTTTAGATGCACGGTTTTTATTTTATTAAAGGATTCGTGCGGTTACTAATTATGAGATCACTTTTTGGTCAATGACACTTGTTCCTGAAGCGAATAATGCAAATTAAACAATTATTAGTTTTATTAATATATATCAATTATGCTTAATTGTGGTGCGTACATATTTGTATAATCTTTAATTAGAAACTATCGTATATAGGTATTTTCTAAAATAGTATCCAGTTTAATGTAAGACGTTTACTTCAAATCTATAAAATAAATTGAAAAAAAGAGAATAAGAGTTGAATTTATATTTTTTTACTTTTTTTGCATATATAGTAAGTCGATAAACTGTTTTGTAAGGATCAACTCATTTGTGTCGAATTTTGTAAATGTTTTTTTTTTACAATTCAGTCTCCTAAATGAGCAGGATTAATCCTCTATTTAGACTCCTAAATGAGAAGCAATGATTGTAAGATTTAATATGGATTTCCAGTTTGAATTTGGTCTTTTTCACTAATTTTTTTCTGCATATATAGTACTAGAAGTCGATAATTCAGTACAGTTTTGTAAGGTTCAAGTTATTTGTGTAGAATTATGTGAATGTTTTTTTCTTCCTATTCGGACTCTTAAATGAACAGCAATGATTGTAAAATTTCGGTATGTGTTTCCAGTTTGGGTTTCGACTTTTTTACTTAATTTTTTTTAATAGTACTAGATGTCGATAATTCAGTACAGTTTTGTAAGGTTCAAGTTATTTATGTAGAATTATGTAAATATTTTTTTCTGGCTTTTCAGAGCGGTTAAGATACTAAAATTTCCACAAGTGTTTCCAATTTATTTTCACATTTATTCTATACTATTTTTTTATATTTTTCATAATATCAAATATTACAGTGGATTAAGGGGCACACCTAGTGTGACATCCTAAAAAAAGTCATTTATGGGAATTTAAAAATAAAAAAAATAGTGCATCCATCTATTTAAAATTTTGAGGGTATATTTATACATGCATTGATAATACACAGTAAAATTTTTGAAATAAAATATTAAGTACTTTTGAAATGACATGCAATCTCCGGCGGCGCTAAAAAAATGGTTCTCCACTTCTGGAGTCATTGCAGCCTTCTCCGTTGATAAAACATATAAACAAAACAATCTCGTTAAATTAAATCATATTGTTTGTACGATGACCCTCGGGCGAACAAAAAAATAAAAAATTGACAAAATGGCGGCATGTTGAACAAAAAAGTTTAATTTTTTCCAAAATTTTGGTCGTTTTTGGCCTGCCAAAATTCGATTTTTTATCAGATCAAAAAACTGGAGGGTCATCGTATGGAGAACTATATAGAGGAGATGCAAAAAAAAATTTGATAGCGATTGGATCATTCATCTCCGAGTAATTACTCCAGCAAATTCGAAAAGTGCTTTTTCCAGAAAAACGAGTTTGTTATACTATATACCATATATACTCTTTTATTTTATTTAAGATATCGATTTAAAATTTTAGTATTTTATTTTTAAAGGTATAATCTATCGAAATATGGAAAAATTCAAATAATGCCCCTAATTTAGTAATTAATTATTGTTATTGTATTAACAATTCTATTGCCAAAATAAATTAAAGGTAAGCGCACAGAATTAATTTCACAAACTAAATTATTATTCAATTATATTTATTCTAAATTTTCAATAGAAATGCCGATTAATACCTTACTACAAAAATGGATTTTTTATCGAATATTTTCATAATTTATTTGCTGGAATCTAAAAATTTAAATTAATGAACTAAAATCACAGACTGATGCTCGAGAATGGTTTCGCTCTAATTATGCGTTCATATATTTATAATTCCCACAAATTAATAAGTGCACTTGTAGTAATGGTAAGATATGATATAATTTGAAGTAACTGCTTGATCGTGCAGAAAACCAGATAAATTAGAGTAATTTGTTTGATAAATGGAGAAATGCTGATCAAATCATATCATATGATGCAAATCGCCGCACGCAAAAGGTACAATAAATAAAATGTCTCGAAGCATATTATTTAACCATTATAAGCTTAAACTAGTTGTGTATGGCATTGTGCCTTAAGGCAAATTGATGGAACTTCCCGCACCAATGAAATATTCAAGGAATATTTAATGTTTTCAAATAGATTATTATAAATAATGTAAATTTTATTCTTCTTATTTTATAAAAAGTAAATAAACAAAACTTAATCAATTGGATTTAAAATAAAAAACATTGTCAAGTATTATATAAACTGAATTGCTAAGTTAATATTATTTATATGAAGTAGTATATAAGTGATGTTTAGAATTTTAGCTGAATCATTCAAATGGGTTAATCCGTACGCCCGAAATCGTCGTCAAAAAATTGTTTCCACACATACACACACACATCCATTTTTTTGCGGTATGCCAAAATGTTGAGAAACCTCTTCGGGAAGTTAATAAAATTTTAAACGTTTTTGAACACTTAGGATTTGAAAGAGAATATTTTCGTAATCACAAATATTTTCAATTGGCACTATACATATATCTCACGAATATAAAGGTATACTGAATTCTGAAGTTTTATCACAATTTCAATAAGAATTGCAAACAGTTGCATCGACATTATATTCTCTCTGTATATTTTTCATCCATGAATCTATTTTTTAGTAATATTCATACTTTTTTAAATATTAATTAGTCGATTATATTGTACAAATGTAAGCAATAAAATCAGGAGCATTTCTATTCAATAGAGTCATTACATTGTTATTGTCTAGGTAAGGTAGGGTCATCCAATGCTCAAGCTTTTGTTCGTCTTTTTTTGATGTCATAGGAAATTATTGATTTATTGTAACAAAGATATTATTATTGTGATAAACATTAATGCAAAGGCTGAAAATAAACTTTGTTTTGATTTTGTAGTAAAATATCAAAGTAATTCACAGAACAAGCTTTCATTTGAGCTTTGTCAACTTTGAATTTCTCTCGCCTGACTCTGAAGCAACAACTTGCACGTATATACAACAACAATTTCAGATTGCATTTGCGTTCATATTAAATATAATTTCTGAATTTGTGCAAAACTAAATTCTAAAATAATTTATTAACTTCCTATAGGGTAAGTTATAGTAATAGGCCGAATTTTGAAAATGAAATTTTTTGCATATCTTTACATTTAAGAGGTTTCTGAACATTTTGACATACCTTAGAAAAAATGGATGTGTGTGTTCGTTTTGTGTGTCCGCAATTTTCTGTCCACGTTTTCGGGTGCACGGATCAACCGATTTGAATGGTTCAAAAAACATTCGATTTCTATTGATAGGGATATGTGCTGATTAGTTTTTGACAAAGGCAGGTTCTGCCGTTTCGGAGATAAGGATCAAAGAGTGCAGAAAATACAAATCGAGTTTTTGAAAGAACGGAGTATCCGATTTGAATGATCCAAAAAACATTCAATTTGTAATGATTGGGAGAAGTGGTGATTAGTTTTTAACAAAGGTAGGTCCAGCCATTTCGAAGATACGGAGCTAAATATACAAAAATGGCATCGTTCGAGAGAACCCAGCATTCGATTTGAATGATTCAAAAAGATTTTTTTTTTATATTTCGAAAATATTTCAGATTTTAATTTTAATTCTGGCCACAGTTCTAAAGCTCACTTATATACTTTAAATAAATAATTTTAACTTTGTAATTCAGTGTATATAATTTTTATAAATATTAGACAATTTTCGTTACGGTACGGGAAGGCACGATGCCATACACCATTAGTTTTAATTATTTATTTTATCATCATAACAAATGCTTCCACGTTATCAGTTTTTTAAATGTAAGATACATGGTACTTATATTTATTATCCATACGTTTGATGAACTAATATTAGTATTTTACGAAGAAAAAAATTATCATGACGAAATGGCTATTTGTAATAATTATTTATATGTAACTATCGAGTGTTTATTAACAAATTCTGTATTTTACAAAATAGTGCTGTTTCTTATTCATCAAGAAACATGATCGATAGAAGTTGTATTTAAATATTTTACAAAAGTAGAATATATGCGTATAAGTACTATTTATCTTAAAAAAAAATCTATTAAAAACTGATGTTACTTGAATAAATTGTTTATTATTACCTATTTTTTTGGTCCCATTCAATGTTGGCTGAAGATTGGCTGTTTCTTTGGAAATCTTTCTGTATTTGCCCCACTTTTTCTACAAAAAATAGAAAAATGTTTTGTAGATGTTCTTGAAATTAATAATAGTTGCTTGACATTTTCTGTCAAAATTTAAACAGTCATATGTTCATACGAAATGTTAAATTTTAGAATATTCAGTAAAAAGATCAATCTTGCTAAATTTGCATTTATGTGTTAAAAATACTTTATTAATTATTATATGAAATTCTAATATGGTAACTGTTGGGATTTTGCTGTTATTTAGAGGATTGATATTTATTTTATATAAGAAAAATTAAATAATTTAATTGATCCAAGATTCTTACCGTTCACTGGTAAATGCAAGTGCACATCTATGTTGAACATTCTATTCCATCCATCAATATAATTAAAATAACTAATTAATTATCAAAAACAAATAAAATTCTTTTGTTCAAAATTCAGACACGTTTTTAAACGAAACAGGTTAGTCAAAACACAAAACTGTTGTGAGAAAAGTGTAATCGAAAAGATTTTCATGGAATAGCATTTCCCACTCCTGAAGAAAGAGATCAGGGAAAGTGAGCATAAAAGAATAAACAAATTAATTGTAATGTCGCGAACGCTAAACCGCAACTTAGGTTGTTTTATTTCAAATGTTATATGAATATATGTAAGTATGCTTCCGTTACAAATAGAGAAGAGCTGAGGATATAGTTTACTCAAAACGGAAGTACGCATTTCCGTAATTAAATTTTGCTCTATGGTAGAGCGGGGCTTAAAGGTCCACAGGCAAAAAGGTCCACCAGTAATATCTCAAAAACAAGTATGGTTAAGAATTTCCTAACAACAATATTTGAAAGTAGAGGAAAGTAAGGATTCTTACGATATCAGGTGAGACAGTGCAATGTTTTATAATCCATAACGAAAGTATTTTTGTTGTTGTTAGTTTTCTGGTTATGAGCACTGTTGTTTAGTTTTCGAAACCTTAATTTAATTTTTAAGTATACGTTATTTAATTGTTTTATAAAATATTAATTTTAAGATTGATTCAATCGAACAATCGGCTATATACAGTTAATTCTATAGTAATGTAACATAATAATGTTAAACTATGTTATATATACAAACACATACAAACACACATACAGGCACCTATACATACACACGTACATACATACACCCGCACATGCACTTATATGTAGACTCAAACATACTAGTAATGCTAACAAATTCTAATAAGTGTTATTTCTTTAGACAATATTGATAAATGTACTATGTGATGAATTAAAAAAGTTTAGTTTCGAGCACTGCTCGTTGACCACCATTGATAATCTATTTATTGGACCCTTCAATATATAGTTTTTTGTGATTTTTGAAGATTTGTTCTTAATCCTTGTCTCGGGCATATCAACTTAATTTTGCTAGAATCTCAGGGGAATCAATTGAGTCATTTACCGTCTTATAAAAAAAATAAGATCAGTAATTTGCTGTCCTTTGCTTAGGTTATTGGTCTCGCATTTCTAATGACTAATTCTTTTCGATTGCAAATGTAGCTATTATTTCGGGAATTCCTTTAAAACTAAAAATAAGTCATTGGACCTGGTGCCTCTTGGCTGTCCTATTTTACCCCGCTTATTGGTTAAAAAAGACTATGTGACAAACTTTTTTAAACACCCCAAAAAACATAATTCTACAATGAAAAAATAGCTGGGAGATGTACTGAACATAGTCAGATAGTTGTGGGTTTGATATGTGTTATTTGTTGTCATATAATTGGCTAGGTTTCGTCAATATAAATGCTCAAAGCCAAAATTGAACCTTATGTTGCTAACAATATTCTATTATAATATTTGAAACAGTTTAATACAGATACAGTTTGAATAGTTTTGCTCTTCCATTAGCTCTCCGTCTATATAATCTCTTATGTCTCTAACTCCACATATGCTCAGGTGCAAAAAATTGCATATAATTATTTCCTAGTTTCTGAATCGTGGGGTTTTGGCCGCGAAGACGGCGATAGTACGAATCTAACATATATATGAAATATTGAGAGTAGCGGGAGTGGCTGTGAGACTTCAGAGCAGAGAATCTTCCGTATTGAAAGTGATTGGATATTTTCAACGAGTTTGATTTAATCTGTTTTTGTTTTAGATCTATTTTTTGCATTTAGAACGTGTTTTGAATTTACTTCTGATGGGATTGCTTTGATTCGAGATATCATTCCACCCACGTTAATAAATAGACACTCTCAAGTTGTCAATACAAAGTTTTATACACACTAGGATTCCAAATAGTTCCATCAACCTCGATCAATTGAATCTACCAATTTTAAAATTGTCATTTGTTATTATTTTCGTGAACTATAATAAGAATGTGTGCCAAGTTTCTAAGCAAAATCCGTTTTTGAAAATATACTATTATTGAGTCGAAGCCATAAACTTCGCATATGTCGAGAACAATTGAATGTACCAACCTTAAATTTTAATATATATATATATATATATATATAATATATATTTATATTTTTTTCAATGTATTTGTTATTCATCACATTAAAAACTTGCAGAAACAAACTTTTTTATAGTTACAAATTAGCTTTTAATTTATCGAGTTTAAGTATAAAACTATTTTCTATATTGCATTTTTTATAGATAAAAATTAAAATTGGTTTTTACAGATATAACCCTTCTTTTACTTTATAGTTTTTTATTTTCACCTTTTGCCATTGTCGAACTATATGTTTTTTATATATTATAAGATTTTGTAAAAAATGATACTGTTATTTGCTCACCTTGAATAAATTTACGCTATAAATTATATGCAAACCCTAATTAAAAAGAATGATAAATTTGTTTTGATATTTCAAACAAATTAGCTTATATACACATAAAATTTATAAAACGGGGATGTCCCGTCTTATCTACAGATTTCCATCATATACATAGATTACTAAGAATTTGTAAATGTTACATACATTTTATAGTGTTGTATTTTGACCGTAAAACAATGAAAATGTTATTGTAGATATAAGCAATTTATAGTTCAGTGTTTATAATTTCGTGTAAATGCAAAACTAATAAATTTCGTTAATAAAGAATATTTTCAAAAACCGCGTAATATCAAAAACATGTAAAAGGAGTACCGTGTAAAACGGGGGATAGGTATATATGTATATTACGTAATTATATTTAATAATTCTGCAAATAATTCTTTTGTTGTATATAGTTTTTCTGGCATGATATTTTTCTAACAAAGAGCTAGATTTACTACTTACTTTACTATGAAAACAATTTGAATTGGGACTAATTATTAATTAATTAGTATTTATTATTATTATTAATCACATACACTCACTAGTCAGATATATATGTAGAAAAAAACTAGTCTTGTTCCAAAACAGCTATTATAATATTTAATTTAATACAATAAAGTATTTTGCATTAAATAGGATGAAATGTTAGGAACGGTTTCAGTACTTTAAAGAGAACTTAATCGTTCTAAGCAGACTTGAGAAATATATAGTAATATATATATAATATATATATATATATATATATATATATATAAATAGTGTTAAAAAATTTAATATGATTTGAAAATAACAAGTACTATTTGTTATGCAATAAAAATTTGTCTCTTAAATGAAATTATAAATTTTGATTTAATTTTTTTTTTAAATCAGAATTACTGACTAAAATCTTTAGTATTCTGTTATATCTTATATTTTTGATCTACGTTTTTTAGCTTTCAAACTATTATAAAATTTTGTTCATATGTCTTAATAATTACTTAAAAATATTAACATTTATTCGAATTAGTAAAAAAGTACATTTTCATTTTTTTTCGTAAAATTACGTATCGTTTCATAAGCATACAAATTATACATAACATTTTCAAATATTTGATGGGTAGTTGTAAATTTATTATCAATTAATAGCGTAGATTCAATTAAGGCCTATACTTTTCGAAAATCCGGGACAATCCGGGACAAAAGATCTAAATCCGGGACAAATATTGCTTTTAGAAAAACCCGGGACACAAGGTGGAAATCCGAGACTGTCCCTGTTGAATTACTATAAAACTATATGTTTACTATTTACCATCTTGAAACTATTTTTTATATAAAAATAACGAAATGAGTTTCAACATCTTCTTTTTATGAAGCTTAACGTAATTTGAGATAAATAGGAAGTAAACTTGAGATAAATAGGAAGGAAACATTTATTTTATAATTTGTCTACCATGGTGTTTTGATATTATTACTATAATGTTATAATTTCAATTATAAGTTTTTAATATAATAGCATAATGTATGAAATATTAGATAGAACCGGAACTGCATTGTATTCTCACAAATACCATTTTGTATTTACAAACTAAGGTATGTGATAACAATCAAGTTGGTTGTTGTATTATATCTCATAATTACTTCAGAATAATTAAAAATAACATTTTATTGTTTGGTAACGCGTACATGTACAAAAATGACACATACTATATGAGAGCAGTTGTATGTTGCAAAAAATAGAAAAGTACGAATCGGAATTCTCATAATTTTTCTTATATAAGCTGGGAGAGCGAAGAAAGTATGAATTTATTTGCAAAATAAGTTTGCAAACGAATAGAGAATGATTCGGTGTTAACGCTAATTAGAACAATCACCGATTTAAAAGCATTTGAATTATTCGCAACGGGTAATAGACATATACGAGACGAAAGCGTATTTTTTATGTCAGATATGATAATTTATTTTTTTATATATTGGTTGGTGTATTTATTAATTTGAATGATTTTAATTGGTTATATAAAGTACCGAAAATGTTAACTTATATTTATGTGACGGATTCCACTCGTACGTTATCCTTTATGTCATAGACATTTTTTTATTACTAAAACAGACATTACAAAATGATGCAGGTTTAATAGATCTGCATTGATAATTACATATTTTTAAAGATAAAACTAGTGGTGCGTAGCATCGTACCTTAAGGCAAATTGCTGGAAATTTACGTACCAAAAATTATAATTTTTAAAAAAGATTCAATTTTTTTTTAGAACTCTGAAAAAATCGATTTTTGATATTTTTGAGAAGAATTAACCCTTCGAAAAATTTGAATATTTTATACTTTGAAATATTTTGAAAATTTCGAACTTTTTTTCAAAGCAATCGCTATACGTTAGTTGCGTAGAAATAAAATATCGAAGCGCGTGGGCGCCGCGTCGCAGTATAACGGATAAACATTAGTACGGAACCCATAGAAAAGTGAACAAAACTTGTTATTATTATCATAATATCTATAAATTATGTTATAATTTGATGTGCTTATGTCTAATGATAATTCATGTCCGCCAAATAGCATTTTTTTGTTTTTTTATTGGATCTCCGAAACCGCTAGTCCTGCCTTACTAAAAAAATTATCAGTTCTTCATTTCGTCAATACAAATAAAATGTTTTTGATTTCGTTCTCTCAAAAAACCAATTACCATATTTTCCACTTATTGTCTCGTATCTTCGAAACGGTTCGACCTGCCTTTGCCAAAAACTAATCGGCAGTATCCTACAATACGAATCGAATGTTTTTTGAATTATTCAAACGGTTGACCCGTGTTCCCGAAATCGTCGACGAAAATTTGTGTCCGCACACACACACACACACACATACATCAATTTTTTCCAAGCTATGCCAAAATGTTCAGAAGACCTTAAAACCTCAAAAAAAAATTCTATTTTTGCGATTATTATAACTTACCCAATACGAAGCTTATGCATAAATTAATACTATTAAAATATTGGTAATGCTATTCGATAATTCGAGTATTCGATTTATCAACTTATACAATTGACAATAGATTAGTTAAATCTAAAAATCGTATTTAAAGTTTTGGAAAAAATAGATTTTACTGACGCATTTTTGTCGTTTTTTGTATTTTAAATATATAATCGAAACAAAAATTTAATGTATCAGCAAATTCTTCACGAAGTGCTACTTATTTTAACGAAAAAGTATCATAAAAATTTACATTTTGCCTTTATGGTACATACTTTATATCTCCCTTCCGCTTTTTTGCTCTTGATTTATAATACAAAAAGGCGGAAGGAAGATATTTGACAACCTATTATAAAGTCTATGTATTTTTTATTTATCACAATCATTTCTATTTTTATTTGGTAATTATTTATTTTTTATTGTCAAATATCAGCAGAAACTTTTATCTGAAAGATTTGAACCATAAAATAAATTCCGTACTATCTCTTTGTATAATGCCCCAAAAGAAACCCCTTATATGGGCACAATTTATTTCCACTGGAGATCTATGTAACGAATAAAGAAATACGGATATGTAGTGTTTTTTACATTTGTTATTTTTTTAATAATTATATCATTTGTTTTAATAGTTTTAATAAGTTAAAATTACAAACAATGATACTATTAATACTATTTATATCTACAATTAAATACTTTTTTATTATCTATTCGGAAACATGAAATTTAAAGTTGTATCTTCTTAACTAAACTATGTTTATTTGTATCGAGTTAACAAAGTAAAACTAGTGGGGCGCACGGCATCGTGCCTTAAGGCAAATTGCTGGAACTTTCCGTACCAAAAATTATTTTTTTTAAAAAGATTAACATTTTTGAAAAAAAAATTACTCTGAAAAAGTTAGATTTTTGAGAAACTACAAATTTTTGACAAAAATTTACTTTTTTTGAAAAAAAAAGATTTTTGAAGAAAAATTTATTTTGAAATATTTTAGAAATTCTGAACTTTTTTTTCAAAGCAATCGTACGCGTCGCCGTCGCTCTCTTAAGGTAAACATTAGTACGGAACCCATAGGAATGTAAATAAAATTTATAATTATTGTTAAAATCTCTATAAAATATCTGATAATTTGATGTGCATATGTCTAATGATCATTTTTGACCGCCAAATGGCATTTTTTTTTTACTTTTTTCACTAGATCTCCGAAACCGCTTTATGAAAATTTGATCAGTTCTTCATCTTGTTAATACAAGTAAAATGTTTTTTGAATTATTCAAATCGGACGCTCCGTTCTCTTAAAAACTGAGTTACAGTTTTTGGCACTTTTTGCCCCATATCTTCAGAACGGATAGACCTGCCGAAGCCAAAGACTAATCAGCACGTTTCCTTATCAATACGAATCGAATGTTTTTTGAATTATTCAAATAGCTTCATCCGTGTTCCCGAAATCGTCGACGAAAATTTGTATCCGCACACACACACATACACACACATACATCCATTTTTCTAAGGTATGCCAAAATGTTTAGAAACCTCTGAAACGTAAATATATATAAAAAATTTTATTCGATTTTTTACGATTACTATAACTTGCCCTACGGGAATTTAATAAAGCAAATATGTAAATTTATTCCTTGACCTAATGACACAACAAAATTTGACTTGCGCCAAAGCTATAATTCAATAATAAACTCTATATTATTGCTATTTTATGTGTAAAATATGTTAATGATTGGTTCTGAAACTGTGTCAAAATACACAAACAAAACATCATATTAGAAATTGCATATCATTACCGTCGGCGCTTCTGCATTGATTCATAGTAAGAATATTGATTTATTGATAGATTGATGGATCAATTAATTATCTTGTTAATTAATAAAAATATTGTATCATGGCATTAACATTAATTATTATTTTATTCAATATATGTAGTTCGATTATTTGAAATATAGTTTTGTACAAGAATTATTTATTTTTACTAAAATATCATCTTCTTTTTGAGCTTATATTTTGGTATTGAATATTTTTAAATATATATTCTCTTAATAATTTATAATATAAAATCAATAACTTTTTTTTCAAGAGTGGATTATTGAAGAATTGATGATGCATTCGAGTTCGAATGACAATAGTTTATTTATATAATCTTTATAACTATAAAGTTATAAATTATTTCAATAAAAATAATTTTAAACTAGTTGGTATTGGTATTTTGCCTCGAGGCTAATAATCAATAAATCTTAATCAATAAATAAATAAATTAATTTATGAGTGATTAAAAGTATTTCGATTTGAAGTATTACACATAATTGAAAACAATCAAAAACGTTAACTCGGAGTATCTTTTAAAAGCAAATTTTCAAAAATCAATAACTTTTTTAATTGAACCGGTTTCCGTTGGACTTTAATGTTTTAGTATGTTCATTAAGACCATGTACTCTATCGTTATACCAAGTAAATCGTCTAATTTTAATTTTAACAATCGTCAAAAAAACTACTCATTTTCTCAAACTTTGAT
Source organism: Ctenocephalides felis (assembly GCF_003426905.1). Taxonomy (NCBI): domain Eukaryota; kingdom Metazoa; phylum Arthropoda; class Insecta; order Siphonaptera; family Pulicidae; genus Ctenocephalides; species Ctenocephalides felis. The sequence continues at coordinate 47,554,776 of NW_020537758.1, forward strand.
GAATTTTTAAGATTAAACTACTCTTTGTAAGGCCGTTATATTTCAGTAAGTTCTATAAGAACATGATATATATCGCCAACAAAAGTTTCATAAAAATCGGCTTAATTTTTTTTTCAATTACAAGAAAACGGCTCAGTAAATTTTCGTTTAAAACTAAGCAGTATCATTTTCAACTAATATCTTTCGAACAGTTTTTGATTTTTTAAAATCGATTTGGTAATGGACTTAAATGTGGACGAAATGTTTTACACTTTTTTCAAATTACAAAGATACGGCTCGGCAGATCGTCTTACAAAACTGACAAACGATAGTCCTCATTAAGATACATCAAATGGCTTTTAAATTTATGAAATCGGTTCAGACGTTTTTGAGAAAATGTCGATCAAAGGTCTAGTTTGACAAATGCCAAAAAAACGATACCAATTTTTACAAACCTGAAATAATTTTTAAAATTAAACGATTTGTCGTAGGGCCGTAATATTTTAGTATAATCTACAACTATGGTATCTACCGTCAAAAAAACCTAATATTCTTCGAAAATTTTTTTTTAACACTTTGTTACAAAAAAAAAGTGGTTTATTAATATATTTAGAGTAGATGATCTATAGTAGCCTTACTGCTGAGGAATAGTATTTTATTCTACGGTGATTTAACTTTTTACTTGCGAGTTATTTAAAAAAACAATAATAAAAGTATAATAAATATAAATATCTATTTCTAATCTATAATTGAGTCATTAGAATATATAAACATTCAGAAAAAAGTGTGCGTCAGACTTACAAAAAAAATCAATTAATATATTTATAGATTTCTATTTTATGATAATTTATATTTATGCATATGCATATGATAGTATTTTAATTCTTCAATAAAATTATATAAAAATATGTAAATGATCACCTTTAATTCGAAATATAAAATAATCCTAGTATTATAATGTAATTTTGTATACTTATGTATTAAAGAAATTTTAAAAGGAATAAAGTATTTCTGAGCCTCACGCTAAAAAGGTTTTTATAAAGGTATAAATCTATATTATGCTTTAATTTCTAGTTGAATCTATACCTTAATGTTATATAATATTGTCCCACAAACCGCTGAATAAATACCTATTATTAAAAAAAAGAAAATGTACGTTCTATTTCAAATTATTTAACTGTACTTAATCATAATATCTGACTTAACAATTTTGTGGTTAAGAAAAGGCAAAAAAAACTTGACGGTTGAGAACTACATTTCAATAGCAGTAGTTCAATAGAAAGAGCAGTCAATAATTAAAGAAAGTGTTCAAAAATAATATAATAAACTACATAGAAACTTCATATTTATTGTATTATTCTATTTAGTTGATGTCGTATATTCTTTTTCTTGTTTTCGTGTACGTTTGAAAGTTTCTGCAAATATTAGACTTATATTAATTTGTTAGGATTTTTAATCAAATTCGATTTATTTTGGATGTTCTTTTATCCTTATCGTTAGTTAACTTCATATAAGTTCCTATTAATCTTAAGAAATTGAGAAAAATTTCAATGTCTATAAATTTATTTAAAAAAACTTATTGTATATTAAATGTCTTCAATTAGATAATTAAAAGTTAATAACTATTTTTTTATAAAAAACTACAATACATTATATTCTGAAATCGTTGCGAAAGGTATAATTATATTTGATTGGCGCGTTTACGGTAAATCTACTTTTTTCTTTAGACGACAATAAGAAATGATAATTGCAAAGTGCTTTATAATTTTATGACATGAACATTAGTTGTTCTTATAAACAATTATGATAATTGTGTTTATATTTTTTAATTAAGTATATATTTATTTTTAAAATTAACAATCATTTCGTGAAATATGGATGGATAATATAGGGTTAGGGCGGGTCAAATTTGACTTTGGCAATTATTTTCTGAAAACCAAACCAATTAAATTACAAAAAACACATATCAAACAAGCAACTATCTGACTATGTTCAGTAAAACTCCTAGCAAATTTATCATTGTAAAAATATGTTTTTTTGCGGTTTGCCTCACGGACAAGGGGCAAACAGGTCCAATGTTTTATTTTAATTTTTAAGGAATTTTACAAAATAATGGCTACATTATTCAGCAAATGCTAAATATAATTTTCTTGGGTGCATTTCTTACAAAAAACTGTGCAAATAACCTTGTTCTAGTATTTCGTCCCTTTTTACCCCACTCAGGTGTAAGGTTTTATTAAGGAACTGTTGAATCTAACTTAATAATAATAATGGATCTCATAAATCAATTAAATAACGTATATCTAAAAATTATATTAAGGTCTCGTAAACTAAGCAACACAATTTATAGCAATTTCTAAAGAATCATTGGTTGTCATTGAGAATATATTTTACAGCACGCTTAATGTCTATTTTATTTTTATTTCTTTCTGATTGATGATTACACACAAATTAAATTTTCTGTTCAATCATTTGACAATAAAAAAGGCGAAAATGAGTTTTAAATTGCAAGTTCAAGATTAAACAACCACGGAAAAACAAACACGTACTCTACTTTTCAAGCTCTATTTAACAATATACCACGACATAAAGAATTAAAATATTTATTGTTTTTATCAACGGTACAGAATTGCTATGAAAACATTGAATAGAAATTGTTATATAAATGTAAAATTGATGATTATTTACTACTCTAATTAAGTACATATTTAATTTGAATGTAAAATATGCAATTTTAATTTTCTGCATTCTTCTCGAGGATACCATGATTGTCTGCATGCTTTATTTGATTTTTTAGAATTATTTTTATAAATTATTCATATAAGTTTTAGATTATTTTTTTAAATTGAAGAACTAATTCACTACATCATAATTATCATATGGCTCAGATTATCAGATCAATGTGTCGACGGTTACTATAATAGCATTTTATGTCATCTTTTTAATGTTACATTGAATGTTTTAGTCAAAAATGCCATATATAATTTATACAATGTTTCAACATAGTATTCTTGTTAATAATATTCAGTACTTTGCTGGGAGAAACACATCCTTGATTTGCCTTATTTTTACTATTTTTCAAGATTCTTCAATGATAAATAATTAGAATTTATCAAACTTCTGCATTGCTGATCATATTTTTTCGATTTTTTTTTTACTTCTTCTAGAATACCATAAACTGATACTCTCCAAATAATCATTCGCCCTCTTTCTGAACGTCCATGTCTCTGATCCATACAAGTCTTTTAATGTAGCAATTTCTTGAAGTCTATATTTAGTTTGCCTATATATCTTAAAAGTTTAATCTATTTAAGATCGTTAAGGTTAATATCGTGATATTCAACCCAACATTATTCTATCATTATTTTGCTCTTATTTTTATAAACTCTACTTTGTTTTATGCATAGAGCGGTTTATCTATATTTATTGCGCAAATTTCAGAATCTCGCCTTTAACTATTCTTCTCTATAATTGAACATTCATTTCTGCGTTCAGATTCTCGGTGAATGTCTGAGTTGTATTTAATCAAATAAAAAACTTAATATTAATTCTATCAAATTCTCGAGATATTAGCAGGGCAGCTGATCGAAAAAATGGAGTAATATATTTACTGAAAATCATTTGCTTTAATATTAATAAATAATTTAATAGTATTTTTTTAAACTCATTTCATACTTCAAAACATAATATTTATATCATTTTAATCATTATTTAACTTCCGTTTTCATAAAAAAATTCGATTCGCTAATATTATGTTTTTTCGACGTTTCAAGTCATTCTGAATCAATTTTTTTTTTTTTTTTTTTTTTTTGTTACAATTTATTTTTTTTAATCAAGACTTTAATGTCTTATTTACAAAATTGATATGAGCAAAAAAAAAAAAATACAAAAAAACAAAAAATGCAATACATTGAATACAAAATGAAAAAAGTTAAAATAAAAATTAAATTAAAACAGTAATACAAAAATAATAACATAAATGAACGATGACGTGATGATGTATGCCGCGTACTACGTCAGGACGCGTGCAGACATTGGGCTAGGTGTTTGGTAGATCGGAAGGCCATTTCTTGCTCAATCTTCTTATCGGTCTCTGAATCGCTTGAATTGTAGGATTTGTATGCTGGATTAATTTGTTGTTGAAAGATGAACTTCTAATCTTGATCATTTCGTTGACTGTTGAGATTTTCAAATCCTTATGTAGGCAAAAATTCGAAATATACCAAGGCGCATTAGTAAGGATACGCAGAATTTTATTCTGGCACCTTTGAATAATGTTTATGTTAGATTTGCAAGAGCAACCCCATAGTTCGATTCCATAAGTCCAAATGGGCACTATGATAGTTTTATACAAAAGTACCTTGTTATCGAGAGAGATTTCAGATTTCCTCCCAAAAAGCCAGTAAAAATCTTTTATTTTCAGTTGGATTTGTTTCTTTTTATATTCAATGTGCGTTCTCCATGTCAATTTCGAATCAATGTGCATGCCTAAATATTTAACAGAATTGCATAGTGGAATTATTGAATTGTTCATGATGATAGGTGGGCTGTTGTGATGTTTTAGAGAAACAATTATGTGCTGAGATTTTTCGATATTGATTTTGATATTCCAATCTAAAAACCATTTTTCGAGACTAGATAAATAATTTTGTAACTGACAAGTTGCTGTTCTAATATCGGAATTGCATGAAATAATTGCTATGTCATCGGCGTAAGTGCATATGGTTAGAAGATCATCTGTGGGCATATCGTTTGTGAAAAGAAGATAAAGTACAGGGCTTAGCACACTGCCCTGTGGTACCCCGCATTCTATATTTCTGATGCTCGAAGTCACATCTTTAATTTTGATTCTAAATTTTCTATTAAGCAAATATGAGCTTAAGATATTAAAGTAGTTTGGAAAAGTTGTTTTGATTTTATATAGGAGTCCTGAGTGCCAAACCTTATCGAAAGCCTGACTGACATCTAAGAATACGGCCACACTGTGTTCCTTTCTATTCATGGCTTCAAGAATACGAGACACCGTTCTGTTGCATTGTTGAATTGTAGAGTGATTTTTTCTGAAGCCAAACTGATGGTGAGGAATCCAACTATCATTCGGATGATCTTCTGACAATCTCTGCAACAAAAGTCTCTCTAAAATTTTTGATAATATCGATAAAAGACTGATAGGACGGTATGAACTAGCAGTGTGATGGTTTTTGTTTGGTTTAGCGCTCATGATAATTTCTGCAGTCTTCCACGCTGTGGGCCAATAATTGTATTGAAGTATGGCGTTGAAAATATTTGTTATATATAAGATACCTTTTGTAGGCAATTCTTTTAACATCTTTGGAGTAATTTTATCCATACCCGGCGAAGATCTATTTTTTATCCTTTTTATTTCACATAAGACATCATTTGGTGAAAAATGTCCTAACGGTGTAGAATGTATGGGTTGATTTACGAAATTGTTAATTAAATTATTCTGGGAAATATTTCGAGCGCTAAAAATGCTACTTAGATGATCAGCAAATGCCTCCGCTTTTTCTTCGTTGCTTTTTGCCCAAATGAATCCGTTTTGGTTGGTTATTTTCAGAGGAGGGTTTTGTTGTAGGGGTTTACTTTTGTTTCTGATTGGTTTCCATATGGAATTATCGTACCTATTTAACTGCAATATATACGACCTGAATGTACAATTCTTCCATTCTTTCATTTTTTTCCTCAGCGAGTTATTGAGATGATTGAGCGATGTCTTATCCGTTGGTAGATGAGAATGTTGCCAGGTTCGTCTTGCTCTTCGTTTCTGTGCAATTAGCTTCTTAATCTCTTGCGGAATTATTAGATTATCATTTCTTGGATTAATGTTCGGGGTGATCTGCTTGGTTGTTTCACGTACAATCTCAGAAAAATAATCTATATTATTTTCTATATCAATAACGCTTGTAGGCCTAGATTTTGGAAATAATTTTGAATCAAGTATGGATTTGAATTGAATCCAGTTAGAAAGATTGTTGTGTAGAATATGATTATTGATAACTGGAGTAGGAAATGTGCTAAACGTCACAAGTATTGGAGAATGATCTGAAGAGAGATCGTAACTAGATTCAATATTGAGATTTGAAAGATCAATACCTTTCACAATAAAAAAATCTAAAAGGTCTGGAACTTTAGTAGGGTCAGAAGGCCAATAAGTTGGACTGCAAGTTGAAATAAAGGAAAGGTTATTTTGCCCTATGGCTGCATGAAGAATCTTTCCTTTGGCTGTAGTCAGTCTAGAACCCCAGGCAATATGTTTACAATTAAAGTCACCACCAATGATAAATTTATTACCTAATTGAGAGAAAAATGAAGAAAACTGAACACAAGAAATTTTGAATCTTGGTGGACAATAAACAGCAGAAACACAAAAATTATATAAATTTGTTTCAACAGAAATTTGAGTTGCTTGTAGAAAATCATCAGAAATATTTGGTAGAACAAAATGCTTTATATTATTTTTGATTAATATAGCCGAACCGCCGCGAGCCCTGCCACTTGGGTGATTTGAATTATAAGTAGCGTAGTTATAAATTTTGAAGTAGTTTTTTTCAGTGAAGTGAGTTTCTGAGATTAATAAGATATCTATTAAGTTTAACTTTAAAAAACATTCTACTTCATTTTTGTGAGGTATTAAACCGTTGGCATTCCATTCAGCAATTTTAATTATTTTTGCCATTGCTTTTGTTGTTGACTAACGTGGATAACATATTTATTATTATGGTGTTCTGTTGCAAAAGCTGATTGAAGATATTTTTAAATTCTAAAATAAGTGTTGCTAGAGAATCAGAATCCGGATTTGAAGGTGAATGATTAGAAGCAGAGTAATTGTTTTTTGCAATGTCTGCATAGGATGAATTTTGAATTGTTGGATTTAAGGCCGGAGAAATGTTGTTTATTTTATTATTAGAATTAGAATTATTAGAATTTTTAAAATTTTGGTTATTCGGATCTGGATTTGTGACTGATTGATTTACTGGAGTTTTGTTTCTTTGTTCTTTAATTTTTTGGAAGTATGAGCAACCGCGATAATTAGCTGGATGAGCACCGTCGCAAAAATAACAACATGCCGGAGCATTCGGATCTTTGGTACAAGCTATAGTATTATGATTGTCACCGCATTTTAGGCAAGCAAATGGTCTATTGCAGTATTTTTTGGTGTGATTAAAGAGTTGACAGCGAGTGCATTGTATAATGTTGTTGGACTTTCTCGGTGGTTCGACGCGTATTATGCAGTTAAATAATTTATAAATGTTATAAATATTTTTGTTATTTCTATTTGGTTCCAGATCAACAAAAAACATATTAAGAGGTTCTTTTGTTATTCTATGTCTAATATTTAGGATATTACGTACGACATGACCCTGTTTTAATAGTTCTAATTTAATTGCATCTGTGCTTGTTGAAAAGTGTACATTTCTAAGAACAACCCTATAAGCCTTCTCTTCTTTTAATTGATATGTATGATATACGGCATTAGTTTCTTTTAGATGTCTGGATAAAGTTCGAAAATGGTCGACAGAATTACATAGAATTTTAAATGTATTGTTAGCTAAACTTCTCAGGAAATATTGATCGTGCGGAATTATTTCATTTAATTGATTAGACATATCATTAATATCGTCAACTCCGTAAATAAATATTGGAGGGGGCTTACTGACTGGAGCCGGTTTAACTGAGTTGTCATCATTAGCTGTTTCTATTGTTGAAAGGGCCGAAAATCGGTTTTGAATTTTGACATCTATTCCTAATGGTTCAAATGAAGTTTTTCTTTTTTTGAAATTGACTACTTGCCATGAATTAGGAGGTTTCTTGACATCAGAATGTGGTTGAGTGAGGCTTGTAGATGCACTATTACTAGATGATATTACTTCCTGTCTTGAGTCAGAAACTGATGAAGTTGAACGCAGCGAGACCTTTTCCGATGTAAACATATTGGTCCGACCTTCTTCGCGAGGTATCTTGCTGTATTTGCTGGATCCAATAACGGTCTTTCGTAGTTTTGGGATTTCTGATGGTTTACTGTCCGATTCCATATTCGCTTCTATATCTTGATTGAAATGTAAGACATTTTTTGATTCCACAAACGCACATTAGAGTCTCGATTATGTATGGTTTTTTGTAAGCAATTATTTAATTATCTGTACACTTTTGTAAGCTTTTCATGCAATTTTAATAAACCGTAAAATTCAATCTGACATGCACTTGTTTTTTCCCACTTGTTTCCATTCTGAATCAAATGAGACCAAATTTGAAAAAAGTATGTGTGTGAACAGATTTTTTGCCGTAATCGACGTTTTCACAAAAAAAGATGGACCGATTTCAAAAATTTAAAAGCCATTCGATGTATCTCGATGAGGACTATTGTTTGTTAGTTTTGTGCGACGATCGGCCAAGCCGTTTCTTTGTAAATCGCAGAAAAGTGAAAAAATTTTCGTCTACGTTTTAGCCCGCAATTCTGGATCGATTATGTAAATTCAAAAACCGTTCGAAAGATATTGGTTGGGAATCGTGCTGATTAGTTTTTGGTGAAGATCGGACGGGCCGTTTTCTTGTCATAAGGTAATAAAAATTTTTTTTGTCGGCGATTTTTATTTTTTGACTATAGATACCATAGTCTTCTAGATCATACTAAAATATTACGGCCATACGACAACTCGTTTAGCTTTAAAAATTTGTCATAGTTTGCAAAAATTAGTATGGCCTTTTTGGCATTTGTCAAAATTAGAACTTTCACCGATTGCAGATATTTAAAGATTTCTCAGTTTTGTGCGACGATCGGCCGAGCCGTTTCTTTGTAATTTGGAAAAAAAGTGTTAAACTTTTCGTCCACATTTAAGCTCATACTACTGAATCGATTTTAAAAAATCAAAAACTGTTCGAAAGATATTAGTTGGGAATGATACAGATTAGTTTTAGGTGAAATTCTATCGAGCCGTTTTCTTATAGCTAACTGTTGAAAAAAAATTTAAGCCGATTTTTATGAAACTTTTTTTGGCGATATATATCATGGTCTTACAGAACTTACTGAAAAATTACGGCCTTACGACAAGTAGTTTAATTTTAAAACTTCATCAAAGTTTGAGAAAATTAGTAGTAGTTGTTTTGACATTTGTTAAAATTAAAATTAGACAATTTACTTAGTATAACGATAGAGTATATGGTCTTAATGAACATACTAAACAATTAAAATTCTACAAAAAACTGGCTCAATTATAAAAATTATTGATTTTTGAAAATTTGCTCTTAAAAAATACTCCGATCGGGTTGACGTGTTCGATTTGCAACAATGTGTAATAAATCCACTTCGAATACTTTTAACTACTTATAAATTAATTTATCTATCATGGATTAAGTCAATTATTTACACAAATCGGGAAATTCATGTAACTTGTCTCAAGGCAAAATACCAATATCAACTAGTTATTTTAATAAATTTAATTGAAAATTCGCTAGCAATTATCATAAATATTTTGGTATTAAAAATGCATTTGTTTCACTGAAGTTACTTTTTAATTTAAATTGCAAGAATTAACCAATCTCTTGATATTCACTTAAAGATTTGTAAAGATATCATTTTTTCATATTATGTAATTTCAATATAAATTTATATTAATTACTTAAATCCTATAACCCAAAACATTTATTCATGATTACACTTTAATAATAAACATATTTTACAAATTACAAATTAGGATGGAACTCTAATACTTGCACGGTTCTCCAATTTTTTGTTCATGTTTTTTCAATTTACACTAAATCCATTTTACTTCTTCATCAAATCTATATTAAAATCTGTTTTACTACCATCGATTAATATTATTTTATCTTCTGCATCATCACTTCATATCGGATTTGTTTCTTAGTACATAATTGGTAAAACCTTATATATCTTTTACATTAATCTTATATTTATACTCAACAATGCACTTTTGCTTTAAAGTTAGAAGGCTTTCTAGCCCTTGGGCATAATCTAGTTATACAGAATAGTCGCTATGGGAATGATTCTATCATTTGTAATGATAATAATCTTTTTTTAGTACATTTATCAAATGCTTTTATAACCTAAAATAAATGTAATATGTAATAGTCTTAAAATTATTATATAAATTTTTCTATCATTATATATAACAATGTTTTTTATTATATATAACATGTGCATTCTTTATTTATATAACATGTGCATTCTTTATTTATATAGATTTTTTTTTTAAATTTTGAAATAATTTTTTTTTTTGCTTTCCCCAAAAACTAGTGGTTTCTACTAGTGGTAGTGGTGTTGACAAGCAATTCAAATAATTCTAATTCAAAATAGATGCATCGTTTTCTCAAAAACTACAATTTTTTGCACATTTATATAATAAGACATTAAAATCTTGATTAACAAAATTAAATCATAAAAAGAATTTGCTTCTTATCTTCAAAACGGCTAGACCTGTCTTTGCCAAAAACTAATCATCCCCATTATTACGAATTGAATGTTTTCTGAATCATTCAAAAACATAATTTATATTTCCGAAACGGCTTGGCATGTCTTTGCTAAAAACTGATCAGCACGTCTTATCATTATTAGGAATCGACTGTTTGTTGAATTGTAGATTTGAAATATTTCCAATCAGTTGGTCGGTGCGCTCGAAAACGTGGACGAAAAATTTAATCCGTACAAAACACACACACACACACACACACACACTTACATACACGCGCACATCCATTTTTCTGCGGTATGCCAAAATGTTCAGACACATCCGAAACGTGAAGATATGCAAAAATGTTCATTTTCGATTTTTAGACGATTACTATATCTTACAGAATTGGAAGTTAAAAATATCACTGAATGGTATACATTTGCAAAGAATTGTAGCTCTAAAACTGATTTATTCTATAGTCATTAAATTCAATTTTATATTTTTTAATTCAGGGTTTTAGAACATGATATCTAAAGTTAGAGAATTGAACACGCATATCAAGAATCAAGTTACAATAATAATATTAAATACATAATTCTAGTTCTCGCCCGAAAACGTGAAGGAAAAAATGCGTACACACAAAATACACAGACATCCATTTTTTCTGCGGTATGCCAAAATGTTCAGAAACTTCTGAATTGTGAAGATATGCTAAAATGTTTATTTTCGAATTCTGGACGATTACTATAACTTACAGTTACTGTACAGAATTGGAAGTTAACTAAAAGGTATACATTTGCAAAGAATCGTAGTTCTAAAAGTGATTTATACTATAGTATTTAATTCAATTTTATATATATTTTTAATCCAGGGTTTTAGAACATGATATATAAACATAGAGAATTCTGATATCTAAACATAGAGAATTGAACACGTATAACAAGAATCAAATTTCAGTAATAATATATTATTAGATACAGAATTCTAGAAATTGGTTATTAATTATATATTTAGTTTTAGTAGCAGAGTCGAAAGTTTTAAGATAACTAGTGGGGTGGGTGGCATCGTGCCTTAAGGCAAATTGCTGGAACTTCCCGTACCGTAACGAAACGTTCGAGGAATATTGAATGTTTTCAAATAGATTATTATAAATATTGTATTATTGTCTAAAATTTATAAGAATTATATAAACTGAATTGCAGAGTTGAAATTATTTGTTTAAAGTATATTAGAACTATAGTCAGAATTAAAAATAAAATCTAAATTATTTTCGATATACAAAAAATTAAAAAAAAAAAAAAAAAAAAAAAAAAAAAAAAAAAAAAAAAATGGTACAAAATTTTTTTTTCCAAAATCAATTATTTTGTTAAGACAAGCAGAAAGTTCTTTGAATCAATTGAATCGGACGCTTAGTTCTCTCAAAAACTGCCATTTTTTGTACATTTAGCTCTGTATCTCTGAAATGGCTGGGCCTGCCTTTGCGAAAAACTAATAACCCTTTCTCCCAATCATTACTAATGGAATGTTTTTTAGATAATTCAAATCGGATGCTCCGTTCTCTCAAAAACTCGATTTCTATTTTCTGCACTCTTTGCTCCTTATCTCCGTAACTGCTGGACCTGTCTTTGCCAAAAACTAATCAGCTCTTCTCCTTATTAATAGGAATCGAATGTTTTTTAAACCATTCAAATCGGTTGATCCGTACGCCCGAAAACGTGGACGAAAATTTGTATCCATACATACATACACACACACACACACACACACACACACACATCCATTTTTTCTGAGGTATGCCAAAACGTTCAGAAACCTTCAAAACGTCGAGAAATGTAAAAATTTTCAATTCCGATTTTCGGCCCATTACAATAACTTACCCTACGGGAAGTTAAAAAATACAGACTGTATAATCAACTCCTGCTATATATTCAATATTTATTATTATCCACCATTGCTTGATAATTTATCCACTGTTTGGCATAAATTTTATTAACAACAATGATGAATTTTAATTCTTAATGAAAAACTTTATTCAAAGTCTTTTACCAATTAAACTTAATTAACAAAGCAATTTATATTATATGTGACAATTCACAACAACGTATTAATTTTTTGCATCACAGAAAATCAATCATGCGAGAGAATGTCTCGTCTCGTCTGCGTTGTTCGCGAATGCAAATGATTCGCGAAAAAGGAACAAATATAAAAATTCGCTCACCTTCGAATCCAGGAACAGATGTCAAGTGCTCTAGTTAGTAAAAAAAAGTTATTTCCACAAAAAGTGCATAATAAAAAGCATATGATTTTGAATAACTTTCTCCTCATGTTACTGTCACTACAGATAGCTCTATATTCTCGGGTGCATGTGCTATTGGAGTGCCTTTCTTTGCGGTATATAAGACTACATGCACAGTTTACAAATTAACAGTGAACATTAGGTCTTTTGACTAGAAACATCTATTTTAGTGTTGTGTGTCTTTGGCATTTTTAATTTGTACAAAATGGTAGCACAAGTAAGTACACATTTTGGATAAATCGTCTGCTACAAATTCGGGAAGAAAACGTGTTGGAAATAGAAAATATTTTGTGATTGTCTAGTGCTTACATAACTTATTTTTAGTGCGTTTTGAATTGATGATTAACCCTCCGTCGGGCGCAGCTGATCAGACTGGGCAAACATTTTTGCATGTTTCTCCATAATTTGATGTCATCGAGACCTCCATATCTCAGTAGCCTCGTTATTTTATGTCTGCTATTTATTTGTCCATATTAGATTGTCTTTGAACTTCGCATATTTTGCTTGTAGCAATTTTGTTAAAAAAAACGTACTAAGCCAAATTTTATTTGACGTACAAAATGGCAAAAAACACTAAATTTTTACTACCCTAATTGTTTATATAGTCTTTGTATTTAAACGTATAAAGGTTTGTGAGTCTAGCATTTTGAGCGCATGTACGGATTTTTAGATTTTGCTATATTATAAAAAATAATATTGATATAATATATATTTTGTTTTTGTTTACACATAATATACATATTCAGCATTGTAAAAACGCAAATTAAATAAAAATATATAAAACTATAAGCCTCCTGTCAATATAATTATAATCTGTATCTGTCAGATACACTGCGCCCAATTCTGTACATATTTGGACTGCGCCCGACGGAGGGTTAAAAGGATTAAAATCACCTGTAATGGACTTAATTTATTTGTAACATTTGCGACAAATTTAATATGAGTTTGTTGATACTTATGCTATGAATTAAATATTTTAATACTTATCTTGCAAAACCAAACTTGCAATAATTTGCAAAGTTCTCTTCTCAAATTTGTAGACACTCATGATATTGAATCAAATTTTCTTGTTATTAAAGTAATAATTGATGCGCTTCGATCAAATACTGTTCGCTTTAAATTAATCAAATCATATTTCCTCTTCCTTGGTCAAAATCTAGAAAACCTTGTATCTCCTCGCGACGATAAGCTCCGTGCTGTGCCTGACCTACGCAGCTCCCGGATTTTCCCATGGTGACTTTGGCCACCTCTCCGGCGGATACGGCCACGAGGACTTTGGCGGTGGTTCTTCCGGCGGATTCGAAGGCGGACACGGCTTTGGTGATGGCGGTCACGGTTTCGAAGAAGGCGGACACGAATCAGAAGAATCTCTAGGAGGCGGCGGAGGCGCTGACGGCGGCGAGGAGCACCATGTCCAACACGTTCACACCACTACCCACGAGCACACTAAACATGTTCCAGTGCCAGTATATCAGAAGATCGGAGTCCCAATTCCTCATCCAGTTCCTAAAGCTATCCCACAATACGTCAAGGTCGGAATCCCACAACCGTATGCAGTTCATGTAGCTGTTAAGCAACCTATTGAAGTACCAACTTACAAAGTCGTAACAAAAGTTATTGAAAAGAAAGTACCTTATACTGTAGAAAAACATGTTCCATATATCGTCGAAAAACCTTACCCCGTCCACGTTGAGAAGAAATATCCAGTCAAGGTCCCACATCCTTATCCAGTATATGTCACCATCTACAAGCACGTCTTGCACCACACAAAGAAAGAGAAGAAGCACTAGATTTTTTATCATAAAATTAATGTCCAAGATCTGATTGTTCATTGTTGATTAAGATTCGTTGTTATATGTACATATTTTCCTTTTAGTTATTATTAAAACGACTGTTGATTTTTATATTGTAAATAAACGTTTTATTCAAAGTAAAAACATAGTTATTCATTGTTCGTATTATTATCGTAGTATTTGTTTTATGTTACTAAATTTTAAATTAAAATTTGGTATTAAAACTATTGAATATTACTACTGCATATGTATACGCCGAATACATAATAGTGCAAAATATTTTATTGCTTATAAAAATAACAAGCTGATACCCACAATATATATATATATATATTATATATATATATAAAACAGCACTCAGATTTCTTTAACACAACTTTATTTTATGATTACAAACGTTTCGAGACCATGGTGTGCCTCATCATCAGTGTAATTTCAATAACAGTTACTTATTACTAAACATTCTTTAATATTTTATTTAAAACTATATTTTGACTTTTTAATATAAAACATCAACTATTCCTTGCATTGGCAAGTGACAATTGTTTCAATCAATGCTTGACAGGGTACTGTAACTGTTATTGAAATTACACTGATGATGAGGCCCACCATGGTCTGTGTTAAAAAAATCTGAGTGCTGTTTTGTTCATATTAAACATTTAATATTCGTTCCACTCATATCATAAAATTCTATATATATATATATATATATATATATATATATATATATATATATAATATGGTGGTCCTTAATATGGAAGTTTTCGAATTTTCCCAGGGGCTTGAATGCTTCCAAATTGATAAAATAAATTCTCTGAATATTAATATTAACTTTAAGATCGTTCGCACTCCAGCCAAAGTTTTTATGGAAATAATATGGATAAAATTTCATTTGGCTTTTGACCTAGCGGCAAAAGTATCAAAGTTTTGAGAATAACATCGTGTTTGCTTATTTTGATCATAAATGAAAAATAATAAATCATAGATATAAAATAAGATCATAAATATAAAATAAGTATTTATTTAGGAAGAAGAATCAAGAAACTTTGGTTGGCTGATAATTGGCGAACTATCTTAAAGTTGATATTCATAGCTAAAACTTTCAGAGAATTTTTTAACAATTTGGAAGCATTTCTGGCCCTGGGAGCAAGGAAATTTGAAACATCCACATTAAGGACCAGCCTAATATATGCAAATATATATATATTAGGGTGGTCCTTAATATGGACATTTTCGAATTTCCTTGCTCCCAAGGGTTCAAATGGTTCCAAATTGATAAAAAATTATTTTCTGAAAGTTTTAGCTCTTAATAATGTCTTTTAGATAGAGCTCAATTCAATCAAAGATTTGTATGGAAATAGCATGAAAAGAATTTCAAAAATTTTGCAAAGCGTCGAATTTTCATTAAAAAATTACACGAATTTTCACTTTTAATTCATTTGTCGCTAAGTTATACCTAAAATTTTTTTTTTTAATTTTCAATTTTTTTCCATGTTATTCCTATACGAAGTTGGATTAAATTGCGCACTATCTAAAAGTTAATATTGAGAGCTAAAACTTTCAGAGAATTGTTTTTTATCAATTTCGAACCATTTGAACCCTTGGGAGCAAGGAAATTCGAAAATGTCCATATTAAGGACCACCCTAATATATATATATATATATATATATATACATTTGTTATTCGTTGATAGATTGATCATGTGTCTGCAAGTAAACAAACACTTGCCGAAATCAAATCACGTCTGGAATTAATTATTCATAAATAGAGCTGGCGATACAGTTGCTACCAAATATATGTTATGGCCATAATGAAATGGAATATTTTCAAATTCTATAAAAAAATGTTTTATATATTATATCTATAACTGTTTCCCTGCGCATTTTATAAATAACTAACAAAGCCAAAACAAAAATTGTCATAGTATTTAAGGTAGAATTGATTTTCATCCACTCCAGCCAGTAGTGTCCTTATTAATGTATTATTTGAATTTAGTATTTATTTGGTCAGAGATTATTTTCAATAGGATCAATTATAAGAATGGTTTTTCACTTGTCTAATTTTATTAATGGATGCATTAATTCATTCGAATAAAAATTTACGCAATTTATAACATATGAACCAATTTATTAAGATACCTTCACATTCTATTTCATTCATTGTGTATCTTTTTGCGTTTAAAAATATATTATACCTTTCACGTATGGCTTTAGCAATAAATATTGTAAGAGCGACTGGCGTTATACATTAGTTGAAATGTGTGAGACTAGAAATATTAGTTTCTGAAATGATAAATTACCATTGTTTTGGTATTGTTAACTAATTACCGTTAGTTAAAAATTGGCACCCTAAAAAACGTCTTAGAAACTAAATTCTAAAAAATTGTCTCTAGAACTTGGAAACTGAAAAAAGGCGTTAAAAATTTCAAACAAATTTAATCATAAGCACCTAATAACTTGAAAAAGAAAATACAAACAAATTGCATTACTAAGAATTGGCACCCTAAAAATTATTTTGTTAAAATAAGCTCAAAGTTCTTTGAATCATTCAAATCGGACGCTCAGTTCTCTCAAAAGCTGACAATTTTTGCACATTTAGCTCTGCATTTTTAAAATGGCTGGACCTGCTTTTGCCAAAAACTGATCACCTCTTTTTCCAATCATTACACATAGAATATTTTTTAGATTATTCAAATCGGATACTCTGTTCTCTCAAAAACTCGATTTGTATTTTCTACACTCTTTGCATCGTATCTCCGTAATTGCTGGACCTACCTTTGCCAAAAACTAATCAGCACATTTCCCTATTAATAGGAATCGAATGTTTTTTGAACCATTCAAATCTGTTGATCCGTGCGCCCGAAAACGTGGACGAAAAAATGCGGACATACAAAACACAGACACACCTATTTTTTCTGAGGTATGCCAAAATGTTCAGAAATCTTCAAAACGTGAAGATATGCAAAAATTTTTGTATTCGATTTTCGGCCCATTACTATAACTACCCTACGGGAAGCTAAAAATTGTCTCCAGAATTTGGCAATCAAAAAAGGGCGTTAAAAATTTCAAACAAATTTAATTATTAGCACCTAACAACTTGGAAAAGAAAATTCCAACAAATTGCATGGCACCCTAAGAAGATGATAAGAAAATATATCATTGAAATATTATTTTTTAATACTGTTACTGATACTAACACATGTAGATAACAACTTATTATAAGCGTTTATTTTATATATCAATTTTAAAATATAAATTAGCAAAAAATTGTTATGCAAACAAATAATAAAGCTTTATTAACTTTTCGTAGGGCAAGTTATAGTAATCGCAAAAAAATCGAAAATGAAATTTTTTATATATTTTTACGTTTCAAAACCTTCTGAACAATTTGACATTAGAAAAAATGGATGTAAGTGTGTATGTGTGTATCTATGTTTGTGTGTGTGCGTGTATGTGTGTGTGCGGATACAAATTTTCGTCGACGATTTCGGGAACGCGGATGAAGCGATTTGAATAATCCAAAAAACATTCGATTCGTATTGATAAGGAGACGTGCTGATTAGTTTTTGGCGAAGGCAGGTCAAGCCGTTCTGAAGATATGGGACAAAAAGTGCTAAAAACTGTAACTCAGTTTTTAATAGAACGGAGCGTCCGATTTGAATAACTCAGAAAACATTTTACTTGTATTAACAAGATAAAGGACTGATCAAATTTTCATGAAGGTAAATCTAGCGGTTTCGGAGATCCAGTAAAAAAAGTAAAAAAAAAAGGCATTTCGGGGTCAAAATCTCCCTATATCTATCGGTTTTTAATAAAATAAAAATTAATTGTTGAATAACTTCAACTCAATAAGTTTTTTTATTCACTTTATGATAATATACCAATTTTCAGTAAAATACTTTTTTCGAAACTTTATTCAAAAATATTATTAGCTCATTGAATATTAATTTAGATTTTTATTACAAACAAAATTATAGTAAGGAATTTCTCCATCAGAAAAGAGACGTAATCAACAGTTTACTAAAGCTATGATATTTTTTATTATATCGGAATAATAATAATAATAATAATAATAATAATATATATATATATATATATAATAAATAAAGTTTTATCATTTTTTATAAGAAAAGCTAGTATGTCCTTTATTTGGGAACTGCGATATATACAAATATTGATTCATGCTTCTTATTAATATTTGAACCAGATTTATTATTGATGTGTTTATATAATTTGGTTATGCATGTAACGCAAGTAATAAATAACTATTAAGTTCCAAAAATATTGTATATACATATCGCAATATATTTTATCGCGATTCTGAATTATTTTCATTCACATTGCTAAAGACTAAGGTGAAGTTGTTGGAACAAATTCAATAAATATGCGAACTTATAATAATTTTACAAAACTGATAAATAATATAAATTATAGAATAGATATTATAGAAATATAAATTATGTAAAATTAACAAATGATGTAAATTTTATATAAAAAAAGTATAATCATGGTGGTGAAAATTGTGCCCATGCCCCAAGCAGGATCCACTAAGAACAAAAAAGGTAATAACAAATTATTGATAATGTTCTTATATAATTATTTACTGATAATTCAATTTAGTACTTTATATTAATGTCTTAATTTCCAGCAATTAATAAAATGTGTTTTGTACGTGCGACTTTACCTTTATATTATATGTTCAAAATCTTTGGTTTATCGACGATTCATATACGTAAAGATGAAAAAACTAAAAAATTGAAATATGTTTGTACAAAAAATTCAACTCTAGAATATATTTACTGTTTTGTAATACTTGCTCTGTTACAAATTGCATGTTTAGCTGATATTTTATTAGGATCTCTCGAAGAAGATGAGACATTAGAGGTAAGCATTAATTTAGTACAGATTTCTTTTATTTATTTAATAATATAATTAAATTCAATTTATACATTTTTGCCTTTCTAATGAAACCATATGCATTAAAATGTATTTTTCCTATATATTTACTTTATTATTAGTTTCATGCAGGTTTTAAGTTTTAATTACAATATATTTATTTTTAAAATGATGAAATTAATTTATATTTTTCAGGTGGCACAATACTATGAAGCTGCATGTGCTCCATTCATTTTTATGTTATCAGTAATTATTAATTTAGCTTACAAAAAAGATTTTGTAAAAATATTGCAATATGAGGAGAATGTTCAAGACTGGCTCGATAAATATGGCATACCTGTCAGGTGTAATAGTAGAATAGTCTAAAATAGTCTAATTTAAACAAATTACCTTTAAACTACTAGTTTGTTGATACTTATGCTATGAATTAAATATTTTAATACTTATCTTGCAAAACCAAACTTGCAATAATTTACAAAGTTCTCTTCTCAAATTTGTAGACACTCATGATATTGAATCAAATTTTCTTGTTATTAAAGTAAAAATTGATGCGCTTCGATCAAATACTGTTCGCTTTAAATTAATCAAATCATATTTCCTCTTCCTTGGTCAAAATCTAGAAAAAACCTTGTATCTCCTCGCGACGATAAGCTCCGTGCTGTGCCTGACCTACGCAGCTCCCGGATTTTCCCATGGTGACTTTGGCCACCTCTCCGGCGGATACGGCCACGAGGACTTTGGCGGTGGTTCTTCCGGCGGATTCGAAGGCGGACACGGCTTTGGTGATGGCGGTCACGGTTTCGAAGAAGGCGGACACGAATCAGAAGAATCTCTAGGAGGCGGCGGAGGCGCTGACGGCGGCGAGGAGCACCATGTCCAACACGTTCACACCACTACCCACGAGCACACTAAACATGTTCCAGTGCCAGTATATCAGAAGATCGGAGTCCCAATTCCTCATCCAGTTCCTAAAGCTATCCCACAATACGTCAAGGTCGGAATCCCACAACCGTATGCAGTTCATGTAGCTGTTAAGCAACCTATTGAAGTACCAACTTACAAAGTCGTAACAAAAGTTATTGAAAGAAAGTACCTTATACTGTAGAAAAACATGTTCCATATATCGTCGAAAAACCTTACCCCGTCCACGTTGAGAAGAAATATCCAGTCAAGGTCCCACATCCTTATCCAGTATATGTCACCATCTACAAGCACGTCTTGCACCATACAAGAAAGAGAAGAAGCACTAGATTTTTTATCATAAAATTAATGTCCAAGATCTGATTGTTCATTGTTGATTAAGATTCGTTGTTATATGTACATATTTTCCTTTTAGTTATTATTAAAACGACTGTTGATTTTTATATTGTAAATAAACGTTTTATTCAAAGTAAAAACATAATTATTTATTGTTCGTATTATTATCGTAGTATTTGTTTTATGTTACTAAATTTTAAATTAAAATTTGGTATTAAAACTATTGAATATTACTACTGCATATGTATACGCCGAATACATAATAGTGCAAAATATTTTATTGCTTATAAAAATAATAAGCTGATACCCACAATATATATATATATATATATATATATATATATATATATATATGGTGTGTTCAAAAAGTACCCGGAATTACTAATAATTAAATTTCGCGGGCCTGGAGTGTCTGATTGTCAAAAATTTTTTTTTTGTGTTGGTATACATGCCCCTAAAGTATGATGAAATTTTCAGCTATATTCACTGTTTACTTTGTCTGTGGTAGTCGCTAAGGTTTCGACGTGTTTTTCTGAGCTCGGCGATTTTTACAATGGAAGAATTGAAAAAGTCAAAGAATTTGTATTAATTTGCGTAAAAAATGAATAAAGTGTTGCAAGTGCAAAAATTCACCAGATATGGCTCCGTGTGACTTTTTCCTATTCCCAAAGTTGAAGAGACCCATGAAAGGACGGCGGTTTTCCTCGATTGAAGAAAAATCGCTGAGAGTGCTCAAGGACATATCAAAAAGTGAATATCAAGGGTGCTTCGAAATTGGAAAAAAACGCTGGCATAAGTGTATTATATCGGGGGGGACTACTTTGAAGGGGACCACATTAGTAGACGAATAAATAAATATTTTTTTTTGAAAAAACGAAAATTACGAAAACTTTTTGAACAGACCTCGTATATATATTAAATCGTATATATTAAATGTTTAATATGAACAAAACAGCACTCAGATTTCTTTAACACAACTTTATTTATGATTACAAACGGTTCGAGACCATGGTGTGCCTCATCATCAGGTAAATTTCAATAACAGTTACTTATACTAAACATTCTTTAATATTTATTTAAAAACTATATTTGCTTTTTAATATAAAACGTCAACTATTCCTTGCATGGCAAGGACAATTGTTTCAATCAATGCTTGACAGGGTACTGTAAATGTTATTGAAATTACACTGATGATGAGGCCCACCATGGTCTGTGTTAAAAAATCTGAGTGCTGTTTTGTTCATATTAAACATTTTAATATTCGTTCCACTCATACATAAAATTCTGTATATATTATATATATATATATATAGAATATATTATATATATATTATTATAATATGGTGGTCCTTAATATAGAAGTTTTCGAATTTCCTTGCCCCAGGGGCTTGAATGATTCAAATTGATAAATAAATTCTCGGAATATTAATATTAACTTTAAGATAGTGCGTACTCCAGCCAAGTTTCTATGGAAATAATATGGTAAATATCGTTTGGTTTATAACCTAGCGACAAAAGAATCAAAATTTTGTGAATAACATCGTGTTGGATTATTTTGATCATAAATGAAAAAAATACAACTAAAATTGGATATATTTTATAAAATAAGTATTTATTTAGAAAGAAGAATCAAGAAACTTTGGTTGGAGGGCGAACTATCTTAAAGTTGATATTCATAGAGAATTTTTTAACAATTTGGAAGCATTTCTGCCCCTGGGAGCAAGGAAATTTGAAACATCCACATTAAGGACCACCCTAATATATGCAAATATATATATATATATATATATATATATATATTAGGGTGATCTTAATATGGACATTTTGGAATTTCCTTGCTCCCAAGGGTTCAAATGGTTCCAACTTGATAAAAAATTATTCTCTGAAAGTTGTAGCTCTTAATAATGTTTTCTAGATAGAGCGCAATTCAATCAAAGATTTGTATGGAAATAGCATGAAAAAAATTTCGAAAATTTTGCAGAGCGTCGAATTTTCAATAAAAAATTACACGAATTTTCACTTTTAATTCATTTGTCGCTAAGTTATACCTAAAATTTTTTTTTTAATTTTTAATTTTTTTTCCATGTTATTGCCATACGAAGTTGGATTGAATTTCTCACTATCTAAAAGTTAATATTGAGAGCTAAAACTTTCAGAGAATGTTTTATCAATTTGAACCATTTGAACCTTGGGAGCAAGGAATTTGAAAATGTCCATATTAAGGACCACCCTAAAATATATATATATATATACACATTTGTTATTCGTTGATAGATTGATCATGTGTCTGCAAGTAAACAAACACTTGCCGAAATCAAATCACGTCTGGAATTAATTT
Source organism: Ctenocephalides felis (assembly GCF_003426905.1). Lineage (NCBI taxonomy): Eukaryota > Metazoa > Arthropoda > Insecta > Siphonaptera > Pulicidae > Ctenocephalides > Ctenocephalides felis. Next base: position 47,577,762 of record NW_020537758.1, read on the forward strand.
CATAAATAGAGCTGGCGATACAGTTGCTACCAAATACTGTTATGGCATAATGAAATGGAATATTTTCAAATTCTAAAAAAAACTTTTATATATTATATCTATAACTGTTTCCCTGCGCATTTTATAAATGACTAAAAAAAGATTAGTGTCAAATAATATTCAAAAATTGTCATAGTATTTAAGATAGAATTGATTTTCATCAACTCCAGCAATTAGTATCCTTATACCTTATATTTAAATTCAGTATTTATTGGCCAGAGATTTATAAAGATCGTTTTTTACTGATTCAATTTTACTAATCGATGCATAATTCATTCGAATAAAAATTTACGCAAGTTTTACAATATATAAACCAATTTATTAAGATACCTTCACATTCTATTTCATTCATTGTGTATCTTTTTGCGTTTAAAAATATATTATACCTTTCACATATGGCTTTAGCACTGATAAATATTGTAAGAGCGACTGGCGTTATACACTAGATTAAATGAAATGTGTGAGATTAGAAATATTAGTTTCTGGAATGATAAATTACCATTGTCTAGTATTGTTAACTAATTACTGGTAGTTAAATATTGGCACATAAAAAAACGTATTAGAAATTAAATTCTAAATAGTTGTCAACCATAAAAAGGCATTTAAAAACTTCAAACAAACTTAATTTGGAAGTTTTATTTAGTACCTAATAATTTGGGAAAGAAAATTCAAACAAATTCTATTACTAAAAATTGGCACCCTAAGAAGGTGATAAAAAAAATAATTTCATTATTATTTTTATTTATTTACTAATACTAATACATGTAAATGTTAATTTATCATAAGCCTTTATTTTATATATCCATTTTGAAATATAAATTAGCAAAAAATTTCAAACAAGTAAAAACGTAATTAAAATTTCTCTATCGGTTGTAATAATATTAATTGTTGAATAACTTCAACTCAATAAGTTTTCTTATTCACTTTATGATAATATACCAATATTCAGTATACTTTTTTCGATACTTTATTCAAAAATATTATTAGCTCATTGAATATTAATTAGATTTTTATTACAAAAAAATTATAGTAAGGAATTCTCCATCAGAAAAGAGTCGTAACCAACAGTTTACTAAAGCTATGATATTTTTTATTATATCGGAATAATAATAATAATAATAATATACATATAATATATATATATATATATATAATAAATAAAGTTTTATTATTTTTTATAAGAAAAGCTAGTATTTCCTTTATTTGGGAACTGCGATATATACAAATATTGATTCATGCTTCTTATTAATATTTGAACCAGATTTATTATTGATGTGTTTATATATTTTGGTTATGCATGTAACGCAAGTAATAAATAACTATTAAGTTCCAAAAAATATTGTATATACATATCGCAATATATTTTATTGCGATTCTGAATTATTTTCATTCACATTGCTAAAGACTAAGGTGAAGTTGTTGGAACAAATTCAATAAATATGCGAACTTATAATAATTTTACAAAACTGATAAATAATATAAATTATAGAATAGATATTATAGCAATTAAATTATGTAAAATTAACAAATGATGTAAATTTTATTAAAACTATAAAAAGTATAATCATGGTGTGAAAATTGTGCCCATGCCCCAAGCAGGATCCACTAAGAACAAAAAAGGTAATAACAAATTATTGATAATGTTCTTATATAATTATTTACAGATAATTCAATTTAGTACTTTATATTAATGTCTTAATTTCCAGCAAATTAAAAATGTGTTTTGTACGTGCGACTTTACCTTTATATTATATGTTCAAAATCTTTGGTTTATCGACGATTCATATACGTAAAGATGAAAAAACTAAAAAATTGAAATATGTTTGTACAAAAAATTCAACTCTAGAATATATTTACTGTTTTGTAATACTTGCTCTGTTACAAATTGCATGTTTAGCTGATATTTATTAGGATCTCTCGAAGAAGATGAGACATTAGAGGTAAGCATCGAAGAAGATGAGACATTAGAGGTAAGCATTAATTTAGTAAAGATTTCTTTTATTTATTTAATAATATAATTAAATTCAATTTATACATTTTTGCCTTTCTTAATGAAACCATATGCATTGAATGTTTTTTCCTATATATTTACTTTACTATTAGTTTCATGCAGGTTTAAGTTTTAATTACAATATATTTTTTTTTAAAATGATGAAATTTATCTATATTTTTCAGGTGGCACAATACTATGAAGCTGCATGTGCTCCATTCATTTTTATGTTATCAATAATTATTATTTGGTTTACAAAAATGATTTTGTAAAAATATTGCAATATGAGGAGAATGTTCAAGACTGGCTGGATAGATATGGCATACCTGTCAGGTGTAATAGTAGAATAGACTAAAATGGTTTCTTTTAAAATATTTCTTATAAACTAATAATTCGGAGAATAATTAATTCAACTTCTTTTCTCAAACTTTTTGCAGAATATTTTTTATTATTTCATGCGCAATAATTCTAATTGTTAACACCAATCATTATTTTTTTTAAATCATTCACAACTTCTACATAGCCATCTTTCAGTAGCTTTTTTTGTAATCATTCATGTACTTTTTCTGTAATTATTCTTTTATAATTATAGCAATGAAAAAATTCGTTCACAATGCAAAAGACAAGTAATAGGAATCATAATAATTTTTATAGTGGAGTGTGCTGTTCGCATTTTACTTGAAGACAACCTCAAAATGGCAATGATACGATTATTGGCTTATGAAATTTCTGATTTGGCGTTTATATTTACTATAAGCTTTAGTGCAAATTGTATGTTTTTGTTGAGACATAGGATTAGTTGCGCAATTGAACTTCTGATGGCTCCTCCGATAGAAAATGAAGGATATGTAGAGGTAAGAATATATATATATATATATATATATATACTAGCATACCAGCCTCGCGTTGCGACGGTCCTTAGTAAAATCCACCTGATTGAAATTTGAATCTGATTGACAACCAACATTTCAAACCCTTTGTTATAAAAAATTCATATCAATCCAAAAATAAATAAAATCCGGATTGAAATTTGAATATGATGAATCAATACTATTGATTAAAGTGTTTTTTTAAACTTAAATAATAAATAAAATGAAATAATTAAAGATTTGAATAAATGAGTACTTTACAAAATTTCTAATGAATAACCAAGTGACTTTTATAAATTTGTTATATCCTATTTGGTATCACGTCCTATTTACCTTGCTAAATTTTTAACATGTTCTATGAATGCTGTATTTAGGAATGGTTTCATTTGCCACATACTATTGGGAACTTGCTATAAGCCCTTAATATTTTCTTCGAAAATTTTACATAAATTTATGATTAGACACTCACCGATTACAATGCATTTTTTTTTAATCTTTGATTACTTACGAATCACTTATAATATAAATTTCCGATTATAAATTGATATTCATACTATTCCTGAAACCAACATGGATAAAGTTCTGAGGAATCCGAGTCCAAATCTATTAAATGTATTATTTTTGGCACTTTTATTATTTTTTATGAACTTTCGTACTGTAAAACAATAAATGATCATTTATAAAAATTGTATTATTTATACTATAATTTTAGATGTATACTATCTATTTTGGTAAAGCAATTAATTTTTTTTATATTTTTTCAATTCTTTTTAATTTATTTGAATTAGCAAATGTCAAAAAATATAATTAAAATATTCATTAAAATCATATTGTTTACAAATAATATGTCATTTTATAAATATTACTTATTATTTTGGTGTTTGATATGGGTATGAATTTGTAATAAATTTATTCTTTCTGACAAATAGTTAAAAACTTGTTAAAATTTGCAAAATTTCATTCTTCAGAAAATAATTCACTCGCATCATATTGTTTTGTTTATTATATTATATATTTTGTCATGTCAAATATGTCAATAAAATTTTCATTCACAAAAGAAATATCTCTAATTGACCTTATATCTAAATTTATTTATTTTTTAATAAATTAATAATTATTCTAAGTCATCAATGAATAAATTATATAATTCTTAAATTCATATTAATATAAAGTTATATATATATATATATATATATATATATTAATTACAATATATATATATATATATATATATATATATATATATATATATATGATTAATTTCTTGGAGGGCGTAACATCAAGTGAAAATTATAAATAAAGATTTTTAAAACATCTTTATTTTTCCATACGTTTCAACGTAAAATTCTACGTCAATGGTTTTGAAATTGTTAGATTATCACTTACACATATTAACAACAGCTTGTAAATAATTAATAATTGGAAACAAGCATCAATAGTCAGTAATTTCTTTTTTATAAAGAATGAAAAATAATTAATAAATGAAACATTATCATAAGCACCCGCTCATCTGAGGCTCATACAAGCTTACTAAATACTAAAGCATTATATAAAATTTGGGGCTGATTGATAAGGGAAGGGCAGTGGTACAAAATCTGAAATTCTTTTTTCAAATACTAGATATTATAATGTTTTTACTGCATTAGTTTCATTTGATTCTGCTCGTTCAATTTTTTTTCTGTACTTTGAACTTGTGCGTTGAAAACGCTTCAACCTGGGAGTAAATACAATTTGGGGTTGTTTAATGAGGGAAGAACAGTAGTTCTAAATCTGAAATTTTCTATTTAAATACTAGATATTATAATGTTTTTACTGTATTAGTTTTATTTGATTCTGCTCGTTCAATTTTTTTTTATATACTTGTAGGTGCATTGAAAATGATTCAGCATAGACGTAAGTACAATTTGGGGATGATTGGAGACGTAAGGGCATGGGTACAAAATCTGAAATTAAGTAATTTAAAACTATATATTATTGCTTATAATGAGTTGTTATAATTTGATAATTTTAGTTCAATTTAATTTTTCCCGTACTAAATGCCTTAACATTATTTTAGGGATGATTTGGGACAGAACGGTGCTAGTAATTTTTATAAAAATTAGTGATTTTTATTTATTATCAAAGATTATTTTGATCTTTTTTTGACTTCAATACAGGCTTTTTTCTGCACTATATACCTATCTTCAGGAAACATCTCATATTAGTATTATGTGTGAATATGTAAAATGTGTAAACAAAAACAAAATATATATTAGATCAATATTATTTTTATAATATAGCAAAATATAAAAATCTGTACATGCGCTCAAAATGCTAGACGCACAAACCTTACTTTTTCTGAAATGAATAATTTAATTAATAATTTAAAAACAATTGTCAGATTCTGTTGGAATGTTTATAGAAAAACTATATAAACAATTAGGACAGTAAAACTTAGTGTTTTTGGTCATTTTGTACGTCAAATAGAATTTGGCTTACTGCGTTTTTTTTTAACAAAATCGCTAAACGGACGGAGGATTAAACGGCACGTAGTAAATTTTTTTTGAGGTACAAATTAGTACTAAATAATACAACAGGTCCGGGATCGATTTTGCTAATTTGGTCTTGCTGGCTTAAGAGAGGTTGAGAAAAGTTATATGGTGTTGATTTACACAATTGCAAAAACAGTATTTATATAATAATGTATCACTAAACCTCAAAGCCAAACAACTTCAGAAGGTCCCACTACAATCTTTAAAATAAGAAAGACATGCCAAATTGGTTATTATAAAAGGAGGATAATCTGTAAATATCTATGTTAAATGCACAAAATATGTTTGTGGAAGATGTTCTCGAGAAACACCAACCATATGCAAAAATTGTACCGAATAGGGGTGTAAATGCCAGAAGTTAATTTTTTTTTCATATAGTTTATTGCAATATATGTAACTATTATAATAAAATGATATAGTGTTCAAAAATCTTATATTTTTTTCAATGAATAAACAATAAACCTCTTCTAATTACCAACTAGCAATGAACATTTGAAAAGCCACCGGAATAGGTATTCATAAAATGTTGGTAGGTTTAGTGTTAATCATTTTCAAAGCCTTCGATTGTTATAAATTTATTTCAGACTGTGTTTTGTTTATTCCAGAATATTTACAAAGCTATGAACATTTACAACATGACATACAAACATGCCGAAATATTTGAAAAAACTCTGGTATGGCCTCTGGTATTTGGAATCGGGCTCATATTTCAAACAATCGTAATGCAGGTTAGTGAAAGCTCAAATGTAAACGATACAACAAATAATTCTATAATAATATTTTAAAACAAAGCATTGTGTTTCTATATAATAATATATGATATTACAGGGCTATAATCTTTATCAACAATTGTATGGAGCGCATATTATAGCAATTATAGAATGCTTGAAATGGGTCGTGATTTCTTATTTGCAATTGCTGCTGGTTGTCCGGCCTGCTGAATGCATTAAACGAGAGGTTAGAAAAAAAATTCGAGTATTTTATATGTAAAATAATTATATAACATAATAATAACAAATGTCATATATACAATATTCCTATTGTAAAATGCATCTCAATTCATTAATTTTTGTTTGTAGTTGTTTTTGTAAAACACGTGACTTGTTTTTTAGGCTTATTGAAAAATAATAATATTAATTAACAGGTTTTAATTTTAATAATAACCTCATAAACCTTTTTGGAATTACATAATATTCTGGCAAAAAATATTCTTCTTTTTGCCCTGCCTTTCTTTTTCGTGTCGTCAAAATAATAAAGCTTCACCTTGATAGTCATAATGTAAAGGTACACTATTATTCCGAGAGTTTTATTTTGATTGTATGGCATAGTGCCTTAAGACAAATTGCTAGAACTTTCCGTACCGTAATTAAAAATCTTTTTACGGAACCCAAAAAAAGTTACCCAAAATGTACACTTATAAAATCTCTAAAAAATATCTGATAATTTGATGTACATATGTCCAATAAACATTTTTGACCGCCAAATTACATTTTTTTAACTTATTTTTATTGAGAATCCATAACTGCTGGGCCTGTCTTCCCAAAAATTTAATCATTTCTTCGAGAGTTTTTATTTTGATTGTATGGCATAGTGCCTTAAGACAAATTGCTAGAACTTTCCGTACCGTATTAAAAATCCTTGGTACGGAACCCAAAAAAGTTACCCAAAATATGTACACATTAATAAAAATCTCTAAAAAAATAATCTGATAATTGATGTACATATGTCCAATAAACATTTTTGACCGCCAAATTACATTTTTTTAACTTATTTTTATTGAGAATCCATAACTGCTGGGCCTGTCTTCCCAAAAAATTTAATCATTTCTTCATCAATAAATAATAAATAAATAATAAATCTTGTCAATACAAGTAAAATGTTTTTTGAATTGTTAAAATCGGACGCACTTTTTGCCCGTATTTTCGGAACGGCTAACCTGCTTTCGCCAAAAACTAATCAGCATATATCATTATCAATACGACGAATGTTTTTTAAATTATTGAAATCGGTTATTCCATACTGTCGATAATGTCAAGGGCATTTGTTTTGAACCAATATACGTGAATTTTAAAATTAAAAATCTTGGTATGGAACCCAAAGAATTTACATA
>NW_020537758.1:47586300-47612366 GCF_003426905.1 Ctenocephalides felis
TCAAAATACAACACTATAAAATGTATGTAACATTTACAAATTCTTAGTAATCTATGTATATGATGGAAATCTGTAGATAAGACGGGACATCCCCGTTTTATAAATTTTATGTGTATATAAGCTAATTTGTTTGAAATATCAAACAAATTTATCATTCTTTTTAATTAGGGTTTTGCTGCATATAATTTATAGCGTAAATTTATTCAAGGTGAGCAAATAACAGTATCATTTTTTACAAAATCTTATAATATATAAAAAACATATAGTTCGACAATGGCAAAAGGTGAAAATAAAATATAAAGTAAAAGAAGGGTTATAATCTGTAAAAACCAATTTTAATTTTTATCTATAAAAAATGCAATATAGAATAAGTTTTATACTTAAACTCGATAAATTAAAAGCTAATTGTAACTATAAAAAAGTTTGTTTCTCGCAAGTTTTTAATGTGATGAATAACAAATACATTGAAAAAATATAATATATATTATATGATATATATATATATATATAATTAAAATTTAAGGTTGGTACATTCAATTGTTCTCGACATATGCGAAGTTTATGGCTTCGACTCAATAATAGTATATTTTCAAAAACGGATTTTGCTTAGAAACTTGGCACACATTCTTATTATAGTTCACGAAATAATAACAAATGACAATTTTAAAATTGGTAGATTCAATTGATCGAGGTTGATGGAACTATTTGGAATCCTAGTGTGTATAAAACTTTGTATTGACAACTTGAGAGTGTCTATTTATTAACGTGGGTGGAATGATATCTCGAATCAAAGCAATCCCATCAGAAGTAAATTCAAAACACGTTCTAAATGCAAAAAATAGATCTAAAACAAAAACAGATTAAATCAAACTCGTTGAAAATATCCAATCACTTTCAATACGGAAGATTATCTGCTCTGAAGTCTCACAGCCACTCCCGCTACTCTCAATATTTCATATATATGTTAGATTCGTACTATCGCCGTCTTCGCGGCCAAAACCCCACGATTCAGAAACTAGGAAATAATTATATGCAATTTTTTGCACCTGAGCATATGTGGAGTTAGAGACATAAGAGATTATATAGACGGAGAGCTAATGGAAGAGCAAAACTTTCAAACTGTATCTGTATTAAACTGTTTCAAATATTATAATAGAATATTGTTAGCAACATAAGGTTCAATTTGGCTTTGAGCATTTATATTGACGAAACCTAGCCAATTATATGACAACAAATAACACATATCAAACCCACAACTATCTGACTATGTTCAGTACATCTCCCAGCTATTTTTCATTGTAGAAATATGTTTTTTGGGGTGTTTAAAAAAGTTTGTCACATAGTCTTTTTTAACCAATAAGCGGGTAAAATAGGACAGCCAAGAGGCACCAGGTCCAATGACTTATTTTTAGTTTTAAAGGAATTCCCGAAATAATAGCTACATTTGCAATCGAAAAGAATTAGTCATTAAAAATGCGAGGCCAATAACCTAAGCAAAGGACAGCAAATTACTGATCTTATTTTTTTTATAAGACGGTAAATGACTCAATTGATTCCCCTGAGATTCTAGCAAAACTAAGTTGATATGCCCGAGACAAGGATTAAGAACAAATCTTCCAAAATCACAAAAAACTATTTATTGAGGTCATAAATAGAGTATCAATGGTGGTCGAACTAAACTTTTTTAATTCATCACATAGTACATTTATCAATATTGTCTAAAGAAATAACACTTATTAGAATTTGTTAGCATTACTAGTATGTTTGAGTCTACATATAAGTGCATTGCGGGTGTATGTATGTACGTGTGTATGTATAGGTGCCTGTATGTGTGTTTGTATGTGTTTGTATATATAACATAGTTTAACATTATTATGTTACATTACTATAGAATTAACTGTATATAGCCGATTGTTCGATTGAATCAATCTTAAAATTAATATTTTATAAAACAATTAAATAACGTATACTTAAAAATTAAATTAAGGTTTCGAAAACTAAACAACAGTGCTCATAACCAGAAAACTAACAGCAACAAAAATACTTTTGTTATGGATTATAAAACATTGCACTGTATCACCTGATATCGTAAGAATCCTTACTTTCCTCTACTTTCAAATATTGTTGTTAGGAAATTCTTAACCATACTCGTTTTTGAGATATTACTGGTGGACCTTTTTACCTGTGGACCTTTAAGCCCCGCTCTACCATAGAGCAAAATTTAATTACGGAAATGCGTACTTCCGTTTTGAGTAAACTATATCCTCAGCTCTTCTCTATTTGTAACGGAAGCATACTTACATATATTCATATAACATTTGAAATAAAACAACCTAAGTTGCGGTTTAACGTTCGCGACATTACAATTAATTTGTTTATTCTTTTATGCTCACTTTCCCTGATCTCTTTCTTCAAGAGTGGGAAATGCTATTCCATGAAAATCTTTTCGATTACACTTTTCTCACAACAGTTTTGTGTTTTGACTAACCTGTTTCGTTTAAAAACGTGTCTGAATTTTGAACAAAAGAATTTTATTTATTTTTGATAATTAATTAGTTATTTTAATTATATTGATGGATGGAATAGAATGTTCGACATGGATGTGTACCTGCATTGAACGGTAAGAATCTTGGATCAATTAATTTATTTAATTTTTCTTAAATAAAATAAATATCAACCCTCTAAATAATATAACAAAATCCGAACAGTTAACATATTGGAATTACATACAATAATTCATATGTATTTTTAATATATAAATGCAAATTAAGCAAAATTAATCTTTTTACTGAATATTCTGAAATTTAACATTTTGTATGAACAGGTTTGAATTTTGGCAGAACATTTCAAAAATGTGTAGCAACTATTATTAATTGCAAGAATATCTACAAAACAATAATATATTTTTTGTAGAAAAAGTGGGGCAAATACAGAAAGATTTCCAAAGAAACAGCCAATCTTCAGCCAACATTGAATGGGACCAAAAAATAGGTAATAATAAACAATTTATCCAATTAACATCAGTTTTTAATAGATTTTTTTAAGATAGATAGTTACTTATATGAATTTATTCTAGTTTTGTAAAATTTTTACAAATAGCCATTTCGTCATGATATTTTTTTTTCTCGGCAAAATAACAATATTAGTTAATCAAAAGTATGGGTAATGAATATAATGTACCATACATCTTACAATTAAAATACTGACAACGTGGAAGCATTTGTTATAATGGTAAAATAAATAATTAAAACTAATGGTGTATGGCATCGTGCGTTCCCGTATCGTAACGAAAATTATTTAATATTTATAAAAATTATATAAACTGAATTACAAAGTTAAAATTATTTATTTCATGTTTTTTGAATTTTTGAATCATTCAAATCGGATGATGGGATCTCTCAAACACTGCCATTTTTGTACATTTAGCTCCGTATCTCCGTAACAGCTGGACTTGCCTTTGTCAAAAACTAATCAGCACCCTATCAATAGGAATCGAATATTTTTTGAACCATTCAAATCGGTTGATCCGTGCGCCCGAAAACGTGGACACAAAATTGCGGACACACAAAACACACATACAAACATCCATTTTTTCTGAGGTATGCCAAAATGCTCAGAAACCTTTGAAACGTGAAGATATGCAATAATCTTTATTTCGGTGCATTAGCTATAACTTACCCTAAAAGAAGTTAATCAATTATTTTGGGATTTAGTTTAGTATAAATTCAGAAATTCTATGTAATCATATGAACGCAATAATAAGCAAATCTGAGCAAATGCAATCTGAAATTGTTGTTATATATACGTGCAAGGTGTTGCTTCAGAGTCAGGCGAGAGAAATTCAAAGTTGACAAAGCTCAAATGAAAGCTAGTTCTGTGAATTAGTTTATATTTTATCACAAAATCATAACAAAGTCTATCTTCATAAGGCATAAGGCTAAATATTCATCATAAAAAATAATATTCTCATTACAATAAATCAGTAATTTCCTAAATTATCAAAAAAACTTGAACATTGGTGACCCTAGACAATAACAGTATAATGACTCTATTAATTAGAAACGCTCCTGATTTTATTACTTACATTCGTACAATATCATCGACTTTTTTAATTAATATTTAAAAAGAGTATAAATATTTCTAAAAAAATGATTCATAGATGAAAAATATTCAGAGAGAATAAAATGTCGATGCAACTGTTTGCAATTCTTATTGAAATTGTGATAAAACTTTAGATTTGGTATACCTTTATATTCATGGGATATATGTATAGTGCTAACTAAAAATTTTTGTGATTCCGAAAATATTCTTTTCTTTCTAAGGGTTCACAAACGTTTAAAATTTTATTAGCTTCCCGTAGAGGTTTCTCAACATTTTGGCATACCTCAGAAAAAATGGATGTGTGTGTGAATGTGTGGATACAATTTTTCGTCGACGATTTCGGGCGTACGGATTAACCCATTTGAATGATTCAGCTAAAATTCTAAACATCACTTATATACTACTTCATATAAATAATATTAACTTAGCAATTCAGTTTATATAATACTTGACAATGTTTTTTATTTTAAATCCAATTGATTAAGTTTTGTTTATTTACTTTTTATAAAATAAGAAGAATAAAATTTACATTATTTATAATAATCTATTTGAAAACATTTAATACTCCTCGAATATTTCATTAAGTTTCGGAAAATTCTATCAATTTGCCTTAAGGCACGATGCCATTCACAACAAGTTTAAGCTTATAATGGTTAAATAATATGCTCTGAAACATTTTATTTTTTGTACCTTTTGCGTGCGGAGATTTTCATTATATGATATGATTTGATCACCATTTCTCCATTTATCAAACAAATTACTCTAATTTATCTGGTTTTCTGCACGATCAAGCAGTTACTTCAAATTATATCATATATTACCATTACTACAAATGCACTTATTAATTTGTGAGAAATATTTATAAACGCATTATTAGAGCGGAACCATTCTCGAGCATCCGTTTGTGATTTAACTCATTTATTTATATTTTTAGATTTCAGCAAATAAATAATGAAAATATTCGATAAAAAATTAATTTAGTTTGTGAAATTATTTCTGTGCTCTTATTTTTAATACAATTTGGCTATAGAATTGTTAATACCAAACAATAATTAATTGCTAAATTACTAATATTTCCACTATAATATTTGATAATATAATAAATATAAAAGAAAAAGTAGTATACAACAAATGTAAATACAAATTGGAAACACTTGTCGCAATTTTAGAATCTTAACCGCACTGAAAAGCCAAGGAAAAACATTCACATAGTTCTACATAAATAACTTGTTCTACATAAATAACCTTACAAAACTGTACTGAATTATCGACTCTAGTACTATATATGCAAAAAAATTAAGTGAAAAAGTCCAAACCCAAACTGGAAACTCATACAAAATTTTACAATCGTCATTGCTCGCTTAGGGGTATATAAAAAGCCAGAAAAAAACATAAACATAATTCTACATAAATTACTTGAAACTTACAAAATTGTACCGAATGATTGACTTCAAGTATAATATATGCAAAAAAAAAATTAGGTGAAAAAGTCCAAATTCAAACTGGAAACCCATACCGAAATTTTAGGATACTTACTGCTCATTTTGGAATAGCAAGAAAAAAAACATTTACATAATTCTACAGAAATAACTTACAGAACCTTACAAAACTGTACCGAATTATCGACTTTAAATACTATTGTGTATGCAAAAAAAATTAAGTAAGGAAGTCCAAAAACAAACAGCAAACACCAAAATTTTAGAATCACTACTGCTCACTTAGGAGTCTGAAAAGCCAGAGAAAAACATTTACATAATTCTACACAAATAATTTATGCAAAAAATTCAAGTGAAAACAGGCCAAATTTAAAATGGAAACCTATACCGAAATTTTAGGATCATTACTGCTCATTTTGGAATAGCAAGAAAAAAACATTTGCAAAATTCTACACAAATAACATGAACCTTGCAAAACTGTTTATCGACTTACTATATGTGCAAAAAAATTAAGTGAAGCAGTACAAATTCAACTCTTATTTTCTTTTTTTTTCATTTCATTTCATAGATTTGAAGTAAACGTCTTACATTAAACTGGATACTATTATAGAAAATATCTACTTACAATAATTTCTAAACAAAGATTATAAAAATATGTACACTACAGTTAAACATAGACATAATTAATATATAATAATAAAACTAATAAGTATTTAATTTTTATTATCCGCTTCAGGAACAAGTGTCATTGACCAAAGAGTGATCGAATAATTAGTTTCCGCACAAATCCTTTAATAAAATAAAAAAACGTGCATCTAAAGAAGTAAAAACTTATATTGTGAGTAAAAAACTAATTTTATTATCAAAGCAGAGAAGACCTTATATGTTCAAAATACGAAGTTGTAATATAAACAGACAACTTTGTGCTGACAGTTAAATAATATCCCACTCTTTGCATCGCCCCACTAATTCAATCTAGTCGAAGGTATTTCTGTATGTGTTTTAAATTAGACTGAATTTTATTATAAAGACAATATAAATATTTAAATATATATTATGTAATACGATCTTACATCGGTATTATTATTGATTTTTAAACGGCAATAAAAACTTAAAGGTTATTTGAGATTTTGTGATGATACTACTTAGGTACTAGGCTTTTTTAGAAGGCAAGCTAAAAAATGCCCTATCTATATTTGGCATAAATTTATCAAAATTTTACAATAGTGATAATTTATGTTTAACTTGCACTAATGTCGAGAAGAGCTATTTCTCTTGGAAACATAATTTCATTCATATAATAATAACATAATAATTAATCATTAAGCACTGCAGCCTCGATTAGAAATAATGTAGGGGAGACTGGGTACGGTTGCGCCTTACCCTTTTTTTGATCAGCAATAATTTTATTAATTTGCCAGTTAGATAGAAGAAAAGTAAAGTAAATGATAATTTGAACATTTATCTACATGGAAATACTGAAATTCCGATGAATTAGTTATAAAATCAAATCAACCAAGAAAAGGACGAGAGTCACAACCGCCCCTACCCCCAAGGACGATTGTTAGAGGTATAAAACTAGGATAAAAAACAATACGTATAATTACTAACTTTTATTGTCAAAAACTTTATTGCCAAAAATACGCAAAACAACGCAAAATAATCTAGTTTCATTTAAACTAAGCTTTGAGAAAGGATAAAGAAAATTCAACATAAGAAATAAAGAAGGTTTTACAAAGATGTTTTATTATCTTTGTCTAAAAAATTTTGTTTTGTTCAATATTATTATACCCTATATCAAAACATAAATTTTTAAACAAAGTAAATAAGAAAATTCGTAAAATCTTGATTATCTTATATTGAATTTTTCTTTCACTTTCTCTTACGTATATTAGATTTATTATTATCTATTCATTATTCACCCGAAAAGGATAAAAATTACATGTCACACCCGTACCCACAAAATTTGTCACAACCGTACCCAAAGCACACTATGGGTTTGTGGCACACGATTTCAAAAATTTAAAAGCCATTCGATGTATTTCGATAAGAACTATCGTTTGTGAGTTTTGTGAAAAAAAGTGTTAAACTTTTCGTCCACATTTAAACTAATACTACCGAATCGATTTTAAAAAATCAAAAACTGTTCGAAAGATATTAGTTGGGAATGATACTGGTTAGTTTCAGATGAAAATCTACCGAGCCGTTTTCTTGTAATTAACTGTTGAAAAAAAAATTAAGCCGATTTTTATGGAACTTTTTTTGGCGATATATACCAATGTCTCATAGAACTTACTGAAATATTACGGTCTTACAACAAGTTGTTTAATTTTAAAAATTCATCAGTTTGAGAAAATAAGTAGATTTTTTAAAGTTTGTTAAAATTAAAATTATACGATTTATTTGGTATAACGATAGTGTACTTGGTCTAAATGAACATACTAAACCCTACGGAAATTGCTACAATTATAAATAATATTGATTTGTGAAAATTTGCTTTTAGAAAATACTTCAAGTTAACGTGTTCGTTCGTTTTCAAATACATACGTGTAATAAATCCACTCCTTTAGATACTTTTAATCACTCATAAATTAATTTATTTTTATTGATTAAGTCGATTATTTACACATACCAGGAAGTTCATGTAACTTGCTTCAAGGCAAAATACCAATTCCAACTAGTTATCTTTTTGTTTGTCACCACTGTAAAAGCTGCATTATTGTATGTAGTTCTTATATTTATTTATTTTCTACTTTATGAGCGATTGATATAATGACTTATGTAGATAGATGATTAAGCAAATAAATAACATTTTAAAACGTTATGTGAATTATGTAAGAATACAACATGCGGGTTCTAATATCTTGCATTCTAATCATTACATTCAAAGATACGAGCTTAAAGCTCTTTTCAATGATACTATATCATTTAAATAATTTAATATAAACCTTGTGATTTATACAATAACTTCTGTGATAGAATAGAAAACAACAAATTATAAATAGAACAAAACTCACATATATTTCATTTAATTTCATTCCAGAATCGCAAACTTGAATGCAAAATATAAAATTGCATAAAGCAGTTTGCTTACTGAAAAATCTCGTAAACAAGTTATGCAGCAATTTCTACTGAATGACAAGTTCAATGTGCAATGCAATGGAAGTAATCCAGCAAATAATTTCATCGTCGATTTAGCTGTAATCTCTTTTTGTAAAAGTTACCAGTATAAAATAATACTGAACTGAGGAAGCAAATTTCAATTAGTGTATTTCACGTCCGAGATTTTATTCGAAAATTAATGACAGATTCGATTAAAATTTAATGGTCGAGTAAAAGTAATTGACAAGACGATTTATGGAAGGAATCAAATGTAATTGACACGTACATAATCATCTTGAAGCCAATACAAAGATATAACTCCAAGTTTAAAAAATATATCTATGCGATTAGATAATTATGTAACTAATTCTTAAATTAACTACTTGGTATTGGTGTTTTGCCTTGAGGCAAGTTACATGAACTTCCCGATATGCGTAAATATTCGACTTAATCAATGAAAATTAATTTATGAGTGATTAGTAGTATTCCGAGTGCATTTATTACACATAATTGAAAAGGAACAAACATGTTAACTCGGAGTATTTTCTAAAAGAAAATTTTCAAAAAGCAATAATTTTTATAATTGAACCAGTTTCCGTAGGACTTTAATGGTTTAGTATGTTCAATAAGGCCAAGTACTCTATCGTTATACCAAGTTAATCGTCTAATTTTAATTTTAACAAACATTTACAAAGAAACGGCTTGGCTGATAGTCGCGCAAAATTGATAAACGCTAGTCCTCATCGTGATACATCGAATGGCTTGTAATTTTTTTTAAATCGGTCCAGCCGTTTTCGAGAAAACGTCGATTTACGGCAAAAAAATCTGTTCACATACATTTTTCAAACACGGTCTCATTCGATTCAGAATGGCTTGAAACGTCGAGAAATCATAAAATTAGCGAATCGGATTTTTTGATGAAAACATAAACTTCTCCATCGAAAAGTTAATAAAATCAAACACGTGCCTATTTGATAGCAAATAATCATTTAATTTAAATAAAATTTCAAAACAAATATAACCAAATTTATCAAAGATAGATTATATAAACATCCACAAATGCATTATTCAAACAAATATATTGGAATTAACCAATTGTAGAAAAATACACAAAGAAGTTAGGTTTATTGGGTTTCGTTAAATTTATTAATCTAGTAATTTAAAAGAACAATCCAATTAAAAAATAATTTTTAGGACAATTAGAAGATTGTTCATAGTTACTGCTAATCTATTGCTTTTAAATGTATTTTCTGAATTTTATTACACTATCCATATTTTTTCTTAATTTTTCCAGGGTAGAAAGATGACAATGTATTACAAATCTATGCTCATCTCAACAATTTAAATATTCTATATTATTTGCTAATAATGAAAATATTTTCTTGCCAAATAGGAAAAGCCATAAGTAGTTTAGAATAAATCGAAATAACGTTTTTTAACGTAGTTCTATAATTCAGGAGGGCAAAAGTCGATATATTAAATACATTTAAAGTACTCTTGCAAAAATTATTTATATGAATAAACATTTAAAATTAAAGAAAAAAATATTTCCGTATATTTTCAATTCAAAATATTAAATAATAAATGTATTAGATGTGAATAAATAAATAGAAGTCAGTAAACAAAGTATAATAGCAAAAAGGCGTTCACTCCACTAAAAAAATATAATATATATGTGAATCTATCTTGAAATAATACAGTGATTTAAATATTAGATATGACTCTCCAAATGAGACAAATTTGTAAGATGTTTGATTAATTTTAAGTATAAAATAATTATAATAATATATTTTAATCACATATTATAATAATATATTTTAATCGCATTTTTTTCTCATAAATTTCTAGATGAATGGAAAGTGTTTTTATAATTAAATCTTCATTTATCCCAACAACCGATTTACATATGAAGATCACAATAGATATAACAGGAAGCCAAAATGTCAAAAAAGATTTTAACAATTTTTTTTAATTACCTGCTGCTTATAGTATTATCGTAATTAGAATAACAAAAAATTATTTAACAACTAAAAACAAAGCAGCTTCATACGCAAGTATTTAATGAGTGCTGAATATAAGAAATGGTGAATGTAAATTAATTAATAATTCTTTGATATGCAACGACGTTAATGTATGGCATAGATTAAAAACAAGTGGAAGTATTATGCAATATAAGAAAATGGATGAAAGTCTACAAATGAATAAACGAACTCTCAAAAAATTGTCTCTAAAAATCCAAATTACATGGACAAACAAAATGATTTAAAAAAATAAAAATAATTAAATAAATTCAAAATAATCATTCAAGTATGCTTATAATTTTGAAGAATATGTTTCATTTATATCTGCCACAAGACAAGACAGAGACAAATGCTTGACCCTAAAAAACCTAAAATTAAATCAACAAATTTAAAAAAAAAAAAAATTACTCATTGAAATCTATCTAAAATTCGTATGCATTTTACAAATATAAATTAATGATGACTGATAATTGAAAATTTCGAATAACCAATAAATATTGGAACATATGCATTTGACAAATATCATACCCATCTTCGACACTATACTTTCAATTTTTTTCAGTAATAGTTTATTTACTGGAGTCTATCCATAATTAGCATGCATTTTGAAAATATTATAGTATTCTACAAAAAGATATTGTGGATATAGTACTTTATATTAGCGTAAGGCTTGTCTATGCAGTTATTAAAATTTAATAACTTCACGATGGCTATTATTTTATATTAATGTAAAAACCGACATGTGATTTATCGCTCTTGAATATGTAGATTAGAAGGTGTATGTTTAATTAATTAGTAGTACAAATCTTACTTATTAAGTTCCCGAAGGAGAAGTTTATGTTTTCATCAAAAAATCCGATTCGCTAATTTTATGTTTTCTCGACGTTTCAAGCCATTCTGAATCGAATGAGACCAAATTTGGAAAAAGTATGTGTGTATGTGTGTATGTGTGTGTGTGTGTGTATGTGAACAGATTTTTTTGCCGTAAATCGACATTTTCTCAAAAATGACTGGACCGATTTTAAAAAATTTAAAAGCCATTCGATGTATCTCGATGAGGATCGGCCGGGCCGTTTCGTTGTAAATTGCAGAAAAGTGAAAAATTTTTCGCCCACGTTTTAGCCCGCAATTCTAAATCGATTCTGAAAATTCAAAAACCATTCGATAGATATTGGTTGGGAATCGTGCTGATTAGTTTTTGGTAAAGATCGGCCGAGCCGTTTTCTTGTAATAACGTTTAAAAAAAAAAAAAAACGACGATTTTTATGATTTTTTTTTGACGGTAGATACCATAGTTTTCTAGGTCATACTAAAATATTACGGCCCTACGACAACTCGTTTAGCTTTAAAAATTCGTCAAAGTTTGCAAAAATTGGTATAGTTTTTTTGACATTTGTCAAAATTAGACTTTTGATCGACGTTTTCTCAAAAGCGCCTGAACCGATTTCAGAAATTTAAAAGCCATTTGATGTATTTCGGTGAGGACTATCGTTTGCCAGTTTTGTGCGACGATCTGCCAAGCCGTTTCTTTGCAATTTAAAAAAAAGTGTTAAATTTTCGTCCTCATTTAAGCTCATCCTACCGAACCGATTTTAAAAAATCAAAAACTGTTCGAAAGATATTCGTTGGGAATGGTACTGATTAATTTTAGGTGAAAATCTACCGAGCCGTTTTCTTGTAATTAACTGTTGAAAAAAAAATTTTAAGCCGATTTTCATGGAACTTTTTTTTGGCGATATACATCATGGTCTTATAGAACTTACTGTAATATTACGGCATTACGACAAGTAGTTTAATTTTAAAAATTCGTCAAACTTTACTAAAATTATTATCGTTTTTTAAAGTAGGATTGATGAAGTATATTATTTACACTTTTTTTTGATTAAGTCAATTATTTACACATATCGGGAAGTTCATGTAACTTGCCTCAAGGCTAAATACCAAACCAACTAGTTTTCTTTGAATATTTTGCGCAAATGATGCAATATTCAAATAATTTCACTAATTAGAATTACAGTAATCAAGAAAAATATATCTTTTTCAACGCTGCAGTACGACTACATTTTTTATGCCTTGGCATTTCATATCTTATACATATAAAACTGCAAATCAAGTTATTACAATTTTATCTGTAGAAGGAAAACGATAGTACCGGACGAATGCAATAATCTATCAGAACTGCTGAATATTATAAATAATAGTTTTATATATATATAATACAGTTATTGTACGAGATATAGATATGAAGTAACCATGATCACATAAAACGAAGACAACATTTTCAATATACTAAATATTAATATTCCTTCAGATGTGTATTTTCAGCCCATAATAAAGCACAAATGATATAAAAGAAGATTTTTAAAAACTCAGAAAACTCGGTTATTTGTTGGTCCGGAATCCAAAATAATAAAATAAACTAGTGGGGCGCATGGCATCGTACCTTAAGGCAAATTGCTGGAACTTCCCATACCAAATTTTTTTTTTTTTTAAAGATTAACATTTTTGGAAAACAAGGTACTCTGAAAATATTAGATTTTTGAGAAACTATAAATTTTTGACAAAAATTTACTTTTTTTTTAAAAAAAAGGCTTTTTGAAGAAAAATTTATTTTGAAATATGGAAATTCTGAACTTTTTTTTCAAAGCAATCGTCGCCGTCTAGCGGATAAATATTGGTACGGAATCCATAGAAATAAAAACAAAATTTATATTTATTCTTAAAATATCTATAAAATATCTGATAATTTGATATGCATATGCCTAATGATCATTTTTGACCGCCAAATGGCATTTTTTTTTACTTTCTTTACTAGATCTCCGAAACCGCTAGAAATGCTTTCATGAAAATTTGATCAGTTCTTCATCTTGTTAATACAAGTGAAATGTTTTTTGAATTATTCAAATCGGACGCTCCGTTCCCTTAAAAACTGAGTTATTGTTTTTGGCACTTTTTGCCCCATATCTTCGGAACGGCTAGACCTGCCTTCGCCAAAAACTATTCAGCACGTCTCCTTATCAATACGAATCGAATGTTTTTTGAATTATTCAAATCGCTTCTTCCGTGATCCCGAAATCGTCGACGAAAATTTGTATCCGAACACACACACACACATACTTCCATTTTTTCTAAGGTTGGCCAAAATGTTCAGATGGTTTTAAAACGTAAAGATATATAAAAATTTTCATTTTCGATTTTTTTACGATTACTATAACTTGCCCTACGGGAAGTTAATAAATACAAAACTTTTAGAAAAATATTGAAGGATTGGATTAGATAGGGCAAAGTAAACTTGAAAGTATTAGAGTGAATTGTCAATTATACACAACAACAAATATTAAGATCAATAAAAGTCACAGTCCTATTATATTATCTGAAAAAAAATTATGTAGAGTATTATACATCGTTAGATTCTCAAAAATTCTCAATTCATCTTCCGTCTGACAAGTCTCCTAAAATTTCAGAAAAATTGAAAAATCTCAAGAAAATTATACAAAGACCATTATCGAATTATATTTTTTTTATGTTTAATACACATCTTTTCTCAGAACAGACTCATACTAGTCCAGATAAACTACAGTAAAATACTTCTTGTAAAAGAATAGTAAACTTCGCAGTTCAAATAGATACTATACATAATGCAAGTTTCTTTCATAATATGCACACTGCATGATAATAAATTATAAAACAGCGATGTGTATACTAACAACCTTGAGAATATGGTCTATGATGCAAAGACTTGAAGATTATGAATGAAAAATAGTTTGTTTTCCCAACTGTAACATTGAATCGATTTAAAATCGCAAAGAAAAACGCGTTCACCTTACATCCACAAGGCCGGCGTTTAAAAAACCAAAAGTTCAACGTACCTACGTCGTCTGTAAAAGGATCAACAAATGTATTATCTAATCCGCCGTAAGCAAACTGACCAAATAAACGCAGTAACATAATAAGAGCAAAAATTTTCATAGAAAGTGAAAGTCAATCATGTAAGTAAGAGAAGGTAATACTTGCATTGGCAATGAACAGAAGACAAGTCTTTCTATCTCCGGCAAAGTTAAACTGTAGCAAAACTGGATACTCTTCGATAATAACAAAATAAAAAACCCATGAACTAGAGTAATATTATGATATTACTTTCTCTATACACTCACACGAAACTCGTCCCCATCTTCGAAACACCTAATACGCCTTTCTTTGGAGTATAAAAACAAATGCCAGGTAATCAAACATCACAGTCTCAGTCTAGTGGTGTACTCGATCAAGGATAAGGCCGGGTGCTAAATTTCATATATAGGAACAATGAAACTTTTTGTAAGTACACTAATTACATATTTATAATTAATAAAAACAATTATCTAATATTTATTTTCTCGAAAAATAAAAAAAAACAAAGTTGCATTAATATTTCATTTTTTTTAATATTTATTTAATTTTAATTTAATAAAAAAATCGAATATTATAAATAAATATCTAAGTGGTTAATTTGATTTTTTTTCCAAAAAGACTTTTTTTTAATCAAAACGAATAACAAAATTTATTTGGTGCCCGAGAAAATAATTTCAATCTAACATAAAAAACAAAATACAAAAAATATTTTTAAAAAAGAAAAATTTTGTACATTTTTTATGATCCTTGATAAACACTCTTTCAATCCTTCAATATTTATTTAAATTTTAAATTAAAATTGTTATCGAACATAACGTAATTTTAATTTTTTGCAAAATATCAATAAAAAAAATTGAAAAACATCCTTTATAAATTTGACAAGTTTACAAAACAATTGTAATTAATTGTATATATAAGTAATTAATTACTGCAATTATTTTGGAAAATATAAATCTTCATAATTATTAATGCTTATGGATAATTTATTTAATTTAATAGATTTTAAGAAATGTTATAAAAATTGAGATAGAATTATTAATTTTAGTTCAAATTTAAAAAATAATATTAATTTCAAAATATGAACAAACAACACTTTTTTGCACTAATTTATTATCATATCGAACGACTTGTAACGGATAACACATAATGCTAATTTAGGTTTCCATATTTTAAATTTTAAATTATAACACACTGATGATGAGACAAACCTAGTCTCGAAACGTTTGTGAAAATTATTATTTAATAAAAAGTGTTGTTTGTTCATATTTCCAAATTAATATCTATTTATCCACTCAGAATATATTCGTTAAAAAATAATATTAACACTGGCAAAAAGAGCGAGATTAGTGATGTAATTGATCCGGAAAACATGGGAAAATTAAATGGAATAAAAAATAGAGAAAATGATGAATTTGATAAAAATTACAGATACGATTGAAAAATAATAAATATCACCAAATATAAATAAGAACGTAATTTCGAACAGGCAGATTAAATAATAAATCAAAATTATTGTAAAATGATTGTAATAATTGAATGAAACTCATGTCGTTGTAGTATTTGCAAAACAAAAATCACTGAAAGTAATCAGTACTATTCTAAATTTTATGCTCGTTTAAAATAAGGAAATTTAAATTGAAATAGTTAAATGAAATCCTTGTCCTTAAAGCATTTGAAAACAAAAATTACCGAAAGTAGTCAGAACTTTAAATGAAAATGTTCGCAAAACATTTCGTATCACAATGTTTTACGATGTTCGTTAAAAACATAAAATCTATCACCAAGTTTTATTACAAAATCTGAAAAGTAAATACAACAATTATTTTTTAAATTTTGAAGTCTTTGCAAAAACGTGGACAAAAAATTTTATATATTTATGCTAATTCTAAAAAAAAGTCTCGGCCGATCATCTCACAAAATGTGACTCTTTATAGAGTTACATCGAATGTTAATAATTTTTTTAAAAAAGAGTCTCAGTCCAAAAAACGTCGAAAGATCAAAAATCGAATTATATACATGATTTTCCAATTTTGGACTTCAACGATTCAGAATGACTAGAAACTTCGAGAAAATATAATATTAGAAAATCTGATTTTCTGGCTAAAATAAACTTCGACCTTCATAATGCATAATTTATCATATTAACTCAATTAACATTATTAATTAAAAGTCATTAATTATTTATGAATTATTTAACTTTCTCATTATCACTTACGCTTGATTGTTCATTTTTTTTCTCGCGTGTTAATTGATTAATTTATGACTTGATATAAATATATAAATCAAAGCAAATTTGTTGCTTCCGGCAAAAATATTGAATGGTAATAAAGTAATTTACATTGTTTGTTATTATTTAATAGAATAAAATTAATACTCATTATTACTCCATCTCTACACGGTAATACTAAAATTAATTCAATCATTTATCCCGTTAATAAAATCATTAAATTCAACTATAAAATTGATACTAACTAAACGTTGAAAATATAACGATCATTTACAAAAACTTTAAATTTACTTTTTGACTAAAGTTCGTGCAAACCTCAGTGAAACCTACACAAATATAACATTTAAAACAAATTAAAACCAAAGCAATTGGTAAGTAAAAATATATCAATTATTTTCACATTCATTAATAAGATTCATATAAAACGACTGAAGATAATGTTTTAACACAGTAATAAAAATCTTAAACAGTTGTTAATAGCGTCATAAAATGTAATCGGTAACAAAATTGAACAATTATACGCCATGCTCAAAATTTTCATACTGTATTAACATTCAGTACATCATAACATATAAAATTGTGTAACAAACGCTTTTTCATGTAACAAGCATTATGATGAGTTTTTTTTTATTACTGCGTATGCCAAATTTCGAGTAAAAACCGCAATATTATGAATGCCTACAAATTGATGAAAAAGTACATTCATTGAGAACAGAAATTATTGCCTTTATTGCTCCGAACATTTTAATCATCATAAACATTCACTGTATTATGAACGTATACGCGAGAAAAGCTGCAACTATTTTATGAACTTTTTTAAAATATCTCAAATAAATCAGATTGAAATAATTTTATTATATTCCTTCAGAGTTTAAAAATTCTGCTCATTATAATTGAATTTCCTTCCGAATGTTGGACGTTTTTAGACCTAAAATTGAAGTTTAATAAAATGAAATTTGTTTAAGATACGTTTGATACGTTACTTCACAGTAATTAAAAAATCTTTAAAATTGTTCCAATAATGATCACTAATATTTCTATTATAATAATAATTTCACTGTAATATGAGAATTTTTATCCTTACGATTTTAATTTCTTACTTCCTTTTTTCTTCAAATACAAAAATCAGGGACCTTCTTCTGATCATATATGCAAAATAGTCAATTGCATGATTATAACCATTCAATATTTTTTCCTTATGTGTAATTGCAAAAGATAATTTTATTATAAATTACAAATTGTAATCGTTCGTTTGACCCCTAGAAATTCGTCGTAACTTCTGAATCCGGAAATTCGAAAAGATGACCATTTACAAGGTCTTCAGACTTTAATAGCGAAAGTATACTTTAATTTCAATTAATCGTTTTTCACCTACTAAGAACGAAATCGGTGGAATTGAAAGTAAACACGGCGAAATAAAAAAGCAGTGCAAAAATTAAAATCCAATGATATAATTTATGCTAGGTCGCTGAACCGCGAACCGTAATTAGACGTTCTCTTTCAATCGTCTTTTTTTTTTCAATGATTCTAAGAAATATTTATTCGAATTATAGATTTAACTATGATGTGTTCAATAATTCGTGTAATTATTGAAACGATGGTTTGAAATTTCTTCTCAAAAAATTATTGAAGAAGTATTCATAATTAAATGCAAAGTCTCTGAAAACATGCATAATAAATGAAATATTTCCTTTAAAGTTATGAGTATTGAGGTGTGCGCGCATGCTTGTGTAAAAATAAAAAGATAAAACAAATTAAATTCTAAGAAATACTTCGCCATCCTTCTAAAAAGCCGATAGAACACTCCAGATCATTTTCGTTTCGTTCAAATTAAAAAGCAATTGTGATGTTGCTGATTTCAAATAGCATACACATTAAAGTAGAATTTAAAAGTTTTCCACGAAACAATTGGCCGTAACACAGAAATGTGAATGAATAATGAATTACATATATATATATATATATATATATATATATATATATATATAAGTAAATGTATAAAACTGTCACATGACTATTGTAAAGTTACTTTCACTTATTTCCTGAAATTAATATTAAAATGAGAATGAATGAAACATATAAACAATCAAAACATGTTAGAACTATTAAATATTCTAATACTGAACAAATGTGTCCAATATAAATAAATTCGATCAATTTTAATAAATATCATGATTATCATATGATATTTTATGGTTGAATACATTTCGTATCAATTTAAAAAATCTAATATGCCGACTAATGTAATAAATAGTTAAGTAAATATTATTCAATGCTCTTACAAGTGGAACAATGGAACGTAATATCAAGAAATAGTTAGCTTGCACGCAAAGAAAACTGTAATAAATAATCAATTAGTACAGTTATATGAAAAATCGATAATAATTCGATTATGAAACAAATAAATTATATAAATATGATATGTAAATAAATTGAAATGCCAATTGAAGTTTTGTGAGCGCGTTCAAATTTAACAAGTATTGCTCTGTTTGGTAAAAGATTCCAACGATAAAAATGAAAGCACTTATCAACAAAGATATCATAGCACTCAAAATTTTATCCCGTTTCGATGTGCCCGAAAATAAAATTGATAGAATACAATATATTTGTGTTTAGTATGTACAAGAATTAGAATCTATAGATTTTTCACTCAAGTTAATTTTTCTTACAGTTGTTGATAAGTACACTGTGCCTGGTGTCGGCCAGACCAAGTGAAGAACACGGCGGTTACGGTACGAGTGGAGGTGGTTCGAGTTACGGCGGAGGTTCGGAAGGTTACAGTGGCGGCTCAGGAAGTTATGGAGGCGGCTATGAAGCCAGTTCTGGAAGTGGTGGTTGGACCGGCATAAGTACTGGTCATGGCGGTTATGGCGGTGGTGAATCCAGTTACGGTAGCGATTCCGGCTACGGTGGCGGTTATGCAAGTGCAGGACATGTCGACACCTCCAGTTACGGAGGCGGTTTTGCCTCCGGACATGGTGGAGATGGCGGATTTGGCGGCGGACATGGAGGAGATGGCGGCTATGGAGGCGGATATTCGACAATTGCCCACAGTGGTTACGGCGGTGCGTACGCTGGCGCGCTACATGGTGATTCTGGATATGGCGGCGGTTCCGGTTACGGAAGCAGTGGTTCTGGTCATGGAGGCGAAACCTATGAGATTGGAACACACGTACACACAACAACTTCCGAAAAAACAAAACCAGTGCCTGTGCCAGTTTACCAAAAAGTCGGAGTACCAATTCCACACCCTGTCCCAGTTCCAATTCCACAATATGTCAAAATCGGCATTCCTCAACCTTATCCCGTTCACGTAGTTATGCAACAGCCGATACATGTGCCGATTTACAAAGTCGTAACAGAAGTGATTGAAAAGAAGGTTCCATACACAGTAGAAAAACCATATCCAGTAGTAGTAGAAAAGCCATATCCAGTACATGTGGAACACAAAGTTCCAGTTCCTGTACCGCAACCATACCCCGTGCATGTGCCAATCTTCAAGCATGTCTTGAAAAAAAGTAGCGGTTGGAAGCACTGATAATGTTTAGAAATAATTATTATTTATTTATGTCTTCCCTCCTGCATGTCAATAACACAACAATTTGGAGTTAGAGCCAGTATATGTAACGAAACGTCTTGAATTTCAACAACTAAAACCATACACAGCAGGGGTTATGAAGATTGTATGACTGACATATTTGAACTCGAATTTAAGTAACGCTTATGAATGTATAACTGTATAACAGTATAAATATCAACTTGTGCGCTTTCATCTGGAAATATTATAAAAAGCAAAATTGTCTTGTACGTGTGATTTATTCATTGCCTAAAAGTTATATTTATATACATTTTATTGTTATCCATTTGCTTGTTAAATTTGAATGTATTGTTAAATAATTGTAAATACATCTTATAAACATATATTTTGTTTTTAATTATAAAACTAGGAACCAATTAAACGATTGCTTCATAAATTATTATAAACCGTATTGTATTAATTGTATCCAATTAAATTCAACTTTATATTATCAATTTATTGACTATAGTTACACACAATGTTATATAAATAATTTACATAAAAGCTGTTGCTCAATTATATACAAAATTTATGCAACGGAATTAAAAAATCTTAAGGCTATTATTAAACTTGAACCTGTTAAAATCGTGAAGAAAACTATTTACAAGTATTTACAAAATATAGTAATCCATTTTTTCATATAAAATATAGAGAAACAAATCCACTAAAAATGATTTGAATCTGGTTTCTAAAGACAAATTGAAATAAATCAAAAATGTAAATGTTCATCGTTTTATAACTAAATGTATAAAATGTCATGAAGAATTGTGGATAGAAACATTGTTCATGCAGGATAAACAAACAAAGTTTTGAGTGTGAATTTAACCATTAACAAGCAAAAATACGAGCACAAGGGCAAAGAAATATTTTAATTATCATATATTTGTAATAAACTTAATATAGACATAGAAGAAAACTCGTCGCCATTGAATTAAATGCAAAACTAGTCACATTGTAAGAATTATTTATGTGCTACAAAGCTATGAAGCATCCTGAAATTTAAATTTAATTCCAAAACAAAATTATGTTGCACAAATAATATAAATAGCAACAAATATTTTGCGGAATTTGTTTAAAGAAGAAACCATATATACATAATGCAAAACTGTCTTACAAGACAAAGTCTACATTTACAGTATTATAAAATCATTTTCATGATTATTATAGTCTTTTTCAAATAAAAGAAATTTCAGTTCTATAATCATAATAATTCATATTGATTATTATGACATGTATCACAACAAATGTTCTATTTTCTAATTGTTTACAAATTTATAACAACCATTTGAAAAACCTATTTTGGATTTTAGGTACTACTTCAACTAGTCAAAAGTATACATCTTAACTAATACTAATTTATTAGAGTCTCTCCTACTTTAAGGTCTAATGGACTTTGTGCATCTGAATAAATTAACTATTTATAACTAGATAAGCGGCGAGCACATGAAACAT
Organism: Ctenocephalides felis; assembly: GCF_003426905.1. Lineage (NCBI taxonomy): Eukaryota > Metazoa > Arthropoda > Insecta > Siphonaptera > Pulicidae > Ctenocephalides > Ctenocephalides felis. The sequence continues at coordinate 47,608,105 of NW_020537758.1, forward strand.
TTTTAAGGATATCTAATGTTCACTACATGTGAAACATTAATTAATAACTTCTGAAAATATTCAGAACATAGACCGTTATCTACCATGATTTCATTATAAATGACGTTGCTATAATTGAACAAATCTACTTTGTGATTTTTCATAATGATTGCCCATAATGTCTTATTTGGTGTTTGTAAGTACAAGTTGAAATAATTTATTATAAAAATGTATATTTAAATACAACGGTTTATATTTAATTATAACAAAACATTAAAATCTACTATTTTCTTAAATCAGTGAATTTACACACACACACACACACACACACACATATATATATATATATATATATATATATATATATATCTGTGTGTGTAAAATTTAATATTCATAATTTAACTTTACATTTGCATACACGTGTTTTTCCAATGCTTGATTCAAAAGTAATTGTCGAGAATATATTCATTATCAAATTTCAATAAGTTAAGAAATTGTTGTCAAGTAAAAAACAACAGTTAATTTATTTTTATTCAATAATAAAATTACCACTAGTATAGTGAATTAAAGAATTTTACACTGTAAGATTTGCTTCGTTATGTGAAAGGTAGCATACGTACATAGTAATCAACATTATAACAACAAATAATCCAGAACAAAATGTCTTTGACAGCATAAAATATCATCATGAAAAAGTACATTCAAAAAAGTATTCGAAGAATTTAAATAATATATTCAGGTAACAAATTATGAAAAATGGGGTTTATAGTATTATGTCAAAATAGTCATAATAGCTTAGCATCAACATTTTTTTAATATCAATACATCAGTAAAAAAAAAAGTTAATGATTCATATTGATAAAAAAATAAAGAAGTGGTGATAAATATAAATTATGTAATATAAAATAAATAGAAAAACCTCGTAGATATAAATGTAATGTTGATAAAAAAATACTAAAGCACCCTTCATATAACAAAACATCTTCAATTTCAATCATCACATTATTATTTTTTGGAAATATAATGTTAAAAAAACCCAAATACTAATATTTTCATTTTGCATGCTTGTAACACAAATTTTTTAATGAAATTGAAATGTTTCAATTTAAGTCACTTTTTATAGTTTATTATAAATATCAGCTCACCCTTCTGCCCAATTCTGTGCTGGTTCATCGGCTGTGAATTGCGTCACACCATTATTAGCCATAGCATCCAAAATTCCACTCACATACGAAGCTACATCAGTAGTACTTTGCTCTCCTTGCTTAATGAATGGATGTTCCAATAATTTATTGTATTTAGGTCTCTGATTTTCTTCTTTAATCAAGCTACATAAATAAAAACATATTTTTGATTATAGAAAGATAAATATCAATACTTGTAAAACTTTGAACTGAGTATTAACCGTTTAATCTAATCAAATTTAAAAAAAAATCAAAAACTTATTTAATCCAAAAAATAAAAACCATTTAACACAAAAAGATGCTCAAAGTGATATGAGGTCTAGCTTTTGTATAAAATGTATCTAAGTCTATTTTGATGCCAACTATAAATAAATATAAAATAATTATTTGGTGAGCAAATACATGAGTCTATAAATACTCACCAAGTATTCACAAAAGTAACAAATTCACGAGTAAAATAATTTCCATTGTGTTCAAGAGTAAGTCTTGGTGGATCTCCTTGTACAACTTGATAAAGCTGCTCAAACACTGAATTCCATTTAGGGTACGGAAATCTACCAGTGGCAACTTCCATTAACGTGATTCCTAAGGACCACACGTCACTTCGAACATCGTATCCTCTTCCTCGTTGAGGATCTATACGCTCGGGCTACAAATGAATTAGGGGTTATGTTTTTATAAAATATATATTGAACACTTTCTTGAAAACTTACTGCCATGTATGGTCTACAACCAGCATCTCTAGTCTGCGCTATTGAATCCACTAGTTGCCCTGATATTCCAAAGTCACATAATTTTATATCGCCAGATTTATCCAAGAGAATATTGCTTGGTTTCACATCCCTGTATAAAATTGTTGTTATTATATTCAAAGACTTTACATCATAGTCACACAACATATTAATAATTACCTGTGAATGATCTTTAATTTCTCTTTTAAATAGTTCAAAGCTTTTACCGTAGCAACTGTGATTTTTGCCAAAATTGTCTCTGGAATTGTTTCATGTAATCTATCATAAATAAACTTGTAAATTTATCTAATGATGTGTCCATTAACTCCATGCATATCCAACAGTCTCCCTGATATAAAAAAATTATAGATTCATATAATTTTATTTCGATCGTATATGTATTTTTTTACCCTCTTTGAATAAAGCTCCATAAAACTGAACTATACATGGACATTCATTAGACCTCATAACAACTTCAAGGTCCATAAGTAACTGTTTTTGTTCTCGTTCGTCAACTGTAGACCTTATTCTTTTAACGCCATTACTGTATCAGTTTTACGATACACCATTTTATTTACAGCTCCGAATGCCCCACGACCTATCTCTCCAAGGTCCTGCAGATCTTCAGATGTAAAATCGTATGTCTTTCCGGGTGCCAATTGCAATTTTCCAGAAGATTGTAGACCTTGGCACATTTTCAAACGTTCCCTGCAAAATGAAAATAAAACAAATTTACAACTGTAAACACATTTAATAGAAAAAGAAAACATTCAGCTTCAAAATTTAATAAAAATAAATAACACTATACTATTGAAGGCAATCTTCGTATAAGATGTATAATTATGGTTTATAAGAAAATTTGCACAAAAAATTATTACTTAGCTTATTCATATAATAATATATTCTTAATCATATATATATAATATTCAGTTCCCGATTTATATAACTTTGATTGATAAAGTGATCCCTAGGACATTAGAGCATAATAAATGCCTATAATTTTTACCACTATTCAAGATTACCAATAGAATTTATTTGTAAAACAAACGTGCTGTTAAATGTTATATACAACAATGTTATTTATGTTGTGTATCTAAACAAGATTTATTTCACACCAAAATAAAAAATTAATATTAATATACGATCATGCTGATGCAACTTTTGGGTACAATTTACCTTATTTTCTTATGCTCAGTTGGACCAAATCTGTGAAAATTTATGCAAATAATGAAGTTTGAGAACAGAAGCAGTTTTAATAAAAAGTAATTTTTTATGACGCAAATATTAGTTACCGTGTTTTTTTCCTGAATGAAATCTTGATTATTTTTAGGCAATCTTCCTAAAGAAGGTTTTTGTCTAACAGAAGTATCGTTACTCATTTTCATAAATGCCTGTGGACTACTATTAGGTAAACCTGGAAAACAATTTGAAGCTACAGGCATTTGAGCCTGTGGTTGTGGAAATACTAATCCCCCAGAAGGGCCTGAAGGAAAATTGAGTTTCAATTGACGTCTTTTTTCTGTACTCATATCAGTATTATTTGTTTGAAAATCTAGTTTGTCAAAGAAACTGGGCCTGTTGTTTCCTATGAAAAAAAAAAATCAATAGTTGAGTTTTGGAAAATGATTACAACATTAAGTAGAAACTCAATATAATTATTATTAACCAAAATATAATATATTCACCCTGGCTTGAGGAATGGCCTTGGTCTGCCATTTTGCAGATAGATCCCTATTGAATTCCACCCTAATCTACCCTATTACACAAAATACAGTTGATGCATTTATTTTGTTAAAATTGATACCCATAACAATGAACCGAAATTAGCGTTCATATTTTTTTATATATAAACAAACACCACTAATTAATTTTATTTATACAAAACTTCTTTGAATTCTCCCTGTGATATCAAAGAAAATTGACATTATTGAACGATCTGACGTTGGTTGCAGAACGAATGTCAAAACATCATGCGAAAGATTAATGTTTTGCGTATTTTACAGTTCATAATAAATTTAACTGCAAATTTAAAATATTGGTGAAAATATAAAATAAAACATTAATATGAATATGCTAATATTATCTGTGCATTTTTATTAGTATTTAAAATGACCGCTAGTCTAGAATTTAATGGCTGAAGTATTTTGGCAACTTCACGGTGTAGAAAAGAACTGTCACAATGACAGTTATTGTCATTGCTGTCAATTCTTGTAGTTGTATGATATTAAAATGGCTTGCTTGTAACTGTTTTGTTGTATTTGTTTAATTTGATCAAAATTTCAATACATTAGTTAATAATCTTTGCATTCACAAATAAAATGGCTAACGAAGATCATTCGTGGCGTACCCATGGGTTTCGTCAAAGTGT
>NW_020537758.1:47613366-47637920 GCF_003426905.1 Ctenocephalides felis
GGTGGTCCTTAATATAGAAGTTTTCGAATTTCCTTGCTCCCAGGGGCTTGAATGATTCCAAATTGATAAAATAAATTCTCGGAATATTAATATTAACTTTAAGATAGTGCGTACTCCAGCCAAAGTTTCTATGGAAATAATATGGGTAAAATATCGTTTGGTTTATAACCTAGCGACAAAAGAATCAAAATTTTGTGAATAACATCGTGTTGGATTATTTTGATCATAAATGAAAAAAATACAACTAAAATTGGATATATTTTATAAAATAAGTATTTATTTAGAAAGAAGAATCAAGAAACTTTGGTTGGAGGGCGAACTATCTTAAAGTTGATATTCATAGAGAATTTTTTAACAATTTGGAAGCATTTCTGCCCCTGGGAGCAAGGAAATTTGAAACATCCACATTAAGGACCACCCTAATATATGCAAATATATATATATATATATATATATATATATATTAGGGTGATCTTAATATGGACATTTGGAATTTCCTTGCTCCCAAGGGTTCAAATGGTTCCAAACTTGATAAAAAATTATTCTCTGAAAGTTTTAGCTCTTAATAATGTTTTCTAGATAGAGCGCAATTCAATCAAAGATTTGTATGGAAATAGCATGAAAAAAATTTCGAAAATTTTGCAGAGCGTCGAATTTTCAATAAAAAATTACACGAATTTTCACTTTTAATTCATTTGTCGCTAAGTTATACCTAAAATTTTTTTTTTAATTTTTAATTTTTTTTCCATGTTATTGCCATACGAAGTTGGATTGAATTTCTCACTATCTAAAAGTTAATATTGAGAGCTAAAACTTTCAGAGAATTGTTTTTTATCAATTTTGAACCATTTGAACCCTTGGGAGCAAGGAAATTTGAAAATGTCCATATTAAGGACCACCCTAAAATATATATATATATATACACATTTGTTATTCGTTGATAGATTGATCATGTGTCTGCAAGTAAACAAACACTTGCCGAAATCAAATCACGTCTGGAATTAATTATTCATAAATAGAGCTGGCGATACAGTTGCTACCAAATATATGTTATGGCCATAATGAAATGGAATATTTTCAAATTCTATAAAAAAACTTTTTATATATTATATCTATAACTGTTTCCCTGCGCATTTTATAAATGACTAAAAAAAGATTAGTGTCAAATAATATTCAAAAATTGTCATAGTATTTAAGATAGAATTGATTTTCATCAACTCCAGCCATTAGTATCCTTATACCTTATATTTAAATTCAGTATTTATTTGGCCAGAGATTTATAAAGATCGTTTTTTACTGATTCAATTTTACTAATCGATGCATTAATTCATTCGAATAAAAATTTACGCAAGTTTTACAATATATAAACCAATTTATTAAGATACCTTCACATTCTATTTCATTCATTGTGTATCTTTTTGCGTTTAAAAATATATTATACCTTTCACATATGGCTTTAGCACTGATAAATATTGTAAGAGCGACTGGCGTTATACACTAGATTAAATGAAATGTGTGAGATTAGAAATATTAGTTTCTGGAATGATAAATTACCATTGTCTTAGTATTGTTAACTAATTACTGGTAGTTAAATATTGGCACATTAAAAAACGTATTAGAAATTAAATTCTAAATAGTTGTCAACCATAAAAAGGCATTAAAAACTTCAAACAAACTTAATTTGGAAGTTTTATTTAGTACCTAATAATTTGGGAAAGAAAATTCAAACAAATTCTATTACTAAAAATTGGCACCCTAAGAAGGTGATAAAAAAATAAATCATTTCATTATTATTTTTTATTTATTTTACTAATACTAATACATGTAAATGTTAATTTATCATAAGCCTTTATTTTATATATCCATTTTGAAATATAAATTAGCAAAAAATTTCAAACAAGTAATAAAACGTAATTAAATTTCTCTATCGGTTTGTAATAAATATTAATTGTTGAATAACTTCAACTCAATAAGTTTTCTTATTCACTTTATGATAATATACCAATATTCAGTATACTTTTTTCGATACTTTATTCAAAAATATTATTAGCTCATTGAATATTAATTTAGATTTTTATTACAAACAAAATTATAGTAAGGAATTTCTCCATCAGAAAAGAGTCGTAACCAACAGTTTACTAAAGCTATGATATTTTTTATTATATCGGAATAATAATAATAATAATAATATATACATATAATATATATATATATATATATAATAAATAAAGTTTTATTATTTTTTATAAGAAAAGCTAGTATTTCCTTTATTTGGGAACTGCGATATATACAAATATTGATTCATGCTTCTTATTAATATTTGAACCAGATTTATTATTGATGTGTTTATATATTTTGGTTATGCATGTAACGCAAGTAATAAATAACTATTAAGTTCCAAAAAATATTGTATATACATATCGCAATATATTTTATTGCGATTCTGAATTATTTTCATTCACATTGCTAAAGACTAAGGTGAAGTTGTTGGAACAAATTCAATAAATATGCGAACTTATAATAATTTTACAAAACTGATAAATAATATAAATTATAGAATAGATATTATAGCAATATAAATTATGTAAAATTAACAAATGATGTAAATTTTATTAAAACTATAAAAAGTATAATCATGGTTGTGAAAATTGTGCCCATGCCCCAAGCAGGATCCACTAAGAACAAAAAAGGTAATAACAAATTATTGATAATGTTCTTATATAATTATTTACAGATAATTCAATTTAGTACTTTATATTAATGTCTTAATTTCCAGCAATTATTAAAATGTGTTTTGTACGTGCGACTTTACCTTTATATTATATGTTCAAAATCTTTGGTTTATCGACGATTCATATACGTAAAGATGAAAAAACTAAAAAATTGAAATATGTTTGTACAAAAAATTCAACTCTAGAATATATTTACTGTTTTGTAATACTTGCTCTGTTACAAATTGCATGTTTAGCTGATATTTTATTAGGATCTCTCGAAGAAGATGAGACATTAGAGGTAAGCATTAATTTAGTAAAGATTTCTTTTATTTATTTAATAATATAATTAAATTCAATTTATACATTTTTGCCTTTCTTATGAAACCATATGCATTGAATGTTTTTTCCTATATATTTACTTTACTATTAGTTTCATGCAGGTTTTAAGTTTTAATTACAATATATTTATTTTTAAAATGATGAAATTTATCTATATTTTTCAGGTGGCACAATACTATGAAGCTGCATGTGCTCCATTCATTTTTATGTTATCAATAATTATTAATTTGGTTTACAAAAATGATTTTGTAAAAATATTGCAATATGAGGATAATGTTCAAGACTGGCTGGATAGATATGGCATACCTGTCAGGTGTAATAGTAGAATAGACTAAAATGGTTTCTTTTAAAAATATTTCTTATAAACTAATAATTCGGAGAATAATTAATTCAACTTCTTTTCTCAAACTTTTTTGCAGAATATTTTTTATTATTTCATGCGCAATAATTCTATTGTTAACACCAATCATTATTTTTTTTAAATCATTCACCAACTTCTACATAGCCATCTTTCAGTAGCTTTTTTTGTAATCATTCATGTACTTTTTCTGTAATTATTCTTTTATAATTATAGCAATGAAAAAATTCGTTCACAATGCAAAAGACAAGTAATAGGAATCATAATAATTTTTATAGTGGAGTGTGCTGTTCGCATTTTACTTGAAGACAACCTCAAAATGGCAATGATACGATTATTGGCTTATGAAATTTCTGATTTGGCGTTTATATTTACTATAAGCTTTAGTGCAAATTGTATGTTTTTGTTGAGACATAGGATTAGTTGCGCAATTGAACTTCTGATGGCTCCTCCGATAGAAAATGAAGGATATGTAGAGGTAAGAATATATATATATATATATATATATACTAGCATACCCAGCCTCGCGTTGCGACGGTCCTTAGTAAAATCCACCTGATTGAAATTTGAATCTGATTGACAACCAACATTTCAAACCCTTTGTTATAAAAAATTCATATCAATCCAAAAATAAATAAAATCCGGATTGAAATTTGAATATGATGAATCAATACTATTGATTAAAGTGTTTTTTTAAACTTAAATAATAAATAAAATGAAATAATTAAAGATTTGAATAAATGAGTACTTTACAAAATTTCTAATGAATAACCAAGTGACTTTTATAAATTTGTTATATCCTATTTGGTATCACGTCCTATTTACCTTGCTAAATTTTTAACATGTTCTATGAATGCTGTATTTAGGAATGGTTTCATTTGCCACATACTATTGGGAACTTGCTATAAGCCCTTAATATTTTCTTCGAAAATTTTACATAAATTTATGATTAGACACTCACCGATTACAATGCATTTTTTTTTAATCTTTGATTACTTACGAATCACTTATAATATAAATTTCCGATTATAAATTGATATTCATACTATTCCTGAAACCAACATGGATAAAGTTCTGAGGAATCCGAGTCCAAATCTATTAAATGTATTATTTTTGGCACTTTTATTATTTTTTATGAACTTTCGTACTGTAAAACAATAAATGATCATTTATAAAAATTGTATTATTTATACTATAATTTTAGATGTATACTATCTATTTTGGTAAAGCAATTAATTTTTTTTATATTATTTTCAATTCTTTTTAATTTATTTTGAATTAGCAAATGTCAAAAAATATAATTAAAATATTCATTAAAATCATATTGTTTACAAATAATATGTCATTTTATAAATATTACTTATTATTTTGGTGTTTGATATGGGTATGAATTTGTAATAAAATTTATTCTTTCTGACAAATAGTTAAAAACTTGTTAAAATTTGCAAAATTTCATTCTTCAGAAAATAATTCACTCGCATCATATTGTTTTGTTTATTATATTATAATTTTGTCATGTCAAATATGTCAATAAAATTTTCATTCACAAAAGAAATATCTCTAATTGACCTTATATCTAAATATTATTTATTTTTTAATAAATTAATAATTATTCTAAGTCATCAATGAATAAATTATATAATTCTTAAATTCATATTTATATATAAAGTTATATATATATATATATATATATATATATATTAATTACAATATATATATATATATATATATATATATATATATACATATATGATTAATTTCTTGGAGGGCGTAACATCAAGTGAAAATTATAAATAAAGATTTTTAAAACATCTTTATTTTTCCATACGTTTCAACGTAAAATTCTACGTCAATGGTTTTGAAATTGTTAGATTATCACTTACACATATTAACAACAGCTTGTAAATAATTAATAATTGGAAACAAGCATCAATAGTCAGTAATTTCTTTTTTATAAAGAATGAAAAATAATTAATAAATGAAACATTATCATAAGCACCCGCTCATCTGAGGCTCATACAAGCTTACTAAATACTAAAGCATTATATAAAATTTGGGGCTGATTGATAAGGGAAGGGCAGTGGTACAAAATCTGAAATTCTTTTTTCAAATACTAGATATTATAATGTTTTTACTGCATTAGTTTCATTTGATTCTGCTCGTTCAATTTTTTTTCTGTACTTTGAACTTGTGCGTTGAAAACGCTTCAACCTGGGAGTAAATACAATTTGGGGTTGTTTAATGAGGGAAGAACAGTAGTTCTAAATCTGAAATTTTCTATTTAAATACTAGATATTATAATGTTTTTACTGTATTAGTTTTATTTGATTCTGCTCGTTCAATTTTTTTTTATATACTTGTAGGTGCATTGAAAATGATTCAGCATAGACGTAAGTACAATTTGGGGATGATTGGAGACGTAAGGGCATGGGTACAAAATCTGAAATTAAGTAATTTAAAACTATATATTACATTGCTTATAATGAGTTGTTATAATTTGATAATTTTAGTTCAATTTAATTTTTCCCGTACTAAATGCCTTAACATTATTTTAGGGATGATTTGGGACAGAACGGTGCTAGTAATTTTTATAAAAATTAGTGATTTTATATTATTATCAAAGATTATTTTGATCTTTTTTTGACTTCAATACAGGCTTTTTTCTGCACTATATACCTATCTTCAGGAAACATCTCATATTAGTATATTATGTGTGAATATGTATAATATGTGTAAACAAAAACAAAATATATATTAGATCAATATTATTTTTATAATATAGCAAAATATAAAAATCTGTACATGCGCTCAAAATGCTAGACGCACAAACCTTACTTTTTCTGAAATGAATAATTTAATTAATAATTTAAAAACAATTGTCAGATTCTGTTGGAATGTTTATAGAAAAACTATATAAACAATTAGGACAGTAAAAACTTAGTGTTTTTGGTCATTTTGTACGTCAAATAGAATTTGGCTTACTGCGTTTTTTTTTAACAAAATCGCTAAACGGACGGAGGATTAAACGGCACGTAGTAAATTTTTTTTTGAGGTACAAATTAGTACTAAATAATACAACAGGTCCGGATCGATTTTGCTAATTTGGTCTTGCTGGCTTAAGAGAGGTTGAGAAAAGTTATATGGTGTTGATTTACACAATTGCAAAAAACAGTATTTATATAATAATGTATCACTAAACCTCAAAGCCAAACAACTTCAGAAGGTCCCACTACAATCTTTAAAATAAGAAAGACATGCCAAATTGGTTATTATAAAAAGGATAAATCTGTAAATATCTATGTTAAATGCACAAAATATGTTTGTGGAAGATGTTCTCGAGAAACACCAACCATATGCAAAAATTGTACCGAATAGGGGTGTAAATGCCAGAAGTTAATTTTTTTTTCATATAGTTTATTGCAATATATGTAACTATTATAATAAAATGATATAGTGTTCAAAAATCTTATATTTTTTCAATGAATAAACAATAAACCTCTTCTAATTACCAACTAGCAATGAACATTTGAAAAGCCACCGGAATAGGTATTCATAAAATGTTGGTAGGTTTAGTGTTAATCATTTTCAAAGCCTTCGATTGTTATAAATTTATTTCAGACTGTGTTTTGTTTATTCCAGAATATTTACAAAGCTATGAACATTTACAACATGACATACAAACATGCCGAAATATTTGAAAAAACTCTGGTATGGCCTCTGGTATTTGGAATCGGGCTCATATTTCAAACAATCGTAATGCAGGTTAGTGAAAGCTCAAATGTAAACGATACAACAAATAATTCTATAATAATATTTTAAAACAAAGCATTGTGTTTCTATATAATAATATATGATATTACAGGGCTATAATCTTTATCAACAATTGTATGGAGCGCATATTATAGCAATTATAGAATGCTTGAAATGGGTCGTGATTTCTTATTTGCAATTGCTGCTGGTTGTCCGGCCTGCTGAATGCATTAAACGAGAGGTTAGCAAAAAAAAATTAAAAAAATCGAGAATTGTATAAGTAAAATAATTATATAACACAATAATAAGAAATGTCATATATACAATATTCCGTATTGTAAAATGCATCTCAATTCATTAATTTTTGTTTTTGTAAAACACATGACTTGTTTTTTAGGCATATTGAAAGATACTAATAATAATTAACAGGTTTTAATTTTAATAATAACCTCATAAACCTTTTTGGAATTACATAATATTCTGGCAAAAAATATTCTTGATTTGCCCTGCCTTTCTTTTTTCGTGTCGTCAAAAATAATAAAGCTTCACCTTGATAGTCATAATGTAAAGGTACACTATTATTCCGAGAGTTATTATTTTGATTGTATGGCATAGTGCCTTAAGACAAATTGCTAGAACTTTCCGTACCGTAATTAAAAATCTTTTTACGGAACCCAAAAAAAGTTACCCAAAATATGTACACATTATAAAAATCTCTAAAAAAATATCTGATAATTTGATGTACATATGTCCAATAAACATTTTTGACCGCCAAATTACATTTTTTTAACTTATTTTTATTGAGAATCCATAACTGCTGGGCCTGTCTTCCCAAAAATTTAATCATTTCTTCGAGAGTTTTTATTTTGATTGTATGGCATAGTGCCTTAAGACAAATTGCTAGAACTTTCCGTACCGTAATTAAAAATCTTGGTACGGAACCCAAAAAAAGTTACCCAAAATATGTACACATTATAAAAATCTCTAAAAAAATATCTGATAATTTGATGTACATATGTCCAATAAACATTTTTGACCGCCAAATTACATTTTTTTAACTTATTTTTATTGAGAATCCATAACTGCTGGGCCTGTCTTCCCAAAAATTTAATCATTTCTTCATCAATAAATAAATAAATAAATAAATAAATCTTGTCAATACAAGTAAAATGTTTTTTGAATTGTTAAAATCGGACGCACTTTTTGCCCCGTATTTTCGGAACGGCTAGACCTGCTTTCGCCAAAAACTAATCAGCATATATCATTATCAATACGAATCGAATGTTTTTTAAATTATTGAAATCGGTTATTCCATACTGTCGATAATGTCAAGGGCATTTGTTTGAACCATATACGTGAATTTTAAAATTAAAAATCTTGGTATGGAACCCAAAGAAATTTACATAATATGTTTACTATCATTATTAAAATCTCTATAAAATATCTGATAATTTGATGTAGATATGCTCAACAAACATTTTTGATCGCCAAATGACATTTTTTTCACTTATTCTTATTGAGAGTTTATAACCCATAGATCTGCCTTCCCAAAAATTTAACCAGTTCTTCACCATGTCAATACAAGTAAAATGTTTTTTGAATTATTAAAATAATAAGTATAAATTTTGTTTACATTCCTATGGGTTCCGTACCTACCAATGATTATAAAAAAATAATTTTTCAGAGTAAATTTTTTTCAAAATTGTTAGTCTTAAAAAAAAAAATGGTACGGAAAGTTCCGGCAATTTGCCTTAAGGCACGATGCCATGCTCCCCAATGTTATATAATTTGAATAAAAATACAGGTAAACCCCGTATAGCGCACGGTACTTATAGGGCACGGATTCACTAGGGCGCTGGTATGTATGTATGTATGCAGAGATCTAGGGACATTCCTGAAAACACGGTTGTTTTGATTCGTTTAATTCAGTGATCTTTTGGAATATAAACATTTTATAACCTGCATATTAATAAAACGAACATATATCATAAGTTATTAAATTAATTTGAATTGTAATTGCTCGAAAAGACGTTGTTGATGCTACATCTTGAATGCAGTAGCTTGCTAATAGTATGATACAGTTTGTTAAAAACTATTAAAAGCTTTTTCAGTTTTTCAAAGAACGATGGCTTCAATTAAATTGTCACCCCAAACGAAAAGCCTGAAAAAGACTTCGCAATAGTATATTAACTGTTTTTAAAGCTTCTAAAACATACAAAATTCCCTATCAAACCTGATTTGAGCTAGTTGGCATTGTTAGTTTGAAAGACTTTAAACATTATTTTCGTTTGTTGGTAGAATTGTAACCATTATTTCAAGTTTAATTTTTGTATTTTGAGTTTAAATTTTATATTTATTTAAAGTTTATATATTTATTTAATCGCCGTTAAAAATTATTTCTACATTGTTTTATATCAACTTCGCGTAGGGTAAATTATAGTAAACCCAAAAAAATCGAAAATGAAATTTTTTTACATCTTTACGTTTCGAAGGTTTCTAAACATTTTGGCATACATTAGAAAAAATGGATGTATGTGCGTATGTGTCTGTGTGTGCGGATACAAATTTTTGTCGACGATTTCGGGAACACTGACCAACCGATTTAAATACTTAAAAAAACATTCGATTCGTATTGATAATGTGCTGGTTTGTTTTTGGCTAAGGCAGGTCTAGCCGTTCCGAAGAAGATACGGGTCAAGAAGTGCCAAAACGGTAACTCAGTTTTTAAGAGAAAGGAGCGTCCGATTTTAATAATTCAAAAAATATTTTACTTGTGTTGATAAGATGAAGAACTGATTAAATTTTTTGGAAGGCAGGTCCAGCGGTTATGGACTCTCAATAAATATAAGTTAAAAAAATGTCATTTTGCGGTCGAAAATGTTTATTGGACATATGTACATCAAATTATCAGATATTTTATAAAGATTTTGATAATGTGTACACATTTTGTGTAATTTTTTTTGGGCTCCGTTCCAAGATTTTTAAATACGGTACGGAAAGTTTCAGCAATTCGCGTTAAGGTACGAAATTATATCATAGTATTATTATTCAATAACCCATAATGTTTATAACCTATTCAAGTATATATATCAAGGCAATACGATAAAAAATGTATGATTTATATCACGAGCAACTTATAATGATCTTTATAAGTCCAATTTGTAGAATAGAACAGTTTTAGCTCGTTCACTTTCCTAATTCTTTTACAAATCATCTTTAAAGTCAAATGTTCCTCGGCATCCTGTAATATGGTACATTTACCCAATGTGAATCCAATTTTTTTATGTTTATGCGTTTAATATGAAATAAAATCATTTCTTGACATGTTAACTGGGTATTAAAAAATAATTGTACCCAAATAGGATCTATATCGTACTATTTCTGTTTGAAATAATTATAGTTCAAAATTTCAATTGCAACATTTTATTTGAATAAAAACAACGGCATAAAAACAACAAATATAATATGACCCTTAATTAACTTCCCGTAGGGTAAGTTATTGTAATCGTACAAAAATTGAAGATTTCTACATTTCTTCACGTTTTGAAGGTTTCTCAACATTTTGGCATACCTCAGAAAAAATGGATGTGTTTGTGTGTGTATATGTATGTATGGATACAATTTTACGTCCAAGTTCTCGGGCGCACGGATCAACCGATTTGAATGGTTCAAAAAACGTTTGATGGCTATTGATAGGGAGATGTGCTGATTAGTTTTTGGCAAAAGCAGGTTCAGCCGTTTCGAAATTGAGTTTTTGTGAGATCGGAGCATCGGATTTAAATGATCCAAAAAGCAATTCGTAATGACGGAGAGAAGTGATGATTCATTTTTGGCATAGGCAGGTTCAGCGGTTTCGAAGATACAGAGCTAAATGTACAAAAAATGGCAGTTTTTGAGAGAACTAAGCGTCCGATTTAAATAAGTTCAAAAAACTTTCTGCTTGTTTTAACAAAATAATTGCTTTTGCAAAAAAAAATGTTTCAATTTTTTTTCAACAATTGTTTTTTTTTCAATTTTTTTCTAAATAATTCAGATTTCAATTATAACTCTGACTTAAGTTCCAATATACTATAATACTAATATACTTTAAACAAATATAAACAAATTTTTAACTTTGCAATTCAGTTTATATAATTCTTATAAATATTAGACAATGTTACAGTATTTATTTATAATAATCTATTTGAAAACATTTAATATTCCCCGAATATTTCATTACGGTACGAGAAGTTTCAGCAACTTGCCTTAAGGCATGATGCCATGCACACTACTAGTTTAATTTTTTTTAATCTTTTTCTTATAGGCGGCAAAGTGCGGTAGCACCTTACATAGTAAAGCGCCCCAAGTTGCAAAAACTGGAGAAGTAAATTCGCAGGTGTGTAATTTTTGCAACCCTTGATGATGAACATAGTTTGGCGATCAAGCAGTATTGTATCAATTTTTATACATGAAAATATAGATCTAAATTTGTTTCGAATTGTAATGTTCTTTTTAGCACATGTGCAATAAGTTAAAATATTTGATGCAACCATCAACCATTGAGTTGTCTGCTAAGGCGGCAACGTTGGAGAGAAGTACCATCTCAAAAATACGTTTTACTTCAAATATCTTGTTAATAATTTTTTAGGAACCGTCGGTTTTATTATTTTTTTACTTTTATTTAATTTCATGGACTTAGAAATTATTGTGTGTATTAAAAAAAGAATATTTGGGAAAGATTAGGGAAAACAAATTTCATTAATTTTTCTATTAAAATAATAAGAATTAAATTTATACTTGTTTATTATTACTTCTATAAGCAAATCAAATACAATTCATTATTTACATTCCTCGGTGAAATATATCATAATACGCAATTTGAATCCCAATATTGCGATCTTTATTAAACTACAATGTCAGCTGGGTCTCATTATTGTCTCCAGAACTGTATTATTAATAACAAATCATTGACACTATTGATTTTTTATGCATTTCACGCTGTTTTGAATAAATATGAGTTATTATGAAACTGGAGAGCTAGTCAATTTATTACTCATGACATTGTGAGATATAAATACATCAAGCGAAATAACTAAAAAAAAATTAATTCAAATATAATAAAGAAATCTTGTTTTTTATATGCTGGTTTTTGTTTATCTTCTGAATATTCAATCCAAATATTGAAAACAAACATTTTTTCATTGTTTACAATGATTCAAAACTAGTTGCGTTCAATCATCAGGCTTTTTGTCAGAAATAAAATTTGTAGATATATTAATTTTTACATTAATCTTTTCAGATACTGCTAAGGAGCTCATTGCAATTGGTTCATGAGCCAATTTTGTTTTCGGCTATAGGATTTTTCGACATAGATTATACCCTAGCCTACAATGTAAGTTTTAATTTAAATGTAATTTCTTAGAAACACAATTACAATCATTATAATAATACTATAATCTAAAGTAAAAATAAAACCTTAAACATTTTATCTGATCATGCTGAAATGATTTAATTTATAAAAGACTACGTTGGGGTTGTGAAAATTAATTAATTTATTTAATGAATTACTAAAAATAAGATTTTTACTAACAAGTGAAATATCATTCAAAAAAACCATATACACTTTTTATTTTGTCATTACATTGAAATATTTTACTTGATGTTTATTACATTTTTTGTAATTCCTGTTGTTAATCAGTATAAAAAGTTCGTATTTATGTAAAAATTAATGGGTTTGTGGGTCTTTTAATTAATATTGAAATATTAAAGTATATCACAGTGCAGAATTATTTCTATCAGATGACTGGAGCTGCTCTAATGTACTTGGTGATATTGATGCAATTTGATCATGGAAGGCGAACATAATTAATACTGATCTCGATCATGAGGCGAAATTATATATATATATATATATATATATATATATATGAGTGTGTGTAGGTGTTGAAATTGTTACAACATTCATTAACAAATCCTTCAAAAGGAATGTGACCATAAAATATAAATCAATAATGTAAAAAATTTAATACATTGCGACACATAATAGTAAAAGCTTCTATGAGAATAATTTAATTGTAATTCAACTATATATGTATACATATAGTCGATATCTACAATCTCAAAACGTTATTTCTAAAACTATGCCATATATGGTGCTATAAAAAAATTATTAAATATGTTTATATTTAATATATGCAATTTGTATGCATCTTTGTAGTATTCATGCGAAAAATAGTTAATGGTAAAGTTATTACAGATATGAAAAGTGTCCTTCCCAATTAATAAATAATATTTTTTTATCTTATTAGAACAGATCTAACATAAATACAGCTATCATTTTTTCCCGAATAAAAAAAATTTTAATTAGTTGGAAATTTAAAAGTAAATATTAAATGGCATCATTAAAGTAATATTTTATTTATTAATATTTAGACATATTTGATATTTTATACACGAGAATATACATATTTATGAATAAATAGATCTATATATATATAGATCTATTATTCATATATATGTATATTCATATGTATTATTCATATATATTATTTTGATATATATATATCAAAATAATTTAAATACTGTAGTATTATAAATATGGTATATAATCTTTAATAAACTATATCTAATAATAAATAAATTATTTAATGAAACAGTTTAATTTGTTTAAATACAATAGTATTTCCAAAAATTGAAATTTGTATAACATAATACTATATTTAACTAAACGAATACGAATAATACTATAAATATGCAGTTTACTGAAAAAGTTCAATATGCAAATTACGACTATTAATTTGATGTTCGTCGCTTTGAGTTATGAGAATGTTTCTGAGAAGATTACTAAATGCGTTCATAAAACCTATTACAGTTTCATAATTATTTAAATTACGCTTTTGCTCAACATGACCTTCGTTGTTGTCTCTTTCTTAACAGTCGAAATCAATTCATTTAGATCTAGAGAGAAAACTGATGAGAAAAAATACGAAATTGTGAACGATGTGTGATATACGCTAGAAAACTGGTCTGGCGTTTGCCATTGAATTTCGAACATGGCATAACATTGCATGAGACGCCTATTGCACAATATAAAATATAGGTAAACCAGATCCATGGAATATGATCGCAGAGGACACAAACGATTAGTATATAAAGAATTGATCCCATTCGATTGATATCATACAACGATTTGGTTGATCGGTAAAGAACTTACTAGGAACAAACATGAAATTCTTGGTGAGTACCTTTATAATTGATTATTTTGTTTTTTATTAAATCATAACATAATAAAATTTTATACATTTTTTAGAATTGATTTGTTTTAACTTGTTCATTTTAACCATTACATACATTAGTTTTTGCACATAAAATTCATCTAATTCGATAGGTTTATTCTATTAATGAAAGAGTGCATTTATTTCACTATGTGTAATAATAATTTTAATAATTTAATAATGTTTTAAATTTAATACCTTTTTATAATATATTTGTTTTAATCATTCCCCAGATTGTAGCGTTGGTCGTGTGTGCCGCTTTGGTGAGCGCCGAAGAAGAGAAGAAGGTTGCCAAACGTGGTCTTTTAGGTTTGGGACATGGTTACGCACCAACTTTTTGGCAGCAGCTACTTGTCCAGCGGTTTCGGCGGTGTTGGCCTTTCTTCTGGTCACGGATTAGCTTTAGGAGGTCTGGGATACTCCGGTTTAGGCTTAGCTCATGGAGGTCATCACGTCAGCCACTCAGTGTCAGTCAACAGAGTGGCTATCCCAGTTCCACATCCAGTACCAGTACCAGTTGAAAGAACCGTGCATGTGCCATACAAAGTGCCTGTACCTTATGCAGTAGACAGGCCATATGCTGTCCACGTTCCAAAACCATACCCAGTACCAGTTGTCAAACATATTCCAGTACCAGTTGACAGTACTACAAGCCTTCCAGTACAGTTCAAAGTTGTCCCAGTACCCCCAGTCAAGGTACCAGTTGTACACAAAGTTGCCGTCCCAGTACCAGCTCCATACCCAGTTCCCGTTCACAAGGCCGTACCAGTCGCAGTACATACACCAGTATTTGTCAAACACCATCCCTGGTGAACAATCTGTCATATACAAACTTAAAAAATATATAACATATATGTAATAATTTTAAAAAGTTAGATTCAGTTTTCTTAAACATATGAAGAATGTAAAAAGAAATTAAGTCATAGACTAAGTAGTATAATTATTTTTTATAAATAAATGTATATTAATAAAATAAATTAATTAGAAATCAATATATACTCGTATATGTTTTATGCCTTTTTATGTATGTTGATTCATATATGTACATGCATTCATACAAATTGTTCATTATCAAATGAATCAACAACTTTTCAAATACTTGCAGTGTAGTGTAAATTGTTAGATTGCCTATTTAATTAAAAGAAGAAGACATAAACACATTATTAACTTCCCGTAGGGTTAAGTTATTGTAATGGGCCGAAAATAAAAATTGAAAATTTTTACATTTCTCGACGTTTTGAAGGTTTCTGAACATTTTGGCAAACCTCAGAAAAAAATGGATGTGTGTGTGTGTGTATGTATGTATGTATGGATACAAATTTTCAGTCACGTTTTCGGGCGCACGGATCAACCAATTTGAATGGTTCAAAAAATATTCGATTCCTATTGAAAGGGAAAAAAGCTGATTAGTTTTTGGCAAAGGCAGGTCCAGCCGTTTCAGAGATACGGAGCAAAGAGTGCAGAAAATAGAAATCGAGTTTTTGAGAGAACGGAGTATCCGATTTGAATGATCTAAAAAACATTCAATTAGTAATGATTGGGAAAAGTGTTTATTAGTTTTGGCAAAGGCAGGCCCAGCCATTTCGAAGATACGGAGCTAAATATGTAAAAAATGTCAGTATTTGAGAGAAATAAGCGTCTGATTTAAATGATTCAAAGAACTTTCTGCTTGTCTTAATAAAATAATTGATTTGGAAAAAAAAATTTGTTTCAACTTTTTTGTCGGTTCTTTTTTGTAGTTGTTTGTTTTTTTTGTTGAATTACTTCATTTACTGTCATCATGTCGCTGTCATGATGAATCGGAAACCCGGAAGTTCCGTCAGGACATTGAAGGCATAACCGGAACAAAAAGACAAGGACAGACATCGGAAGTGTGTATTGGACGATGAAATTGATACAAGCATATAAATATATATAATATATATAATATATATTATATATTATATCAATATGAAAAATGATGAGAAAATGTTATGCACGACGTTTTGAAAGTGCCATTACCAGACACAAACTTTTGTAAAAACAACTTTTTGTAATAAAACACTTGAAGAGACTTATGTACTATGTAAGAAAAATCAAATAATGTAAATGTGTATATATGCTTGTATCAATTTATTACTTTTATTTATTCAATCATGAATTTTTGTTATTATTGCGAATTTAAATCATTTTTTTATCATATACATTTTAGCATGTAAGTAATCCATGACGAGAGGGATGTTAGAAATATTTTGTATATTTTATTTATTAAGTAATTTTATTTTTATATGATTTGTGTAATTATGATGAAATCAATTTATGTGCGTATTGATATTTACAAATGTTGTTTTCTTAATTAATTTCATGTAATTGATACAAACAATTCAGATAATAAAAATAGAAAGAAAACTATGCTAGACTAATCTTTTAACTATGCTCTTCCTTATACTCATCTTTTATCTATGGCTAGACTAAACTACTGCTAAAAGGTTGATACTAAAAACTGTGTTACCAGTCTATATAATTATATGTTCTGTGCTCTTTTAGCGGCCGAGATATGTCAAAAATACAAACACGTCAATTGCACTCGATCGCTTAAACGTCATAATCATATCAAATGAAAGTGTCATAGATAAGTAAACATAAGTTTGTACCTGAGAAATGTATGGGGACTAGCAATCCATGTATATAAGGTCTATGTGTCTAGCACTTGGTTGAACAAGTGACTTCCTAGACAATATAATAACAATTATTCATATCAAAAATTTAAATAGAATTTAAGTTGAAGTGTGGTTTTTGTGAAAATATGATTTAGGTAAGTACAAAATAATATTTGAAATTTTAATTTTAAGGGACAGTGGTTCGTGTTTATGTGTTGGGCTTAATTCTAAACAAATATTTGTTAAATACATTTCCAACGCTTTGTGATATTGATTCAGGTCCAAAACAATTTTTAATGCATGAATTTGTTACTTTAAACGTCAGAATTGAATTATTTAAGGTTAAACGTCAAACGTCAAAATTGACAGTTGTTTTCAGGCTAAAAGTGTCTGTTGTGACATATTTATTTTCAAATGTTTATTTTAAAATTGTTAATTAATGAATATTTTATTTGAAAGCAAAACCACAAAAACTTTGCGAAATAATCCGTGTATAGATATCTTTAAAATAATCAAGTAGAATAGGTCAGATTCAGTTCATTTTTTCTTACCTTTTCAAAACTGCTCAACATCAGAAATATTTGAAAAGAGGAAAATACTTTTTTTCATTGTTCAAACAAAAGGTGTGTTTTTTTATACAAGGAAATACGTTTTTGAATGTTTTCTTTGAAAACAAATATTCGTGTATTAATTGACATGTTAATAATATTTATTAAAGTTAAGCAGTTGTTATTAATAATTCAATATTTACATCATAAATGGGCCAGAATACATAAATGCTCTTTATAAGCAAGTATTTTTTCTTTTGAATCATAAGTGCCATTTTCAATTAAATTAATTATTAATTTTAATTGATAAAATGAAAATTATTTGTTTGTCTAACGTTAATAAATATTTAAGAAATTTGCGCAAAATTAAATTACCAACAATTTTTTTAATATTTGAATTCTTTAAAATATCATTCAAAAGCAGAATAATAATTTTAGCGAGCTAACAGTACAATTATGTTTTATAATATTTATGAATCATCAACCATATTGAATCCACGGATTTTATCAAATAAATTTGAGTCAATTTGAAAAACTTTCGCATATTTTGATTAATTTTTAGTAATTAGCAATATGCGAGTTTGGGACATTTTTTTATATTTTGTCAAATATTTTGAAAATTTTGTTTTGGACACTTTTATATGTTTATTTTAGTATTAACTAGATAAAATTTTTAACTGGAACGCGAATTTCTGTCTGTGTACATTTTATCAAACAACTTGAAAATTTTGTTCTAGGCATTTTAATTTATTTATATTAGTAAAAAATAGATAGAATTTAGATTTATAAATCATAAACCATATTAAAAGCAAAGACTGCTATTCATACTTTTGTTATAACTACAGTGATGATATCAAATTATTCGATTATAATAAATGATGTATTCTACAAATTCATTTGAAGTTGAATCCACGGACTATCTATACATTTTCTAAACTTTTGAAATGATCCTAATTAGATGCATATCCTTAAAATAAATTTTGATTCTTATTACAGGTGCTTATGACTTATAAGAATGCCTTAAAAGGAACCTTACAACCTGGGTCTCCCCTATAATAGATGAAAAATATAATCAACAACTAATTGGACGAAGTCTTTTTGATGAAAAGGAGCTTTCAGGGCGTGTATCATTAACCAAACAACGAAAACTTTGGTTATGCAACATCGTAATTTTAGCAAAAAAAAATAGATTTGTTTTTGCAATTTTCGAAATGTTTTCACTGATTCCAAAAGATTTTGGGACGCTGATTTCAAAAATGCTATCTATTTTTGGATAAACCCACATACACCCCCCGAAAAATCGAAATTTGGTTGCAAAATCGATTTTTCTTTATAAAAAATCGGCTTTCTTCGCGATTTTCAAAATGTTTTGATTGGTTTTGATTGATTTTGGGACGCTGATTTCGAAAATAATATCCGTTTTTGGATAAATACACATACACACCCCGAAAAATCGAAATCTTTGGTTGCAAAATCGATTTTTCTTTAAAAAAAATCGGCTTTCTTCGCGATTTTCAAAATGTTTTGATTGGTTTTGATTGATTTTGGGACGCTGATTTCGAAAATATTATCCGTTTTTAGATAAATCCACATACACCCCCCGAAAAATCGAAATCTTTGGTTGCAAAATCGATTTTTCTTTTAAAAAAATCGGCTTTCTTCGCGATTTTCAAAATGTTTTGATTGGTTTTGATTGATTTTGGGACGCTGATTTCGAAAATATTATCCGTTTTTGGATAAATCCACATACACCCCCCGAAAAATCGAAATCTTTGGTTGCAAAATCGATTTTTCTTTAAAAAAAACGGCTTTCTTCGCGATTTTCAAAATGTTTTGATTGGTTTTGATTGATTTTGGGACGCTGATTTCGAAAATATTATCCGTTTTTGGATAAATCCACATACACCCCCGAAAAATCGGAATCTTGGTTGCAAAATCAAAATTTTACTAATGAAACGAAAACTTTTTTTCGCGATTTTCAAATGTTTTGACCGATTCTGATAGCTTTCGAGGCGCTGATACCGAATATTGAATCAGTTTCGGGAAAAAAATTCTTCAGTCCCTGTGACCAATTTGAAGTTGAAAAATTGCCACCTTTGAAGCTGATTTTAACTATGAAGACGATGATAAATTGTAATTTTTTGGTTTGGTATAAAGATTGTACTTTAGTCTACACAAAGCATAATTAAAATTATTATTTCATTCATTAAGGGCCTTAAAATTGCATTTAAATGTCACGATTTGGGCCAATTTTGGCTGCTCCTGATAACTGTTTTTTTATATCGGAAAAATAATAAGATTTTTAAATTACACCAAAGTAGGTTTGGTTACTGTTAACCAGGCGTAAATAAAATTTATTAAAAATTATCCCTACTATTTCTTATCTTTTATATATATATATATATATATATATATATGCGTATATATATGCGTGTATATATAATATATATATATATATATATATATATATATGCGTATACATATTTATACATATATGCGTATATATATATTTATATATATATATATATATATATAGATATAATCTATATATTATATAATCTATATATATCTATATTATATATATATATATATGATATATTATGTCGATTTTTGTAATACTGACACTCAATAAATTTAATTATTTATCTATATGTCTTATTTAATTACACAGTTAGAAAAATTATTGGTTCTAATTTTTTTTTTCAGACAAAGGGGTTCGAACTGGCGAACCTTGAATTGTTATTCTGGCATAAACCGCATCTTTACGACCTCAGCCATTCGCACATTTGACCACACACATTTTAAGGAAGCTTATATCTTTCATTTTAAAAATAACACTTTATATTATTACAAATAGCTGAGGGTTCTGTATAACCAATTGGCCGAGATCGTTAAGTGACCACTGCGGTTGCTCAGCGTGTCTCGGTTCAAATCCCCAAGATGCTTGAAAATTCGAATGTTCAGTTTTTCATAAATATCAAATATTAGTTCAAAATATTAAATTCAGGTGTCGCATTTCGACCTTGACACTTAGAATATTTCTGAAAAACAAAAAACTCAAGTTCCGCACTTGACTGTAACAGAGTGTATTAGTTCAAAATATTGAATTCAGGTGGCGCATTCGACCTTGACACTTAGAATATTTCTGAAAAATTCAAGGTTCGCACTTGACTGTAAGAGAGATACATAAAGAGAAAAAAAAGTAGAGGAAAACTGGGGAAAGAGAGGGGTAGAGGCAGATGATGAATAAGAGAGATGAGTATGATACATATTCTTTATTAAAATTCAATATTAATACAATATAGGAATAAAAAGAACTTTTATCATCAATACTTAAATAGCCGAGCGGTTTAAGTGACCGCATACTCGTGAAATCGCTCTGGAGGCAGGCACAAGGTGAGACGGATCGATCCAGCTGAAGGCGACAACGACCAACTCTGAAGCAGAAAAAATGGAGCAGTGCTGGTGGCTGGCTGTTGGCGAACGCAAAGGGTCCTGAAACGAACACACGAAGTGGTGGTCAACGTGAGGTCCATGATGCGAGAGGTTACACGCAGAAGACACATTGCGGAAGATGCATGCCGAACCCAAAAATCTACCCAAAAACCACAACATGCGAAAAACAACACCAAAAAAGAAAAAAAAGTGAAAAAAAGCGGAAAAAAGGAAAAAAAGGGGAGAGGGAGGAGGAGGAGGAGGAGGGGGAGGTGGAGAGCCTAAAAAAAACTCCTTAAGTCCCAGATCAAATTTTCTCTTTTCTGTTCAGCGTTGAAACTTTTTATGTTTTTTAGTGTTCCCTCACACCAATTCCCAAAACCAACACTCGAATGAAATGAAGTCCACGTTGAAGTTTTCACAACGAGAAAATACTGGGACTTAGTTAAAATTTTTAACTTTGTCCCAATAAAATTTTCTCGTTGTGAAATATTCAATGTGAGCCTCATTCATTCGAATGTTGGCTTTGGGATAATACAGCATGCATAAATAACTCGTCTGTCTTAATTGAAAAGGTTTCAGAAAATTTGGACTTAGAAAAAAAATTATCTGAAGGACTGAGAAAAAAAAATTATTCAAAAGATTATGATCAGAAAATTTGGACTTAGAAAAAAAATATCTGAAAGGACTTAGAAAAAAAAAAATATTCGAAAGAATTATAATCAGAAATTTGGACTTAGAAAAAAAAATTATTCGAGAGAATTATTTAATTAATCGATGAAATGAAATGATATTAATCGAATCAAAATGTTTATACGACTTGATAAAACTTGTGAAACCTTTACAATTAATCGAGACAAAAACAAATTTAGTTGACTTGATAATATACAAATTATTAGAAAAAGCCATAAAAGAATTCAATAAAACTTGTAAAATGAAATAATGAAAAATGTTCGAAAACTTGAACATTAAAAACTTCAAAACTGTATAAAGCTGATTGTTATCCTTTAGAAATTGAGTTAAATAATTTTTACAACTTGAATCGATAATAAACGTGTAAACCAAACTATATTTTGTCTAATCATTCAAGTCAACTATTTGAAACTTTGATTGCATGTCTTGATCAAAACTGTTTTTAGCAATAAAAGAATAAAAATCTAAATTTTGCTATGCAGCAATTATTTAAAATAAAATTACAGTTAAAGTCTTTTAAAAGCTGCATTTAATTAACAATTTGGTAAGTCGTATTAAATATTTGAAATAATTTGATCAAAACCAACAATCGTGTTATCCATAAATAAGAATATACATGCAGTCAATATCGCTACAGGGAAAACACATGATTCTTGATACTGGAAATGTCAAATACAAATACAAATATTTTTTCTGTATAATAATGAACAAGAGGTGTGACGAAAAAAAGAGTTTTTATAGAGAAATTTGTAATTTGTAACAAAATACCATCAATTTAGGAGTTACCTAAGGAAGAATGCTAGGGCCTCTTCAACAAATGAGTAATCGATGCTTACAAAAGGCTGTTTGGTTAACTAATAATTTGGTAACAAAAATTTAATATACATTTAAGAATTCTGAATTCCACACAAAATCAGTTCATAGTGTTATTTATAGAGCAAAAAATCTCTGGTGGAATATATTATGGAATTGTAATAATATAAATTACTTTCAATGTCTTTGATACATATGAGAAGTACAAACTTTTATCTTTTATTGATTTAAAACATTCATAAATTTTAATTCATAAGTAAATTGAAAAAAGTGAATCAACATGTTTTCCCCATAACAAATTAAATATGAATAGTCTTTTATACATATGTCTGCCAAATTAATTTGAAATCTTTATAAGCATAATAGTTGTAGTTGAATAAACAAAGAATATATTGTTTTATGCATTAAAAATTAATAAAGTATATCTTATTAAAGAAAATGATATTGACTCAAATATAGTAGTATAAACAATATTTTCAGCAGATATATGTATACAACTATATTAATAATCCATGAGCCAGAAAATATTTCACTAAATATATACAGACTGCTTTATAAATGATATCGGATAAGAAAGGCACAAGTTCTCAAAGCATCTTTCAATTAATTTCATTTAATATGAAAAACGCATTAAATATATAACTATATAAGAATATAATTATTACAAGCATAAAAGTAGTATATAATAAAAAAACTCGGTCATTAATGTAAACCTCTTTCGGAAAATAAATTATGAGTAATTTCTTTTTATTTATTCTATTCGAACTATAGTTTCACTAAAAATTACAAAAAATATTGTGATGAAGTAAACATTTTCAAAAATATTTGACTGCTTTAATTCAAAGATAAGAAAACTATGTAGTACTTTATTTCAAATTTTCAATATTTAATTTTATGTATATATATATATATAATATATATATATATATATATATGATGGAATTGTTCTTGGGCATCCATCCAGTAATTAAAACAGTTTCATTAAAGGAAAGAAGATCAAGACATTTCGAGTCTTGATTTTACCCATCTTCAGTGCTACAATTAAATATTTCAGGGTTACAATTTAAAACTATATAAAAATACATAATTACAGAAAATTATAAATAAAAACATGTAAAAAAGCATAAATCTAACCAATTCAATAAATTAAATAAATAAAAACATTTTCTTTCAATAAAAGCTGTTTTAATTACTGGATGGATGCCCAAGAACTATTTTATCATATTATTTCACACTCTGAAGAAAACCTCTCGTTTCATATATATATATATATATATATATATATATATATATATAACATAAGAATTAAATATTGAATATTGAATATTTAAAATAAAGTACTACATATCAGATATGGTACGATAAATGCCTGTATATAATTCCAGAAATATATCCTTTGACTCGCTTTGTATAAAACATGCTTTGCACTACGTTGTTCGATATATCCTCTACGACAGCTCCCAGAACACAATCCAATACACGAACCACCTCTAGAGCATCTGCCAGAAATCTCAAGTACTCGACACAAAACAAAATCACTACTTTAGAACACCCACTGCATAACTTTAGTCTTTTACAAGCAATTTGACCTGTTGCAATTGTCCGAATAAATTCTTTGCATACTACACACAACACTTATATTAGAGACTTTCGTGAATTTAGAATTCGTATAAAGAGATATGTGTTGGAAGTACTCAAATATAATCTACAAAAGCACATATATAAATTATACTATTGATAATTGCATGTATATAATTAAAGGATACTTGGCGCTGTAAATGAATTAATAACCTACAAAGCACATATATAATTATACTATTGATAATTGCATGTATAATAAATTAAAGGATACATTGGCGCTGTGAATGAATTGTTTAATTATAAAATTGATTCAAAATGGAGACCCTGAAGAGATACTTATCAAAGGCACCTCCACACATATCCATTTTTTCGGCTTTTATTACGTTTCACGATAAATTTATTATATCAAATGATCTACTAAATTAATTACA
>NW_020537758.1:47638920-47669133 GCF_003426905.1 Ctenocephalides felis
AATGGCTGAGGTCGTAAAGATGCGGTTTATGCCAGAATAACAATTCAAGGTTCGCCATTCGAACCCCTTTGTCTGAAAAAAAAAATTAGAACCATAATTTTTCTAACTGTGTAATTAAATAAGACTATAGATAAATAATTAAATTTATTGAGTGTCAGTATTACAAAAATCGACATAATATATATGCATTATATATATATCTATATTATATATAGATATTATATAATATAATATATATAATATATATTCGTAGATATATATATATATATAAGATATATTATATATATATATATATATATAAATATATATATTACGCATATATGTATAAATATGTATACGCATATATATATATATATATATATTATATATATATATATATACACGCATATATATACGCATATATATATATATATATATATATATAAAGATAAGAAATAGTAGGAGGATAATTTTTAATAAATTTATATTTACGCCTGGTTAACAGTAAACCAAACCTACTTTGGTGTAATTTAAAAATCTTATTATTTTTCCGATAAAAAAACAGTTTATCAGGAGCAGCCAAAATTGGCCCAAATCGTGACATTTAAATGCAATTTTAAGGCCCTTAATGAATGAAATTAATAATTTTAATTAATGCTTTGTGTAGACTAAAGTACAATCTTTATACCAAACCAAAAAAATACAAATTTATCATCGTCTTCATAGTTAAAATCAGCTTCAAAGTTGGCAATTTTTCAAACTTCAAATTGGTCACAGGGACTGAAGAATTTTTTTTCCCGAAAACTGATTCAATATTCGGTATCAGCGCCTCGAAAGCTATCAGAATCGGTCAAAACATTTTGAAAATCGCGAAAAAAAGTTTTCGTTTCATTAGTAAAATTTTGATTTTGCAACCAAAGATTCCGATTTTTCGGGGGTGTATGTGGATTTATCCAAAAACGGAATATTTTCGAAATCAGCGTCCCAAAATCAATCAAAACCAATCAAAACATTTTTGAAAATCGCGAAAGCAAAAGCCGTTTTTTTTAAAGAAGAAAAAGCGATTTTTAAACCAAAGATTTCGAATTTTTCGGGGGGGTGTATGTGGATTTATCCAAAAACGGATAATATTTTCGAAATCAGCGTCCCAAAATCAATCAAAACCAATCAAAACATTTTGAAAATCGCGAAGAAAGCCGATTTTTTTAAAAGAAAAAATCGATTTTGCAACCAAAGATTTCGATTTTTCGGGGGGTGTATGTGGATTTATCTAAAAACGGATAATATTTTCGAAATCAGCGTCCCAAAATCAATCAAAACCAATCAAAACATTTTGAAAATCGCGAAGAAAGCCGATTTTTTTTAAAGAAAAAATCGATTTTGCAACCAAAGATTCGATTTTTTCGGGGTGTGTATGTGTATTTATCCAAAAAAAAACGGATATTTTTCGAAATCAGCGTCCCAAAATCAATCAAAACCAATCAAAACATTTTGAAAATCGCGAAGAAAGCCGATTTTTTATAAAGAAAAATCGATTTTGCAACCAAAGATTTCGATTTTTCGGGGGGTGTATGTGGGTTTATCCAAAAATAGATAGCATTTTTGAAATCAGCATCCCAAAATCTTTTGGAATCAGTGAAAACATTTCGAAAATTGCAAAAACAAATCTATTTTTTTTTGCTAAAATTACGATGTTGCATAACCAAAGTTTTCGTTGTTTGGTTAATGATACACGCCCTGAAAGCTCCTTTTCATCAAAAAGACTTCGTCCAATTAGTTGTTGATTATATTTTTCATCTATTATAGGGGAGACCCAGGTTGTAAGGTTCCTTTTAAGGCATTCTTATAAGTCATAAGCACCTGTAATAAGAATCAAAATTTATTTTAAGGATATGCATCTAATTAGGATCATTTCAAAAGTTTAGAAAATGTATAGATAGTCCGTGGATTCAACTTCAAATGAATTTGTAGAATACATCATTTATTATAATCGAATAATTTGATATCATCACTGTAGTTATAACAAAAGTATGAATAGCAGTCTTTGCTTTTAATATGGTTTATGATTTATAAATCTAAATTCTATCTATTTTTTACTAATATAAATAAATTAAAATGCCTAGAACAAAATTTTCAAGTTGTTTGATAAAATGTACACAGACAGAAATTCGCGTTCCAGTTAAAAATTTTATCTAGTTAATACTAAAATAAACATATAAAAGTGTCCAAAACAAAATTTTCAAAATATTTGACAAAATATAAAAAATGTCCCAAACTCGCATATTGCTAATTACTAAAAATTAATCAAAATATGCGAAAGTTTTTCAAATTGACTCAAATTTATTTGATAAAATCCGTGGATTCAATATGGTTGATGATTCATAAATATTATAAAACATAATTGTACTGTTAGCTCGCTAAAATTATTATTCTGCTTTTGAATGATATTTTAAAGAATTCAAATATTAAAAAAATTGTTGGTAATTTAATTTTGCGCAAATTTCTTAAATATTTTATTAACGTTAGACAAACAAATAATTTTCATTTTATCAATTAAATTAATTAATTAATTTAATTGAAAATGGCACTTATGATTCAAAAGAAAAAATACTTGCTTATAAAGAGCATTTATGTATTCTGGCCCATTTATGATGTAAATATTGAATTATTAATAACAACTGCACTTTTAATAAATATTATTAACATGTCAATTAATACACGAATATTTGTTTTCAAAGAAAACATTCAAAAACGTATTTCCTTGTATAAAAAAACACACCTTTTGTTTGAACAATGAAAAAAAGTATTTTCCTCTTTTCAAATATTTCTGATGTTGAGCAGTTTTGAAAAGGTAAGAAAAAATGAACTGAATCTGACCTATTCTACTTGATTATTTTAAAGATATCTATACACGGATTATTTCGCAAAGTTTTTGTGGTTTTGCTTTCAAATAAAATATTCATTAATTAACAATTTTAAAATAAACATTTGAAAATAAATATGTCACAACAGACACTTTTAGCCTGAAAACAACTGTCAATTTTGACGTTTGACGTTTAACCTTAAATAATTCAATTCTGACGTTTAAAGTAACAAATTCATGCATTAAAAATTGTTTTGGACCTGAATCAATATCACAAAGCGTTGGAAATGTATTTAACAAATATTTGTTTAGAATTAAGCCCAACACATAAACACGAACCACTGTCCCTTAAAATTAAAATTTCAAATATTATTTTGTACTTACCTAAATCATATTTTCACAAAAACCACACTTCAACTTAAATTCTATTTAAATTTTTGATATGAATAATTGTTATTATTTATTAATTGTTATTATATTGTCTAGGAAGTCACTTGTTCAACCAAGTGCTAGACACATAGACCTTATATACATGGATTGCTAGTCCCCATACATTTCTCAGGTACAAACTTATGTTTACTTATCTATGACACTTTCATTTGATATGATTATGACGTTTAAGCGATCGAGTGCAATTGACGTGTTTGTATTTTTGACATATCTCGGCCGCTAAAAGAGCACAGAACATATAATTATATAGACTGGTAACACAGTTTTTAGTATCAACCTTTTAGCAGTAGTTTAGTCTAGCCATAGATAAAAGATGAGTATAAGTAAGAGCATAGGTAAAAGATTAGTCTAGCATAGTTTTCTTTCTATTTTTATTATCTGAATTGTTTGTATCAATTACATGAAATTAATTAAGAAAACAACATTTGTAAATATCAATACGCACATAAATTGATTTCATCATAATTACACAAATCATATAAAAATAATAATTACTTAATAAATAAAATATACAAAATATTTCTAACATCCCTCTCGTCATGGATTACTTACATGCTAAAATGTATATGATAAAAAAATGATTTAAATTCGCAATAATAACAAAAAATTCATGATTGAATAAATAAAAGTAATAAATTGATACAAGCATATATACACATTTACATTATTTGATTTTTCTTACATATAGTACATAAGTCTTCAAGTGTTTTATTACAAAAAGTTGTTTTTACAAAAGTTTGTGTCTGGTAATGGCACTTTCAAAACGTCGTGCATAACATTTTCTCAAATTTTTCATATTGTATATATATATATATATATATATATATATATTTATATGCTTGTATCAATTTCATCGTCCAATACACACTTCCGATGTCTGTCCTTGTCTTTTTGTTCCGGTTATGCCTTCAATGTCCTGACGGAACTTCCGGGTTTCCGATTCATCATGACAGCGACATGATGACAGTAAATGAAGTAATTCAACAAAAAAAACAAACAACTACAAAAGAAGAACCGACAAAAAAGTTGAAACAAATTTTTTTTTCCAAAATCAATTATTTTATTAAGACAAGCAGAAAGTTCTTTGAATCATTTAAATCAGACGCTTATTTCTCTCAAATACTGACATTTTTTACATATTTAGCTCCGTATCTTCGAATGGCTGGGCCTGCCTTTGCCAAAACTAATAAACACTTTCCCAATCATTACTAATTGAATGTTTTTTAGATCATTCAAATCGGATACTCCGTTCTCTCAAAAACTCGATTTCTATTTTCTGCACTCTTTGCTCCGTATCTCTGAAACGGCTGGACCTGCCTTTGCCAAAAACTAATCAGCTTTTTTCCCTTTCAATAGGAATCGAATATTTTTTGAACCATTCAAATTGGTTGATCCGTGCGCCCGAAAACGTGACTGAAAATTTGTATCCATACATACATACATACACACACACACACATCCATTTTTTTCTGAGGTTTGCCAAAATGTTCAGAAACCTTCAAAACGTCGAGA
Source organism: Ctenocephalides felis (assembly GCF_003426905.1). Lineage (NCBI taxonomy): Eukaryota > Metazoa > Arthropoda > Insecta > Siphonaptera > Pulicidae > Ctenocephalides > Ctenocephalides felis. Next base: position 47,643,725 of record NW_020537758.1, read on the forward strand.
AATGTAAAAATTTTCAATTTTTATTTTCGGCCCATTACAATAACTTAACCCTACGGGAAGTTAATAATGTGTTTATGTCTTCTTCTTTTAATTAAATAGGCAATCTAACAATTTACACTGCAAGTATTTGAAAAGTTGTTGATTCATTTGATAATGAACAATTTGTATGAATGCATGTACATATATGAATCAACATACATAAAAAGGCATAAAAACATATACGAGTATATATTGATTTCTAATTAATTTATTTTATTAATATACATTTATTTATAAAAAATAATTATACTACTTAGTCTATGACTTAATTTCTTTTTACATTCTTCATATGTTTAAGAAAAACTGAATCTAACTTTTTAAAATTATTACATATAATGTTATATATTTTTTAAGTTTGTATATGACAGATTGTTCACCAGGGATGGTGTTTGACAAATACTGGTGTATGTACTGCGACTGGTACGGCCTTGTGAACGGGAACTGGGTATGGAGCTGGTACTGGGACGGCAACTTTGTGTACAACTGGTACCTTGACTGGGACTGGCACATGAACTGGGTAAGGCTTGTCAACTGGTACTGGAATATGTTTGACAACTGGTACTGGGTATGGTTTTGGAACGTGGACAGCATATGGCCTGTCTACTGCATAAGGTACAGGCACTTTGTATGGCACATGCACGGTTCTTTCAACTGGTACTGGTACTGGATGTGGAACTGGGATAGCCACTCTGTTGACTGACACTGAGTGGCTGACGTGATGACCTCCATGAGCTAAGCCTAAACCGGAGTATCCCAGACCTCCTAAAGCTAATCCGTGGCCAGATGAAAGTCCAACACCGCCGAAACCGCTGGACAAGTAGCTGCTGCCAAAAGTTGGTGCGTAACCATGTCCCAAACCTAAAAGACCACGTTTGGCAACCTTCTTCTCTTCTTCGGCGCTCACCAAAGCGGCACACACGACCAACGCTACAATCTGGAGAATGATAGGAGAAACAAATATATTATAATAAGGTATTAAATTTAAAACATTATTAAATTATTAGAATACTATTAAATTATTAGAATAGTATTAGAATGTTTTGTAAATCATATAATTATTACTATTACTGTACATAGTGAAATAAATGCACTTTTTCATTAATTGAATAATCCTATATCGTATCGAATTAGTTACATTTTATGTGCAAAAACTAATGTATGTAATGATTAAAATGAGCAAGTTGAAACAAAACAATTCTAAAAAATGTAAAAAAATATATTATGTTATGATTAATAAAAAAACAAAATAATCAATTATAAAGGTACTCACCAAGAATTTCATGTTTGTTCCTAGTAAGTTCTTTACCGATCAACCAAATCGTTGTATGATAACAATCGAATGGGATCAATTCTTTATATACTAATCGTTTGTGTCCTCTGCGATCATATTCCATGGATCTGGTTTACCTATATTTTATATTGTGCAATAGGCGTCTCATGCAATGTTATGCCATGTTCGAAATTCAATGGCAAACGCCAGACCAGTTTTCTAACGTATATCACACATCGTTCACAATTTCGTATTTTTTCTCATCAGTTTTCTCTCTAGATCTTAATGAATTGATTTCGACTGTTAAGAAAGAGACAACAACGAAGGTCATGTTGAGCAAAAGCGCGATTTAAATAATTATGAAACTGTAATAGGTTTTATGAACGCATTTAGTAATCTTCTCAGAAACATTCCCATAACTCAAAGCGACGAACATCAAATTAATAGTCGTAATTTGCATATTGAACTTTTTCAGTAAACTGCATATTTATAGTATTATTCGTATTCGTTTAGTTAAATATAGTATTATGTTATACAAATTTCAATTTTTGGAAATACTTTTTCTATTGTATTTATACAAATTAAACTGTTTCATTAAATAATTTATTTATTATTACATTTATTTTATTAAAGATTATATACCATATTTATAATACTACAGTATTTAAATTATTTTGATATATATATATATATATATCATATCAATTGAATTTTGATATACATATATCACTATATGTATATTCTCGTATATAAAATATCAAATATGTCTAAATGTTAATAAATAAAATATTACTTTAATGATGCCATTTAATATTTACTTTTAAATTTCCAGCTAATTAAAATTTTTTTTATTCGGAAAAAAATGATAGCTGTATTTATGTTAGATCTGTTCTAATAAGATAAAAAAAATATTATTTATTAATTGGGAAGGACACTTTTCATATCTGTAATAACTTTACTATTAACTATTCGCATAATTGATACAAAGATGCATACAAATTGCATATATTAAATATAAACATATTTAATAATTTTTTTATAGCACCATATATGGCATAGTTTTAGAAATAACGTTTTGAGATTGTAGATATCGACTATATGTATACATATATAGTTGAGTTACAATTAAATTAACCTCATAGAAGCTCTTACTATTATTATTATGTGTCGCAATGTATTAAATTTTTTACATAATTGATTTATATTTTATGGTCACATTCCTTTTGAAGGATTTGTTAATGAATGTTGTAATATTGCAACACCTACATATATATATATATATATATATATATATATATATATATATATATATATAATTTCGCCTCATGATCGAGATCAGTATTAATTATGTTCGCCTTCCATGATCAAATTGCATCAATATCACCAAGTACATTAGAGCAGCTCCAGTCATCTGATAAAAATAATTCTGCACTGTGATATACTTTAATATTTCAATTTTAATTATAACAGTGACCCACACACATAAGTAATTTTACATGAATATGAACTTTTTATACTGTTTAACAGAAAAAAATGTAATGAACATTAGGTAAAATATTTCAATAGATTTATTATCCTTAGTTCTATTATATTACTATATAATGACAAAATAAAAAGAATATATGGTGTTTTGAATAAAATTCTACTTGTTAGTAAAATATATTATTTTGAGTAATTCAATAAATAAATGAATTAATTTTCACTACCCCAACGTAGTCTTTTATAAATTAAATCATTTCAGCATGATCAGATAAAGTGTTTAAGGTTTTATTTGTACTTTAGATTATAGTGTTATTATATTGATTGTAATTCTTTTTCTAAGAAATTTAAACCTAACTTACATTGTAGGCTAGGGTATAATCTATGTCGAAAAATCCTATAGCCGAAAACAAAATTGGCTCATGAACCAATTGTAATGAGCTCCTTAGCAGTATCTGAAAAGATTAATGTAAAAATTAATATATCTACAAATTTTATTTCTGATAAAAAGCCTGATGATTGAACGCATTTTGAAATATTGTAAACAATAAACAATTTTATGTTTTCAATATTTATATTGAATATTCAGAAGCCGAACATAAATCAATATATAAAAACAGGATTTCTTGTATATATTAATTAATTAATTTTTTTAGTTAATTTTTTACTTGATGTAGATGTATATCTCACAATATCATGAGTAATAAATTGACTAGCTCTCCAATTTCATAATAACTCATATTTATTCAAAACAGCGTGAAATGCATAAAAAATCAATAGTGTCAATGATTTGTTATTAATAATACAGTTCTGGAGACAATAATGAGACCCAGCTGACATTGTAGTTTAATAAAGATCGAATTAATGGGATTAAATTTACGTATTATGATATATTTCACCGAGGAATGTAAATAATGCATTGTATTTGATTTGCTTTAGAAGTAATAATAAACAAGCATTAATTTATTTCTTGTAAATTTAATAAATTAATTTAATTAATTTAATATTAAAATAGTTTTTTTTTAATACACACAATAATTTCTAAGTCCGTGAAATTAAATAATTTAAAAAAATAATAAAACAAAAATTATTAACAAGATATTTGTTAAGACGTATTTTTGAGATGGTACTTCTCACCAACGTTGCCGTCTTAAGAGACAATGGTTGACGGATGCATCAAATATTTTAACTTATTGCACCAGTGCTAAAAAGAGCATTACAATTCGAAACAAATTTAGATCTATATTTTTATGTGTAAAAATTGATACAATACTGCTTGATCGCCAAACTATGTTCATCATCAAGGGTTGCAAAAATTACTGACCTGCGAATTTACTTCTCCAGTTTTTGCAACTTGGGGCGCTTTACTATGTAAGGTGCTACCGCACCTCGCCGCCTATAAGAAAAAGGTTTTAAAAAAATTAAACTAATAGTGTGCATGGCAACGTGCCTTAAGGTAAATTGCTGGAACTTCCCGTACTGTAATGAAATATTCGAGGAATATCAAATGCTTTCAAATAAATTATTATAAATAAATACTGTAACATTGTCTAATATTTATAAGAATTATATAAACTGAATTGCATAGTTGAAAATTTGTTTATATTTGTTTAAAGTATATTAGTATTATAGTATATTGGAACTAAAGTCAGAGTTACAATTGAAATCTGAATTATTTAGAAAAAAATTGAAAAAAAAATGAAACAATTTTTTTTGCATAAGCAATTATTTTGTTAAAACAAGCAGAAAGTTTTTTGAACTTTTTTAAATCGGACGCTTAGTTCTCTCAAAAACTGCCATTTTTTGTACATTTAGCTCTGTATCTCCGAAACCGCTGAACCTGCCTATGCCAAAAATTAATCATCACTTCTCTCCGTCATTACGAATTGAATGCTTTTTAGATCATTTAAATCCGATGCTCCGATCTCACAAAAACTCAATTTCGAAACGGCTGAACCTGCTTTTGCCAAAAACTAATCAGCACATCTACCTATCAATAGGCATCAAACGTTTTTTGAACCATTCAAATCGGTTGATCCGTGCGCCCGAAAACGTGGACGTAAAATTGTATCCATACATACATACACACACGCAAACACATCCATTTTTTCTGAGGTATGCCAAAATGTTGAGAAACCTTCAAAACGTGAAGAAATGTAGAAATTTTCAATTTCGATTTTTGTACGATTGCAATAACTTACCCTACGGGAAGTTAATTAAGGGTCATATTATATTATTAACACGTTGTGTACGCATATTTTGCGTGAGGCCGTTGTTTTTATTCAAATAAAATGTTGAAATTGAAATTTTGAACTGTAATTATTTCAAACAGAAATAGTACGATATAGATCCTATTTGGGTACAATTATTTTTTAATACCCAGTTAACATGTCCAGAAATAAATTTATTTCATATTAAACATAAAAAATTGGATTCACATTGGGTAAATATACCATATTACAGGATGTCGAGGAATGTTTGTTTGACTTTAAAGATCATTTGTAAAAGAATTAGGAAAGTGAACGAGCTAAAACTGTTCCATTCTACAAATTAGACTTATAAGATCATTATAGACCAAAATTTTGTAGCTTAGATTATTTGAAGAAATAATCGACATTTTGCTAAACCACGAGTTTGTCCCTAATTCCGTGATAGAATTCGGCTCGTGACATAATGCATACATTTGTTATCGTATTTCCTTCATAAATATACTTGAATAGGTTATAAAAGTTACGGTTAGATAAATAATAATAATATATAAATTAATTTATATTTATTTATAATAATAATAATATATAAATATATTTTAAAAATTTTGTTTAATTTAGTTTTATAAAAATCATAAAAGTATAAGAAGTTGAAAAACTTCCAGAATAAAAATGAAATAAAACCTGGTATTATTATAGTAACAGTATAATAATCATTATGAATACTGAAAGTTGCGGTAAATGAATAAATCAAATAAAAAACTAGTGGGGTGCATGGCATCGTGCCTTAAAGCAAATTGCTGGAATTTCCCGTATCATAATTAAAAATCTTGGAATGGAACCCAAAAAAATTATACGAAATGTGTACACATTATTAAAATCTCTATAAAATATCGGATAATTTGATGTACATGTCCAATAAACATTTTCGGCTACAAAATGATATTTTTTTAACTTATTTTTATTGAAAGTCAACAACCGCTGGACCTGCCTTCCCAAAATTTAATCAGTCCTTCATCTTGTCAATACAAGTAAAATATTTTTTGAATTATTAAACCCCGTTCTCTTAAAAACTAAGTTACCGTTTTTGGCACTTTTTGCCCCGTATCTTCGGAATGGCTAGACCTGCCTTCGCCAAAAACTAATCAGCATATCTCATGATCAATACGAATCGAATGTTTTTTTGAATTATTCAAATCGGTTGGTCGGTGTTCCCGAAATCGTCGACGAAAATTTGTATCCGCACACACACATATGCATACACACATACACGCACCTACATTCATTTTTTCTATCAAGGCATGTCAAAATGTTCAGAAGCCTTCGAAACGTAAAGATATAAAAAATGCCATTTTCGATATTTTTGCGATTACTATAACTCACACTGCGGGAAGTTAATAATGAATAATTTTTTACAGCGATTAAACAAAAATATAAACTTTAAATAAATATAAAACTTAATCTCATAATAAAAAATTAAACTTGAAATAAAAGTTACAATTCTTTCAACAAACGTAAATTATCTTTAAAGTATTTCAAATTAACAATGCCAATTTTGTATGTTTTAAAAAACGGTTAATATACTATTGCGAATTTCTTTTAAAGCCTTTTTTAGGGTTTTGCGTGAATATTTTTTAATTGGAGCCATCGTTCTTTTAAAAATTGAAAGAACATTAATAGTTTTTAATAGACTGTATAATACATACTCATAGAAAGCTACTGCATTCAGGCATCGGCAACGTATTTTCAATTAATTGCAATTCATATTAATTTAATAACTTACGATGTATGTTCCTTTTATTAATATGCAGGTTATATAATGTTAATATTCCAAAAGATCACTGCCTTAAGGGGGTATTCTAGTGAAGAGCGATGAATTTTAGGTCGTTTTTAAAGTGTCGTAAAAGAAAGCAATGCATGTTTTTACTATACATTTTTTACCACTTGTTTATTAATATTATTAAAATACAAAACAAACATTAAAAAATAAAAAAGTTGAAAACTGTAAAAACTGGCAGCTGATAAGGTGGGTGGTCTCAAAAAATTGGCACTTCAGTCTTGACATGATTAGCCATTCGAAATAAAAAAAATAAAAAGATTATTAATCTTCAATGATGTCGCAATCGCTCGAACTAGCGAGTACAAATTGGCGACTGTTTGAAAAAAAAGTGTTTTTTTACTGTTTTTTTTTTTTGAGTTCCTCGAATTTTTTAAAAATAGTAAAAATTGAAATTTGGTGATTATCCTAGTTCGGGCTATAGATAGGTCTCTAAACAAGACTCTCTGACCATTTCAAGTGAATCGGTCGATTAAAACTCGAGAAATCGTGTCAACAGTACTGAAAAAGTCTGTTCTGAGAAAAACGCATTTAAAGTTTTGCGTGAAGCCAAACCAGTATGGAGACCGATATATAATAAAAAAAATCGATTTTTTTGAATTTCTACACTAGAATACCCCCTTAATCGTATCAAAAGTACTGTGTTTACAGGAATGTCCCTAGATCCCTGCATACATACATACATACCAGCGCCCTAGTGAGTGCGTGCCCTATAAGTACCGTGCGCTGTACGGGGTTTACCTGCATTTTTATTCAATTTATATAACGAAAACTAGCTGTAAGTAGAATTCTGTCTTAAGGCAATTAAGGCATCGTGCCTTTAGGCAAATTGCTAGAACTTCCCGTACCAAAAATTATTATTTTTTTAAAAAACGATTAACATTTTTGAAAAAAATTTACTTTGAAAAAATAAGATTTTTGAGAAACTATAAATTCGACAAAAAATTATTTTTTTTTTAAAAAAAAATTTAAAAAGAAATTTTTTTTAAAATTTTTTTTTTTTTGAAAATAATTTTTTTTTCTTTATTTTGACATATTGTGGAAGATCTGAACTCTCTTTTCAAAGCAATCGTACTGCTTTAACTGCATAGAGACAAAATATAAAGCGCGTAAGCGCCGCGTCGCTGACTAACGCATAAGCATTGGTACGGAACCCTTAGGTATGTTAACAAAATGTATACTTATTGTTAAAATCTCTATAAAATATCTGATAATTTGATGTGCATATGTCTAATGATCATTTTTGACCGCCAAATGGCTTATTTTTTTACTTTTTCCTCCATATCTCCGAAACCGCTAGACCTACCTTCATGAAAATTATCGATTCTTCATCTTGTCAATACAAGTGAAATGTTTTTTGAATTATTCAAATCGGACGCTCCGTTCTCTTAAAAACTGAGTTACCGTTTTCGGCACTTTTTACACCGTATCTTCGGAACGGCTAGACCTGCCTTCGCCAAAAACTAATCAGCACGTCTCCTTATTAACAGCAACCGAATGTTTTTTGAATAATTAAAATAGGTTGAACCGTGTTCCCAAAATCGTCGACAAAAATTTGTATCCGCACACACACACTCACACACACACATACATCAATCTTTTCCAAGGTTTGCCAAAATGTTCAGAAACCTACAAAACGTAAATATATATAAAAATGTTCATTTTCGATTTTTTGCGATTACTATAACTTACCCTACAGGAAGTTAATTAATGAATTGAGATGCATTTTACAAATAAAGAATCTTGCATATATGACATTTCTTATTATTATTTTATATAGATATTATACTTATAAATTTCTCGATTTTTTTCTAACCTCTCGTTTAATACATTCAGCAGGCCGGACAACCAGCAGCAATTGCAAATAAGAAATCACGACCCATTTCAAGCATTCTATAATTGCTATAATATGCGCTCCATACAATTGTTGATAAAGATTATAGCCCTGTAATATCATATATTATTATATAGAAAAACAATGGTGTGTTTTAAAATATTATTATCATAGAATTATTTGTTGTATCGTTTACATTTGAGCTTTCACTAACCTGCATTACGATTGTTTGAAATATGAGTCCGATTCCAAATACCAGGGGCCATACCAGAGTTTTTTCAAATATTTCGGCATGTTTGTATGTCATGTTGTAAATGTTCATAGCTTTGTAAATATTCTGGAATAAACAGAACACAGTCTGAAATAAATTTATAACAATCGAAGGCTTTGAAAATGTTTAACACTAAACCTACCAACATTTTATGTATACCTATTTCTACCGGTGGCGGTCAAATGACCGCTTTTAAAATGTTCATTGCTAGTTGGTAATTAGAAGAGGTTTATTGTTTAGTTATTAAAAAAATATAAGATTTTTGAACACTATATCATTTTATTATAGTAGTTACATATATTGCAATAAACAATATGAAAAAAAAATTAACTTAAGGCATTTACACCTCTATTCGGTACATTTTTTGCATATGGTTGGTGTTTCTCGAGAACATCTTCCACAAACATATTTTGTACAGATATTTACAGTTTTATCCTTTTTATAATAACCAATATTTTAAAGATTGCAGTGAGACCTTCTGAAGTTATTTGACTTTGAGGTTTAGTGATATATTATTATATATCTACCGCTTATTTTGCAATTGAGTAAATGAACACCATATAACTTTTCTCAACCTCTCTTAAGCCAGCAAGACCAAATTTGCAAAATCGATCCGGACCTGTTGTATTATTTAGTACTAATTTGTACCTCAAAAAAAAATTTACTACGTGCCGTTTAAAAAAACACGTGGCGCTGCCAGCTTTAATATTAAGCTAGCAGGACTACTTTTTGTTTTAGAAGAAAATAAATAAAATTAAACTAAAATTGATTAATTCGAATTTGTACTAATTTCTACTACCAAAATTAAATAAAAAAAAAGCGAAAAGGGCTACTAAAATCAGTACCCCAAGGCGGCCGGTCCGCCCTAATATGAGATGTTTCCTGAAGATAGGTATAATGTGCAGAAAAAAGCCTGTATTGAAGTCAAAAAAAGATCAAAATAATCTTTCATAATAATATTATAAAATCACTAATTTTTATAAAAATTACTTTCACCGTTTTGCCCCAAATCATCCCTAAAATAATGTTAAGGCATTTAGTACGGAAAAAATTAAATTGAACTAAAATTATCAAATTATATTAACACATCATAAGCAATATAATATTTAGTTTTAAACTACATAATTTCAGATTTTGTACCCCTGTCCTAACGTCTCCAATCATCCCCAAATTGTACTTACGTCTAGGCTGAATCATTTTCAATGTACAAGATCAAAGTAAAGAAAAAAAATATTAATGAGCAAAATCAAGTAAAACTAATACAGTAATAACATTATAATATCTAGTATTTAAATAGAAAATTTCAGATTTTGTACCACTGCCCTTCCCTCATTAATCAACCTCAATTTGTATTTACTCCCAAGTTGAAGCGTTTTCAATGTACAAGTTCAAAGTAAAGAAAAAAAAATTGAATGAACAGAATCAAATAAAACTAATACAGTAAAAACATTATAATATCTAGTATTTAAATAGAGAATTTCAGATTTTGTACCACTGCCCTTCCCAAATTTTATATAATGCTTTAGTAATTAGTAAGTGTCTTGACAGAAATTTATATTTTTGGATGAGCCTCGGATGAGCGGGTGCTTATGATAACATTTCATTTATTAATTATTTTTTATTCTTTATAAAAAAGAAATGACTGACACTTGGTGCTTGTTTCCGATTATTAATTATTTACAAGCTGTTGTTAATATGTGTAAGTGATAATCTAACAATTTCAAAACCATTGGCTATGACGTAGAATTTTACGTCGAAACGTATGGAAAAATAAAGATGTTTTAAAAATCTTTACTTTATTTATATTTTTTACTAATTGTTACGCCCTCCAAGAAATTAATCATATATATATATATATATATATATATTCTTACCTCTACATATCCTTCATTTTCTATCGGAGGAGCCATCAGAAGTTCAATTGCGCAACTAATCCTATGTCTCAACAAAAACATACAATTTGCACTAAAGCTTATAGTAAATATAAACGCCAAATCAGAAATTTCATAAGCCAATAATCGTATCATTGCCATTTTTAAGTTATCTTCAAGTAAAATGCGAACAGCACACTCCACTATAAAAATTATTATGATTCCTATTACTTGTCTTTTGCATTGTGAACGAATTGTTTCATTGCTATAATTATAAAAGAATCATTACAGAAAAAGTACATGAATGATAACAAAAAAAAAGCTACTGAAGAATAGCAACGTAGGTGGTGAATGATTTAAAAAAAACAATGATTGGTGTTAAAATTAGCATTATTGCACATGAAATATTAAAAATATATTTTACAAAAAAGCTTGAGAAAAATATTGAATTAATTGTTCTCCGAATTATTAGTTTATAGGTAATATGTTTATATGAAATAAAATATTCTACTATTACACCTGACAGGTATGCCATATCTATCCAGCCAGTCTTGAACATTATCCTCATATTGCAATATTTTTACAAAATCTTTTTTATAAACCAAATTAATAATTATTGATAACATAAAAATAAATGGAGCACATGCAGCTTCATAGTATTGTGCCACCTGAAAAATATAGATAAATTTCATCATTTTAAATATATATATATTGTAATTAAAACTTAATAAAACCTGCATGAAACTAATAGTAAAGTAAATATATAGGAAAAATACATTTAATGCATGTGATTTCATTAGAAAGGCAAAAATGTATAAATTGAATATAATTATATTATTAAATAAATAAAAAAAATCTTTACTAAATTAATGCTTACCTCTAATGTCTCATCTTCTTCGAGAGATCCTAATAAAATATCAGCTAAACATGCAATTTGTAACAGAGCAAGTATTACAAAACAGTAAATATATTCTACAGTTGAATTTTTTGTACAAACATATTTCAATTTTTTAGTTTTTTCATCTTTACGTATATGAATCGTCGATAAACCAAAGATTTTGAACATATAATATAAAGGTAAAGTCGCACGTACAAAACACATTTTATTAATTGCTGGAAATTAAGACATTAATATAAAGTACTAAATTGAATTATCAGTAAATAATTATATAAGAACATTATCAATAATTTGTTATTACCTTTTTTGTTCTTAGTGGATCCTGCTTGGGGCATGGGCACAATTTTCACCACCATGATTTTATACTTTTTATAGTTTTAATAAAATTTACATCATTTGTTAATTTTACATGATTTATATTGCTGTAATATCTATTCTATAATTTATATTATTTATCAGTTTTGTAAAATTAATATAAGTTCGCATATTTATTGAATTTGTTCCAACAACTTCACCTTAGTCTTTAGCAATGTGAATGAAAATAATTCAGAATCGCAATAAAATATATTGCAATATGTATATACAATATTATTTGGAACTTAATAGTTATTTATTACTTGCGTTACATGCATAACCAAAATATATAAACACATCAATAATAAATCTGGTTCAAATATTAATAAGAAGCATGAATCAATATTTGTATATATCGCAGTTCCCAAATAAAGGAAACACTAGCTTTTCTTATAAAAAATGGTAAAACTTTATTTATTATATATATACATATATTTATTATTATTATTATTATTATTCCGATATAATAAAAAATATCATAGCTTTAGTAAACTGTTGGTTACGTCTCTTTTCTGATGGAGAAATTCCTTACTATAATTTGTTTGTAATAAAATTCAATGAGCTAATAATATTTTTGAATAAAGTATCGAAAAAAGTATACTGAATATTGGTATATTATCATAAAGTGAATAAGAAAACTTATTGAGTTGAAGTTATTCAACAATTAATATTTATTACAAACCGATAGAGAAATTTAATTAGGTTTTATTACTTGTTTGAAATTTTTTGCTAATTTATATTTCAAAATGGATATATAAAATAAAGGCTTATGATAAATTAACATTTACATGTATTAGTATTAGTAAAATAAATAAAAAATAATAATGAAATGATTTATTTTTTTATCACCTTCTTAGGGTGCCAATTTTTAGTAATAGAATTTGTTTGAATTTTCTTTCCCAAATTATTAGGTACTAAATAAAACTTCCAAATTAAGTTTGTTTGAAGTTTTTAATGCCTTTTTATGGTTGACAACTATTTAGAATTTAATTTCTAATACGTTTTTTAATGTGCCAATATTTAACTACCAGTAATTAGTTAACAATACTAAGACAATGGTAATTTATCATTCCAGAAACTAATATTTCTAATCTCACACATTTCATTTAATCTAGTGTATAACGCCAGTCGCTCTTACAATATTTATCAGTGCTAAAGCCATATGTGAAATGTATAATATATTTTTAAACGCAAAAAGATACACAATGAATGAAATAGAATGTGAAGGTATCTTAATAAATTGGTTTATATATTGTAAAACTTGCGTAAATTTTTATTCGAATGAATTAATGCATCGATTAGTAAAATTGAATCAGTAAAAAACGATCTTTATAAATCTCTGGCCAAATAAATACTAAATTTAAATATAAGGTATAAGGACACTATTGGCTGGAGTTGATAAAAATCAATTCTATCTTAAATACTATGACAATTTTTGAATATTATTTGACACTAATCTTTTTTTAGTCATTTATAAAATGCGCAGGGAAACAGTTCTAGATATAATATATAAAAAGTTTTTTTATAGAATTTGAAAATATTCCATTTCATTATGACCATAACGTATATTTGGTAGCAACTGTATCGCCAGCTCTATTTATGAATAATTAATTCCAGACGTGATTTGATTTCGGCAAGTGTTTGTTTACTTGCAGACACATGATCAATCTATCAACGAATAACAAATGTGTATATATATTTTTTAGGGTGGTCCTTAATATGGACATTTTCAAATTTCCTTGCTCCCAAGGGTTCAAATGGTTCGAAATTGATAAAAACCAATTCTCTGAAAGTTTTAGCTCTCAATATTAACTTTTAGATAGTGCGAAATTCAATCCAACTTCGTATGGCAATAACATGGAAAAAAAATTAAAAATTAAAAAAAAATTTTTAGGTATAACTTAGCGACAAATGAATTAAAAGTGAAAATTCGTGTAATTTTTTATTGAAAATTCGACGCTCTGCAAAATTTTTGAAATTTTTTTCATGCTATTTCCATACAAATCTTTGATTGAATTGCGCTCTACATAAAAGACATTATTAAGAGCTAAAACTTTCAGAGAATAATTTTTTATCAATTTGGAACCATTTGAACCCTTGGGAGCAAGGAAATTCAAAAATGTCCATATTAAGGACCACCCTAATATATATATATATATATATATATATATATATTTGCATATATTAGGGTGGTCCTTAATGTGGATGTTTCAAATTTCCTTGCTCCCAGGGGCAGAAATGCTTCCAAATTGTTAAAAAATTCTCTATGAATATCAACTTTAAGATAGTTCGCCCTCCAACCAAAGTTTCTTGATTCTTCTTCCTGAATACTTATTTTATAAAATATATCCAATTTTAGTTGTATTTTTTTCATTTATGATCAAAATAAGCAAACACGATGTTATTCACAAAATTTTGATTCTTTTGTCGCTAGGTTATAAACCAAACGAAATTTTACCCATATTATTTCCATAGAAACTTTGGCTGGAGTACGCACTATCTTAAAGTTAATATTAATATTCAGAGAATTTATTTTATCAATTTGGAAGCATTCAAGCCCCTGGGAGCAAGGAAATTCGAGAACTTCTATATTAAGGACCACCATATTATACATATATACATATATTTTTTTTGGAAAAAATTATGAATAACTAAAGATTTGAAAACTAATTTGACTAAAAGTTTTGAAATGTAACATTATGAAGCATGAAACACGCCCATAGCGAGCAAAATACTCGACTGTAATCTATTTTTCCAAAAAAAATGTTTTTTTCTAATGTCATAAGTTTAATTTTTTTAAAATAAAATTTTTTGAGTGTTTTTGTCCTGTGTTGCTGAATGATGACACGCATCTTGTGTCGAAACTTATAAATAAAAGTTTTTAATACTTTATACCTTTTTTATTTCGACGAATGGGCTGCTAGTTACTTTGAAATATGTTTCAACGTCGAAAAAACTATCAAGATATATATATATATATATATATATATATATATATATATATATATATTGTGGGTATCAGCTTATTATTTTTATGAGCAATAAAATATTTTGCACTATTATGTATTCGGCGTATACATATGCAGTAGTAATATTCAATAGTTTTAATACCAAATTTTAATTTAAAATCTAGTAACATAAAACAAATACTACGATAATAATACGAACAATGAATAATTTTGTTTTTACTTTGAATAAAACGTTTATTTACAATATAAAAATCAACAGTCGTTTTAATAATAACTAAAAGGAAAATATGTACATATAACAACGAATCTTAATCAACAATGAACAATCAGATCTTGGACATTAATTTTATGATAAAAAATCTAGTGCTTCTTCTCTTTCTTTGTGTGGTGCAAGACGTGCTTGTAGATAGTGACATATACTGGATAAGGATGTGGGACCTTGACTGGATATTTCTTCTCAACGTGGACGGGGTAAGGTTTTTCGACGATATATGGAACATGTTTTTCTACGGTATAAGGTACTTTCTTTTCAATAACTTTTGTTACTACTTTGTAAGTTGGCACTTCAATAGGTTGCTTAACAGCTACATGAACAGCATACGGTTGTGGGATTCCAACCTTGACGTATTGTGGGATAGCTTTAGGAACTGGATGAGGAATTGGGACTCCGATCTTCTGATATACTGGCACTGGAACATGTTTAGTGTGCTCGTGGGTAGTGGTGTGAACGTGTTGGACATGGTGCTCCTCGCCGCCGTCAGCGCCTCCGCCGCCTCCTAGAGATTCTTCTGATTCGTGTCCGCCTTCTTCGAAACCGTGACCGCCATCACCAAAGCCGTGTCCGCCTTCGAATCCGCCAGAAGAACCACCGCCAAAGTCCTCGTGGCCGTATCCGCCGGAGAGGTGGCCAAAGTCACCATGGGAAAATCCGGGAGCTGCGTAAGTCAGGCACAACACGGAGCTTAGCGTCGCGAGGAGATACAAGGTTTTCTAGATTTTGACCAAGGAAGAAGAAATATAATTTGATGTATATTTAAATCAAACAGTATTCGATCGAAGCGCATAATTTACTAGTTGAATAAAAAGAAAATTTAATTCGATATCAAGAGTGTTTACAAATTTGAGAAGAGAACTTTGTAAATTATTGCAAGTTTGGTTGTGCCAGATAAGTATTAAAATATTTAATTCATAGCATAAGTATCAAAAAACTCATATTAAATTTGTCGCAAATGTTACAAATAAATTAAGTCCATTACAGGTGATTTTAATCCTTTTAACCCTCCGTCGGGCGCAGTCCAAATATGTACAGAATTGGGCGCAGTGTATCTGACAGATACAGATTATAAGTATATTGATAGGAGGCTTATAGTTTTATATATTTTTATTTAATTTGCGTTTTTACAATGCTGAATATGTATATTATGTGTAAACAAAAACAAAATATATATTATATCAATATTATTTTTTATAATATAGCAAAATCTAAAAATCCGTACATGCGCTCAAAATGCTAGACTCACAAACCTTTATACGTTTAAATACAAAGACTATATATACAATTATGGCAGTAAAATTTTATATTTTATATATAATTTTATATATACAATTAGGGTAGTAAAAATTTAGTGTTTTTTGCCATTTTGTACGTCAAATAAAATTTGGCTCAGTACGTTTTTTTTACCAAAATTGCTACGCAAAATATGCGAAGTTAAAGATAATCTAATATGGACGAATAAATAGTAGACATAAAATAACGAGGCTACTGAAATATGGAGGTCTCGATGACATCAAATTATGAGGAAACATGCAAAAATGTTTGCCCAGTATCTGTCAAATCAGCTGCGTCTGACTGAGGGTTAATCATCAATTCAAAACGCACTAAAAATAAGTTATGTAAGCACTAGACAATCACAAAATATTTTCTATTTCCAACACGTTTGCTTCCCGAATTTGTAGCAGACGATTTATCCAAAATGTGTACTTACTTGTGCTACCATTTTGTACAAATTAAAAATGCCAAAGACACACAACACTAAAATAGATGTTTCTAGTCAAAAGACCTAATGTTCACTGTTAATTTGTAAACTGTGCATGTAGTCTTATATACCGCAAAGAAAGGCACTCCAATAGCACATGCACCCGAGAATATAGAGCTATCTGTAGTGACAGTAACATGAGGAGAAAGTGATTCAAAATCATATGCTTTTTATTATGCACTTTTTGTGGAAATAACTTTTTTTTACTAACTAGAGCACTTGACATCTGTTCCTGGATTCGAAGGTGAGCGAATTTTTATATTTGTTCCTTTTTCGCGAATCATTTGCATTCGCGAACAACGCAGACGAGACGAGACATTCTCTCGCATGATTGATTTTCTGTGATGCAAAAAATTAATGCGTTGTTGTGAATTGTCACATATAATATAAATTGCTTTGTTAATTAAGTTTAATTGGTAAAAGACTTTGAATAAAGTTTTTCATTAAGAATTAAAATTCATCATTGTTGTGATAAAATTTATGCCCTGCAGTGGACAAAATATCAAACAATGGTGGATAATAATGGATATTGAATATATAGCAGAAGTTGATTATACAGTCTGCATTTTCACAGAAAAATTTGATGTGTATGAGTATTTTAGTTCACATTTTCTGGCGCACAGATCAACCGATTTGAATGGTTCAAAAATCATTCGATTCCTATTGGTAGGAAGATGTGCTGATTAGTTTTTCGCAAAGGCAGGTCCAACCGTTACGGAGATATGGAGCAAAGAGTGCAGAAAATATAAATCGAGTTTTTGAGAATGATCCAGAAAACATTGAATTTGTAATGATTGGGAAAAGTGGTGATTAGTTTTCAGACAAAGGCAGGTTCAGCCATTTCAAAGATATGGAGCTAAATGAGCAAAAAATGACAGTTTTTGAGAGAACTGAGTATCTGATTTGAACGATTCTGTTTTCTGCTTGTGTTGACAAAACAATTGCTTTCGGAAAAAAAAATTATTTAAAAAAATCCTTTTTAGTACGAAAAAAAATTGGTTTTAATTTTAATTCTGGCTAAAATTCTAAAGCTTACTTATATTCTTTAAATAAATAATTTCAACTTTGTAATTCACTTCATATAATTTTTATAAATATTAGACAATGTTACAGTATTTATAATAATCTATTTGCAAACATTTAATATTCTTCGATCATTTCCTTACGGTACGGTAAGTTTCAGCAATTTGCTCTCAAGGCACAACTAGTTTATCTTAAAATTTCCTACTGCGCTACTAAAACCAAATATATAATTAATAACCAATTTCTAGAATTCTGTATCTAATATTATTACTGGAATTTGATTCTTGTTATACGTGTTCAATTCTCTATGTTTAGATATCATGTTCTAAAATACCCTGGATTAAAAAATATAAAATTGAATTAAATAATTATAGTATGAATCACTTTTAGAACTATGATTCTTTGCAAATGTATACTTTTTAGTAATAATTTTAACTTCCAATTCTGTAAGTTATAGTAATCGTCCAAAAATCTGAAATGAACATTTTTGCAGATCTTCACGATTTAGAAGTTTCTGAACATATTGGTATACCACAGATAAAATGAATGTGCGTGTGTATGTATGTGTGTGTGTGTTTTGCGCGGATAAAATTTTTCGTCCACGTTTTGGGTCGCACGGATCAACCGATTTGAAACATTCGATTCCTACTTATGGCAAAGACATGAAAAGAGTGCAGAAAATTTAAATTAAGTTCTTGAATAATTTAGAAAACATTCGATTCGTAATAATGGAGAGAAGTGGTGATTAGTTTTTGGCAAAGACAGGTCCAGCCGTTTCGAAGATAAGGAGCTAAATGTGCAAAAAATTGTAGTTTTTGAGAAAACGAAGTATCCGATTTGAATTATTCAAAAAAACAATTTGCTTGTGTTGACAGTTTTAAAAAACCAATAGTTTTTGGGGAAGGCAAAAAAAAATTATTTCAAAATTTTTAAAAAAAATCTAAATAGATAAAGAATGCACATCTTATATATAGTAAAAAACATCGTTATATATAATGATAGCAAGATTTATATTACACTTTTAAGATTATTACATATTACATTTATTTTAGGTTATAAAAGTATTTGATAAATGTACTAAAAAAAGATTATTATCATTACAAATGATAGAATCATTCCCATAGCGACTATTCTGTATAACTAGATTATGCCCAAGGGCTAGAAAGCCTTCTAACTTTAAAGCAAAAGTGCATTGTTGAGTATAAATATAAGATTAATGTAAAAGATATATAAGGTTTTACCAATTATGTACTAAGAAACAAATCCGATATGAAGTGATGATGCAGAAGATAAAATAATATTAATCGATGGTAGTAAAACAGATTTTAATATAGATTTGATGAAGAAGTAAAATGGATTTAGTGTAAATTGAAAAAACATGAACAAAAAATTGGAGAACCGTGCAAGTATTAGAGTTCCATCCTAATTTGTAATTTGTAAAATATGTTTATTATTAAAGTGTAATCATGAATAAATGTTTTGGGTTATAGGATTTAAGTAATTAATATAAATTTATATTGAAATTACATAATATGAAAAAATGATATCTTTACAAATCTTTAAGTGAATATCAAGAGATTGGTTAATTCTTGCAATTTAAATTAAAAAGTAACTTCAGTGAAACAAATGCATTTTTAATACCAAAATATTTATGATAATTGCTAGCGAATTTTCAATTAAATTTATTAAAATAACTAGTTGATATTGGTATTTTGCCTTGAGACAAGTTACATGAATTTCCCGATTTGTGTAAATAATTGACTTAATCCATGATAGATAAATTAATTTATAAGTAGTTAAAAGTATTCGAAGTGGATTTATTACACATTGTTGCAAATCGAACAATTTTTAAGAGCAAATTTTCAAAAATCAATAATTTTTATAATTGAGCCAGTTTTTTGTAGAATTTTAATTGTTTAGTATGTTCATTAAGACCATATACTCTATCGTTATACTAAGTAAATTGTCTAATTTTAATTTTAACAAATGTCAAAACAACTACTACTAATTTTCTCAAACTTTGATGAAGTTTTAAAATTAAACTACTTGTCGTAAGGCCGTAATTTTTCAGTAAGTTCTGTAAGACCATGATATATATCGCCAAAAAAAGTTTCATAAAAATCGGCTTAAATTTTTTTTCAACAGTTAGCTATAAGAAAACGGCTCGATAGAATTTCACCTAAAACTAATCTGTATCATTCCCAACTAATATCTTTCGAACAGTTTTTGATTTTTTAAAATCGATTCAGTAGTATGAGCTTAAATGTGGACGAAAAGTTTAACACTTTTTTTCCAAATTACAAAGAAACGGCTCGGCCGATCGTCGCACAAAACTGAGAAATCTTTAAATATCTGCAATCGGTGAAAGTTCTAATTTTGACAAATGCCAAAAAGGCCATACTAATTTTTGCAAACTATGACAAATTTTTAAAGCTAAACGAGTTGTCGTATGGCCGTAATATTTTAGTATGATCTAGAAGACTATGGTATCTATAGTCAAAAAATAAAAATCGCCGACAAAAAAAATTTTAATACCTTATGACAAGAAAACGGCCCGTCCGATCTTCACCAAAAACTAATCAGCACGATTCCCAACCAATATCTTTCGAACGGTTTTTGAATTTACATAATCGATCCAGAATTGCGGGCTAAAACGTAGACGAAAATTTTTTCACTTTTCTGCGATTTACAAAGAAACGGCTTGGCCGATCGTCGCACAAAACTAACAAACAATAGTCCTCATCGAGATACATCGAATGGCTTTTAAATTTTTGAAATCGGTCCATCTTTTTTGTGAAAACGTCGATTACGGCAAAAAATCTGTTCACACACATACTTTTTTCAAATTTGGTCTCATTTGATTCAGAATGGAAACAAGTGGGAAAAAACAAGTGCATGTCAGATTGAATTTTACGGTTTATTAAAATTGCATGAAAAGCTTACAAAAGTGTACAGATAATTAAATAATTGCTTACAAAAAACCATACATAATCGAGACTCTAATGTGCGTTTGTGGAATCAAAAATGTCTTACATTTCAATCAAGATATAGAAGCGAATATGGAATCGGACAGTAAACCATCAGAAATCCCAAAACTACGAAAGACCGTTATTGGATCCAGCAAATACAGCAAGATACCTCGCGAAGAAGGTCGGACCAATATGTTTACATCGGAAAAGGTCTCGCTGCGTTCAACTTCATCAGTTTCTGACTCAAGACAGGAAGTAATATCATCTAGTAATAGTGCATCTACAAGCCTCACTCAACCACATTCTGATGTCAAGAAACCTCCTAATTCATGGCAAGTAGTCAATTTCAAAAAAAGAAAAACTTCATTTGAACCATTAGGAATAGATGTCAAAATTCAAAACCGATTTTCGGCCCTTTCAACAATAGAAACAGCTAATGATGACAACTCAGTTAAACCGGCTCCAGTCAGTAAGCCCCCTCCAATATTTATTTACGGAGTTGACGATATTAATGATATGTCTAATCAATTAAATGAAATAATTCCGCACGATCAATATTTCCTGAGAAGTTTAGCTAACAATACATTTAAAATTCTATGTAATTCTGTCGACCATTTTCGAACTTTATCCAGACATCTAAAAGAAACTAATGCCGTATATCATACATATCAATTAAAAGAAGAGAAGGCTTATAGGGTTGTTCTTAGAAATGTACACTTTTCAACAAGCACAGATGCAATTAAATTAGAACTATTAAAACAGGGTCATGTCGTACGTAATATCCTAAATATTAGACATAGAATAACAAAAGAACCTCTTAATATGTTTTTTGTTGATCTGGAACCAAATAGAAATAACAAAAATATTTATAACATTTATAAATTATTTAACTGCATAATACGCGTCGAACCACCGAGAAAGTCCAACAACATTATACAATGCACTCGCTGTCAACTCTTTAATCACACCAAAAAATACTGCAATAGACCATTTGCTTGCCTAAAATGCGGTGACAATCATAATACTATAGCTTGTACCAAAGATCCGAATGCTCCGGCATGTTGTTATTTTTGCGACGGTGCTCATCCAGCTAATTATCGCGGTTGCTCATACTTCAAAAAATTAAAGAACAAAGAAACAAAACTCCAGTAAATCAATCAGTCATAAATCCAAATCCAAATAACCAAAATTTTAAAAATTCTAATAATTCTAATTCTAATAATAAAATAAACAACATTTCTCCGGCCTTAAATCCAACAATTCAAAATTCATCCTATGCAGACATTGCAAAAAACAATTACTCTGCTTCTAATCATTCACCTTCAAATCCGGATTCTGATTCTCTAGCAACACTTATTTTAGAATTTAAAAATATCTTCAATCAGCTTTTGCAACAGAACACCATAATAATAAATATGTTATCCACGTTAGTCAACAACAAAAGCAATGGCAAAAATAATTAAAATTGCTGAATGGAATGCCAACGGTTTAATACCTCACAAAAATGAAGTAGAATGTTTTTTAAAGTTAAACTTAATAGATATCTTATTAATCTCAGAAACTCACTTCACTGAAAAAAACTACTTCAAAATTTATAACTACACTACTTATAATTCAAATCACCCAAGTGGCAGGGCTCGCGGCGGTTCGGCTATATTAATCAAAAATAATATAAAGCATTTTGTTCTACCAAATATTTCTGATGATTTTCTACAAGCAACTCAAATTTCTGTTGAAACAAATTTATATAATTTTTGTGTTTCTGCTGTTTATTGTCCACCAAGATTCAAAATTTCTTGTGCTCAGTTTTCTTCATTTTTTCTCTCAATTAGGTAATAAATTTATCATTGGTGGTGACTGACTTAATTGTAAACATATTGCCTGGGGTTCTAGACTGACTACAGCCAAAGGAAAGATTCTTCATGCAGCCATAGGGCAAAATAACCTCTCCTTTATTTCAACTTGCAGTCCAACTTATTGGCCTTCTGACCCTACTAAAGTTCCAGACCTTTTAGATTTTTTTATTGTGAAAGGTATTGATCTTTCAAATCTCAATATTGAATCTAGTTACGATCTCTCTTCAGATCATTCTCCAATACTTGTGACGTTTAGCACATTTCCTACTCCAGTTATCAACAATCATATTCTACACAACAATCTTTCTAACTGGATTCAATTCAAATCCATACTTGATTCAAAATTATTTCCAAAATCTAGGCCTACAAGCGTTATTGATATAGAAAATAATATAGATTATTTTTCTGAGATTGTACGTGAAACAACCAAGCAGATCACCCCGAACATTAATCCAAGAAATGATAATCTAATAATTCCGCAAGAGATTAAGAAGCTAATTGCACAGAAACGAAGAGCAAGACGAACCTGGCAACATTCTCATCTACCAACGGATAAGACATCGCTCAATCATCTCAATAAACGCTGAGGAAAAAAATGAAAGAATGGAAGAATTGTACATTCAGGTCGTATATATTGCAGTTAAATAGGTACGATAATTCCATATGGAAACCAATCAGAAACAAAAGTAAACCCCTACAACAAAACCCTCCTCTGAAAATAACCAACCAAAACGGATTCATTTGGGCAAAAAGCAACGAAGAAAAAGCGGAGGCATTTGCTGATCATCTAAGTAGCATTTTTAGCGCTCGAAATATTTCCCAGAATAATTTAATAACAAATTTCGTAAATCAACCCATACATTCTACACCGTTAGGACATTTTTCACCAAATGATGTCTTATGTGAAATAAAAAGGATAAAAAATAGATCTTCGCCGGGTATGGATAAAATTACTCCAAAGATGTTAAAAGAATTGCCTACAAAAGGTATCTTATATATAACAAATATTTTCAACGCCATACTTCAATACAATTATTGGCCCACAGCGTGGAAGACTGCAGAAATTATTATGATCGCTAAACCAAACAAAAACCATCACACTGCTAGTTCATACCGTCCTATCAGTCTTTTATCGATATTATCAAAATTTTAGAGAGACTTTTGTTGCAGAGATTGTCAGAAGATCATCCGAATGATAGTTGGATTCCTCACCATCAGTTTGGCTTCAGAAAAAATCACTCTACAATTCAACAATGCAACAGAACGGTGTCTCGTATTCTTGAAGCCATGAATAGAAAGGAACACAGTGTAGCCGTATTCTTAGATGTCAGTCAGGCTTTCGATAAGGTTTGGCACTCAGGACTCCTATATAAAATCAAAACAACTTTTCCAAACTACTTCAATATCTTAAGCTCATATTTGCTTAATAGAAAATTTAGAATCAAAATTAAAGATGTGACTTCGAGCATCAGAAATATAGAATGCGGGGTACCACAGGGCAGTGTGCTAAGCCCTGTACTTTATCTTCTTTTCACAAACGATATGCCCACAGATGATCTTCTAACCATATGCACTTACGCCGATGACATAGCAATTATTTCATGCAATTCCGATATTAGAACAGCAACTTGTCAGTTACAAAATTATTTATCTAGTCTCGAAAAATGGTTTTTAGATTGGAATATCAAAATCAATATCGAAAAATCTCAGCACATAATTGTTTCTCTAAAACATCACAACAGTCCACCTATCATCATGAACAATTCAATAATTCCACTATGCAATTCTGTTAAATATTTAGGCATGCACATTGATTCGAAATTGACATGGAGAACGCACATTGAATATAAAAAGAAACAAATCCAACTGAAAATAAAAGATTTTTACTGGCTTTTTGGGAGGAAATCTGAAATCTCTCTCGATAACAAGGTACTTTGTATAAACTATCATAGTATAGTGCCATTTGGACTTATGGAATCGAACTATGGGGTTGCTCTTGCAAATCTAACATAAACATCATTCAAAGGTGCCAGAATAAAATTCTGCGTATCCTTACTAATGCGCCTTGGTATATTTCGAATTTTTGCCTACATAAGGATTTGAAAATCTCAACAGTCAACGAAATGATCAAGATTAGAAGTTCATCTTTCAACAACAAATTAATCCAGCATACAAATCCTACAATTCAAGCGATTCAGAGACCGATAAGAAGATTGAGCAAGAAATGGCCTTCCGATCTACCAACACCTAGCCCAATGTCTGCACGCGTCCTGACGTAGTACGCGGCATACATCATCACGTCATCGTTCATTTATGTTATTATTTTTGTATTACTGTTTTAATTTAATTTTTATTTAACTTTTTTCATTTTATATTCAATGTATTGCATTTTTGTTTTTTTGTATTTTTTTTTTTGCTCATATCAATTTTGTAAATAAGACATTAAAGTCTTGATTAACAAAAATAAATTGTAACAAAAAAAAAAAAAAAAAAAAA
>NW_020537758.1:47670133-47691844 GCF_003426905.1 Ctenocephalides felis
AACCTGGAAGTTCCGTCAGGACATTGAAGGCGTAACCGGAACAAAAAGACAAGAACGGAATTATGTATTGGACGATGAAATTGATACAAGCATATAAATATATATATATATATATATATATATATATATATATATACAATATGAAAAATTTGAGAAAATGTTATGCACGACGTTTCGAAAGTGCCATTATCAGACACAAACTTTTGTAAAAACAACTTTTTGTACACTTTATGCAAAAAAATCAAATAATGTAAATGCGTATATATGCTTGTATCAATTTATTACTTTTATTTATTCAATCATTAATTTTTTATTATTATTGCGAATTTAAATAATTTTTTTATCATATACATTTTAGCATGTAAGTAATCCATGACGAGAGGGATGTTAGAAATATTTTGTATATTTTATTTATTAAGTAATTATTATTTTTATATGATTTGTGTAATTATGATGAAATAAATTTATGTGCGTATTGATATTTACAAATGTTGTTTTCTTAATTAATTTCATGTAATTGATACAAACAATTCAGATAATAAAAATAGAAAGAAAACTATGCTAGACTAATCTTTTACCTATGCTCTTACTTATACTCTTTTTTTATCTATGGCTAGACTAAACTACTGCTAAAAGGTTGATACTAAAAACTGTGTTACCAGTCTATATAATTATATGTTCTGTGCTCTTTTAGCGGCCGAGATGTCAAAAATACAAACACGTCAATTGCACTCGATCGCTTAAACGTCATAATCATATCAAATGAAAGTGTCATAGATAAGTAAACATAAGTTTGTACCTGAGAAATGTATGGGGACTAGCAATCTATGTATATAAGGTCTATGTGTCTAGCACTTGGTTGAACAAGTGACTTCCTAGACAATATAATAACAATTAATAAATAATAACAATTATTCATATCAAAAATTTAAATAGAATTTAAGTTGAAGTGTGTTTTTTGTGAAAATATGATTTAGGTAAGTACAAAATAATATTTGAAATTTTAATTTTAAGGGACAGTGGTTCGTGTTTATGTGTTGGGCTTAATTCTAAACAAATATTTGTTAAATACATTTCCAACGCTTTGTGATATTGATTCAGGTCCAAAACAATTTTTAATGCATGCATTTGTTACTTTAAACGAATGATATTATTTAAGGTTAAACGTCAAACGTCAAAATTGACAGTTGTTTTCAGGCTAAAAGTGTCTGTTGTGACATATTTATTTTCAAATGTTTATTTTAAAATTGTTAATTAATGAATATTTTATTTGAAAGCAAAACCACAAAAACTTAGCGAAATAATCCGTGTATAGATATCTTTAAAATAATCAAGTAGAATAGGTCAGATTCAGTTCATTTTTTCTTACCTTTTCAAAACTGCTCAACATCAGAAATATTTGAAAAGAGGAAAATACTTTTTTTCATTGTTCAAACAAAAGGTGTGTTTTTCTATACAAGGAAATACGTTTTTGAATGTTTTCTTTGAAAACAAATATTCGTGTATTAATTGACGTGTTAATAATATTTATTAAAAGTGCAGTTGTTATTAATAATTCAATATTTACATCATAAATGGGCCAGAATACATAAATGCTCTTTATAAGCAAGTATTTTTTCTTTTGAATCATAAGTGCCATTTTCAATTAATTTAATTAATTAATAAAATGAAAATTATTTGTTTGTCTAACGTTAATAAAATATTTAAGAAATTTGCGCAAAATTAAATTACCAACAATTTTTTTAATATTTGAATTCTTTAAAATATCATTCAAAAGCAGAATAATAATTTTAGCGAGCTAACAGTACAATTATGTTTTATAATATTTATGAATCATCAACCATATTGAATCCACGGATTTTATCAAATAAATTTGAGTCAATTTGAAAAACTTTCGCATATTTTGATTAATTTTTAGTAATTAGCAATATGCGAGTTTGGGACATTTTTTATATTTTGTCAAATATTTTGAAAATTTTATTTTGGACACTTTTATATGTTTATTTTAGTATTAACTAGATAAAATTTTTAACTGGAACGCGAATTTCTGTCTGTGTACATTTTATCAAACAACTTGAAAATTTTGTTCTAGGCATTTTAATTTATTTATATTAGTAAAAAATAGATAGAATTTAGATTTATAAATCATAAACCATATTAAAAGAAAAGACTGCTATTCATGCTTTTGTTATAACTACAGTGATGATATCAAATTATTCAATTATAATAAATGATGTATTCTACAAATTCATTTGAAGTTGAATCCACGGACTATCTATACTTTTTCTAAACTTTTGAAATGATCCTAATTAGATGATCCTAATATTAACTTATACTTATATTTTATTCTTTATGACTTATACAGGTGCTTATGACTTATAAGAATGCCTAAAAGGAACCTTACAACCTGGGTCTCCCCTATAATAGATGAAATAATATAATCAACAACTAATTGGACGAAGTCTTTTTGATGAAAAGGAGCTTTCAGGGCGTGTATCATTAACCAAACAACGAAAACTTTGGTTATGCAACATCGTAATTTTAGCAAAAAAAAATAGATTTGTTTTTGCAATTTTCGAAATGTTTTCACTGATTCCAAAAGATTTTGGGACGCTGATTTCAAAAATGCTATCTATTTTTGGATAAACCCACATACAACCCCGAAAAATCTTTGGTTGCAAATCGATTTCTTTATAAAAAATCGGCTTCTTCGCGATTTTCAAAATGTTTTGATTGTTTGATGATTTTGGGACGCTGATTTCGAAAATTATCTTTTGGGACGCTGATTTCAAAAATGCTATCTATTTTTGATAAACCACATACACCCCCGAAAAATCGAAATCTTTGGTTGCAAAATCGATTTTTTTAAAAAAATCGGCTTTCTTCGCGATTTTCAAATGTTTTGATTGGTTTTGATTGATTTTGGGACGCTGATTTCGAAAATATTATCCGTTTTTGGATAAATCCACATACACCCCCCGAAAAATCGAAATCTTTGGTTGCAAAATCGATTTTTCTTTAAAAAAAATCGGCTTTCTTCGCGATTTTCAAAATGTTTTGATTGGTTTTGATTGATTTTGGGACGCTGATTTCGAAAATATTATCCGTTTTTGGATAAATCCACATACACCCCCCGAAAAATCGAAATCTTTGGTTGCAAAATCGATTTTTCTTTAAAAAAAATCGGCTTTCTTCGCGATTTTCAAAATGTTTTGATTGGTTTTGATTGATTTTGGGACGCTGATTTCGAAAATATTATCCGTTTTTGGATAAATCACACACACCCCCCGAAAAATCGAAATCTTTGGTTGCAAAATCGATTTTTCTTTAAAAAAAAACGGCTTTCTTCGCGATTTTCAAAATGTTTTGATTGGTTTTGATTGATTTTGGGACGCTGATTTCGAAAATATTATCCGTTTTTGGATAAATCCACATACACCCCCCGAAAAATCGGAATCTTTGGTTGCAAAATCAAAATTTTACTAATGAAACGAAAACTTTTTTTCGCGATTTTCAAAATGTTTTGACCGATTCTGATAGCTTTCGAGGCGCTGATACCGAATATTGAATCAGTTTTCGGGAAAAAAAATTCTTCTGTCCCTGTGACCAATTTGAAGTTTGAAAAATTGCCAACTTTGAAGCTGATTTTAACTATGAAGACGATGATAAATTTGTAATTTTTTTGGTTTGGTATAAAGATTGTACTTTAGTCTACACAAAGCATTAATTAAAATTATTAATTTCATTCATTAAGGGTCTTAAAATTGCATTTAAATGTCACGATTTTGGCCAATTTTGGCTGCTCCTGATAGACTGTTTTTTTATCGGAAAAATAATAAGATTTTTAAATTACACCAAAGTAGGTTTGGTTTACTGTTAACCAGGCGTAAATATAAATTTATTAAAAATTATCCTCCTACTATTTCTTATCTTTTATATATATATATATATATTATATATATGCATATATATATGCGTATATATATATATATATATATATATATATATATATATATGCGTATACATATTTATATATGCGTATATATATATATATTATATATATATATATATATATATATATATATATATATATATATATATGCATATATAATATGTCGATTTTTGTAATACTGACACTCAATAAATTTAATTATTTATCTATATGTCTTATTTATTTACACAGTTAGAAAAATTATTGGTTCTAATTTTTTTTTTCAGACAAAGGGGTTCGAACTGGCGAACCTTGAATTGTTATTCTGGCATAAACCGTATCTTTACGACCTCAGCCATTCGCACATTTGACACACAACATTTTAAGGAAGCTTATATCTTTCATTTTAAAAATAACACTTTATATTATTACAAATAGCTGAGGGTTCTGTATAACCAATTGGCCGAGATCGTTAAGTGACCACTGCGGTTGCTCAGCGTGTCTCGGTTCAAATCCCCAAGATGCTTGAAAATTCGAATGTTCAGTTTTTCATAAATATCAAATATTAGTTCAAAATATTAAATTCAGGTGTCGCTTTTCGACCTTGACACTTAGTATATTTCTGAAAAACAAAAAACTCAAGTTTCGCACTTGACTGTAAGAGAGATACATAAAGAGAGGAAAAAAAAAAAAGAGGAAGAACTGGGGAAAGAGAGGGGTAGAGGCAGATGATGAATAAGAGAGATGAGTATGATACATATTCTTTATTAAAATTCAATATTAATACAATATAGGAATAAAAATAACTTTTATCATCAATAACTTAAATAGCCGAGCGGTTTAAGTGACCGCATACTCGGTGAAATCGCTCTGGAGGCAGGCACAAGGTGAGACGGATCGAGTCCAGCTGAAGGCGACGACGACCAACTCTGAAGCAGAAAAAATGGAGCAGTGCTGGTGGCTGGCTGTTGGCGAGCGCAAAGGGTCCTGAAACGAACACACGAAGTGGTGGTCAACGTGAGGTCCATGATGCGAGAGGTTACACGCAGAAGACACATTGCGGAAGATGCATGCCGAACCCAGAAATCTACCCAAAAACCACAACATGCGAAAAAAACACCAAAAAAGGAAAAAAAATGTGAAAAAAGCGGAAAAAAGGGAAAAAAAGGGGGGGAGGAGGAGGAGGAGGAGGAAGGGGGAGGTGGAGAGCCTAAAAAAAACCCCTTAAGTCCCAGATCAATTTTTCTCTTTTCTGTTCAGCGTTGAAACTTTTTTATGTTTTTTAGTGTTCCCTCACACCAATTCCCAAAACCAACACTCGAATGAAATGAAGTCCACGTTGAAATTTTCACAACGAGAAAAAATTACTGGGACTTAGTTAAAATTTTTAACTTTGTCCCAATAAAATTTTCTCGTTGTGAAATATTCAATGTGAGCCTCATTCATTCGAATGTTGGCTTTGGGATAATACAGCATGCATAAATAACTCGTCTGTCTTAATTGAAAAGGTTTCAGAAAATTTGGACTTAGAAAAAAAAAATTATCTGAAAGGACTGAGAAAAAAAAATTATTCGAAAGAATTATGATCAGAAAATTTGGACTTAGAAAAAAAATATCTGAAAGGACTTAGAAAAAAAAAATATTCGAAAGAATTATAATCAGAAAATTTGGACTTAGAAAAAAAAATTATTCGAGAGAATTATTTAATTAATCGATGAAATGAAATGATATTAATCGAATCAAAATTGTTTATACGACTTGATAAAACTTGTGAAACCTTTACAATTAATCGAGACAAAAACAAATTTAGTTGACTTGAATAATACACAAATTATTAGAAAAAGCCATAAAAGAAATTCAATAAAACTTGTAAAATGAAATAATGAAAAATGTTCGAAAACTTGAACATTAAAAACTTCAAAACTGTATAAAGCTGATTGTTATCCTTTAGAAATTGAGTTAAATAATTTTTACAACTTGAATCGAATAATAAACGTGTAAACCAAACAATATTTTGTCTAATCATTCAAGTCAACTATTTGAAACTTTGATTGCATGTCTTGATCAAAACTGTTTTTAGCAATAAAAGAATAAAAATCTATAATTTTGCTATGCAGCAATTATTTAAAATAAAATTACAGTTAAAGTCTTTTAAAAGCTGCATTTAATTAACAATTTGGTAAGTCGTATTAAATATTTGAAATAATTTGATCAAAACCAACAATCGTGTTATCCATAAATAAGAATATACATGCAGTCAATATCGCTACAGGGAAAACACATGATTCTTGATACTGGAAATGTCAAATACAAATACAAATATTTTTTCTGTATAATAATGAACAAGAGGTGTGACGAAAAAAAGAGTTTTTATAGAGAAATTTGTAATTTGTAACAAAATACCATCAATTTAGGAGTTACCTAAGGAAGAATGCTAGGGCCTCTTCAACAAATGAGTAATCGATGCTTACAAAAGGCTGTTTTGGTTAACTAATAATTTGGTAACAAAAATTTAATATACATTTAAGAATTCTGAATTCCACACAAAATCAGTTCATAGTGTTATTTATAGAGCAAAAAAATCTCTGGTGGAATATTATTATGGAATTGTAATAATATAAATTACTTTCAATGTCTTTGATACATATGAGAAGTACAAACTTTTATCTTTTATATTGATTTAAAACATTCATAAAATTTTAATTCATAAGTAAATTGAAAAAAGTGAATCAACATGTTTTCCCCATAACAAATTAAATATGAACATAGTCTTTTATACATATGTCTGCCAAATTAATTTAAAATCTTTTATAAGCATAATAGTTGTAGTTGAATAAACAAAGAATATATTGTATTTTATGCATTAAAAATTAATAAAGTATATCTTATTAAAGAAAATGATATTGACTCAAATATAGTAGTATAAACAATATTTTCAGCAGATATATGTATACAACTATATTAATAATCCATGAGCCAGAAAATATTTCACTAAAATATATACAGACTGCTTTATAAATGATATCGGATAAGAAAGGCACAAGTTCTCAAAGCATCTTTCAATTAATTTCATTTAATATGAAAAACAAGCATTAAATATATAACTATATAAGAAATATAATTATTACAAGCATAAAAGTAGTATATAATAAAAAAACTCGGTCATTAATTGTAAACCTCTTTCGGAAATAAATTATGAGTAATATCTTTTATTTATTTCTATTCGAACTATAGTTTCACTAAAATTACAAAACATATTGTGATGAAGTAAACATTTTCAAAAATATTTGACTGCTTTAATTCAAAGATAAGAAAAACTATGTAGTACTTTATTTCAAATTTTCAATATTTAATTTTTATGTATATATATATATATATATATATATATATATATATATATATATGATAGATTGTTCTTGGCATCCATCCAGTAATTAAAACAGTTTCATTAAAGAAAAAGAAGATCAAGACATTTCGAGTCTTGATTTTACCCATCTTCAGTGCTACAATTAAATATTTCAGGGCTACAATTTAAAACTATATAAAAATACATAATTACAGAAATTATAAATAAAAACATGTAAAAAAGCATAAATCTAACCAATTTAATAAATTAAATAAATAAAAACATTTTCTTTCAATAAAGCTGTTTTTAATTACTGGATGGATGCCAAGAACTATTTTATCATATTATTTCACCATCTGAAGAAACCTCTCGTTATATATATATATATATATATATATATATATATATATATATATATATATATATATATATAATATATATATATATAATATTGAATATTGAATATTTAAAATAAAGTACTACATATCAGATGTAGTATGATAAATGCCTGTATATATCAGAAATATATTCTTTGACTCCCTTTGTATAAAACATGCTTTGCACTTACATTGTTCGATATCCTCTACGACAGCTCCCAGAACACAAATCCAATACACGAACCACCTCTAGAGCATCTGCCAGAAATCTCAAGTACTCGACACAAAATCACTACTTTAGAACCACTGCATAACTTTAGTCTTTTACAAGTCAATTTGACCTGTTGCAATTGTCCGAATAAATTCTTTGCATAATACACGACACACGACTTATATTAGAGACTTTCGTGAATTTAGAATTCGATATAAAGAGATATGTGTTGGAAGTACTCAAATATAATCTACAAAAGCACATATATAAATTATACTATTGATAATTGCATGTATATAATTAAAGGATACATTGGCGCTGTAAATGAATTAATGACCTACAAAAGCACATATATAAATTATACTATTGATAATTGCATGTATATAATTAAAGGATACATTGGCGCTGTGAATGAATTGTTTAATTATAAAATTGATTCAAAATGGAGACCCTGAAAGAGATACTTATCAAAGGCACCTCCACACATATCCATTTTTTCGGCTTTTAATTAACGTTTCACGATAAATTTATTATATCAAAATGATCTACTAAATTAATTACACGTTTTGATGCATAAATTAATAAAACTAATCAAGGATTTAATTAAAAAAAAC
The DNA here is from genome assembly GCF_003426905.1 of Ctenocephalides felis. NCBI lineage: Eukaryota > Metazoa > Arthropoda > Insecta > Siphonaptera > Pulicidae > Ctenocephalides > Ctenocephalides felis. Next base: position 47,678,613 of record NW_020537758.1, read on the forward strand.
GTTAATTAACGATAGCACATGTTAATTCACGAAAATCTATTTGACAACTGACACAATTGAAGTTAACAACATGTGTCAAAATATTTGTCGTCATTAGTATAATTTAGAGCGCGAAATTCAACCTTTAAATTCAAACTTTGTAAAATTCACTTATATACGCCAAAAGTGAATGGATTTGTTTGAAATGTATAGCAATCCAAAGACTATTCAAATCACATATCCAAAGACTATATATACACTTTGCTTTTTACCGTAAATATTCAAATCTTATTTTGGAAAAATAAAATCGGGAAAAAAAATCGGAGAAAAAATTTTGTGAAAAAAAAATTTTGGAAAAAAAATTTTGGAAAAAAAAACAGTTAAACTTGAGTACAAACATGAATCGCGGTACTTGTGTAGTAAGTTGCTGTTTTTTTGCTAACTTTATTAGAAAAAATATCTGAGTTAATATTTTTTTAATTTAATCAACATATCAACAAACAACATACTGAAGTTTTTAACACCCTAGCACAAACAACAAACACATGCTAGGCCAACAAAACCAAATTTTCAATCACATCTTAAATCTACCATATTAATTTTTTATAATCTTACATTTTCGTCAGCTAATGTGCAATATGCAGTAATTTCACTTGTTCCTTGGCGTATTTGCTCAAATTGAATAAGAAGTCTGGATACAACCTCACTTTTGTTTGTCTCAAATGCAAAATATCACACAGTTTCATTAATGAAATTGTCGTGGCGTCGAGTGTTAGGAGGTGAGAGGCGCTGGAGAAAACGAGGTAGCAGGTTCGAGCCGTGGTAACGACAAGGTAAGGGTATGAGTTCTTAACGCAGATAAGCATTAGGTAAGGTAGTGTAAAGTAAGAAAAGAGATGGTAGCGTGATCGTGGTAAAGAGTTAGATGGAGAGAGAGGGGTGGAGGGAGGAATTAAAATATAAAATACGCGTTTTGAAAAAATACATATGTCATAAAAACGCGTAATTTATGCCAGATTTCCTCCCTACCGCTTTCATCCCACATCCCAGATAGGGAAATTAAAACACTTGGGTAATTAAACAGATAGGGTAATTAACACGTTCGCGCTGGCGTTGGCAACCGGTAACCCGTACTAAGCTATTCTACTAGGCGAAGCGGTCCACCGGTAGTGCGCGTTTCAAAGGCAAAATAACTACGCGTCGTCTCACAGCACAAACATACCCGAGATCGGCACCGGCGTGAACGTGTTAAATACGCTAATAACAGTGGACATATCATAATTATAATGGCAAATATTCTTGAGCAAAATAAGAAAAACATGAAAGATTTAAAGAAATTATTAACTTTAAAAGAAACTTGTTTTTTGTTGTTAAAGTGAATTGAGTTAAAGTGTATTAATTAAAATGAACTAATCAACACTTTAAATAATAATTTGTATCGTATCAACCACTTGAAATTTATAATTAGTTGCTATGCAATTAGTTAAAAAGAAATCTTATACTATATTCTAAATATATTTAAGTGCTATTAAAATACATATTTAATTTAAATTTAACTTTAACTATAGAATTATAAATATTATATTATATTCAATAATTAATAAAATAATATACTAAAATGAAATAATTAACACTTATAATATTAGTATATTTGGTTTCAACTATTTAAATTAAATAAATAGTTACTGTCAGAGGCGTAGCCTGCCTTAGCGGGGCCCCGTATCAAAATCTGTTTGGGGACCCCCTCATGAAGAAATTTTTTTTCATAAAATATAAAAATACATAAAATTAAAAGAATATTTATTTATCATTCTAATCATTTATTAATCTAATTCTCTCTAATTTTCTAAATTTTTTACAAATGATCTCAGATACTTACTCTCCTTGCCTTGTTTGGAAAAACTGAATCATTTAGTGACTTTAAATTTTATAAAGTTTTTGTCTCTAGGAACATGTCTGGTAGATGTTTCAGTCCTGAAGTTTTTACGTAATTTTTACGTTAACTTAGCAATTGCGATTGTAACTGGAAAGGCCAAACCTATGCAAACCGATGCAAGCCTATTGCATTCATCATTGTATCTTAATAAAATAAGATTTCTTAGATGTATTCAAACCTATTTCTTGAACCATCAATTGGTCATGATCATATGAGATATATTTACAGTATTTCTTTACAGTAATTCAGTTGACAGTAAACGTTGCCGTAAATGTTTATTAATTCTCGATTTCAATAAGGCAAATGTCACTACAAGTCGCAAAGGTTTAGAAGTCTTTGTTTGATTTGTGAAATTAATTTATCCAAACAGCAATAGTATATATTAAAATAAAATTTCGGGTCTAAAATTCTCTCATCTTGTGATAACTCATCATAATAACACTTCATTATCTTTTGTCTTTTATTCTTTAAAATAGTTATTGCAATCCATCTTTTTTGCAAATTATTTGGATTAATTTAGAAAACCAATTCAATATATTTTTATATCTTAATTCTCATAGTCTATTCAACGGATTACTTAATAAAATACTAGCTTTTTGTAAGTCATTACTGGCATGTAGTAGAGTAGAGTTATCAGAATATAATCATATTTATCAGAATATATCTATTAAACTTACGCGTCATGCAGACAATTCAGGTAGTAACAAAAACAAATATAAAAATATTTTAAATATAACTATAAAAATTCCAAATTCCAATTTTATATGAAGAATTTATAAACTGGATTAGTTTTATAGATTTGTCCATATCTGCACAAGAAGATTAACTTATCGGATGAGCAAAAACTTTACTAATTGAATTGATTGCTAGAGCTTGCAAAAATATTGCAGCAGAAATAAATTCTTCTAAAGAGTTAGGTGAAGTTGAAGTTCAATACCTCTCGATAACAAAGAAAATGCAAACTACGTTAAAATTATTAATTTTTTTGAATAATGTTGTTTTGGCTTTCTTCTGCTTGCGCTCGTTGGGGCCCCCTACGGGCTGATACGGCGGTAGTTACGCTCCTGGTCACTGTGCTAATTACAAGTTAAAACAAAAATTTTAGATTATAGTTTAAATTTATTCAAGCACTATTAAAACATAGTCAACGTAATTAATTATTATTATTATTAATATAAGTAGTGTTTTATTTGAAATCTGATATGTCCAAAGTTACTATAATTACATTATATCTATTGAATATAGTGGAATGACACATATTAATATTTCATATGGCATTTACTTTAAAAATCAAACAAGTCATACAAAAGTGTTTCAATTATATATGACTATATGAAATGAAACACTAATAGCTTAATTAGTTTGATTCAAAACAATATTTAATATCACAATTATTTTTATTTATTATTACATTTTTTTTAAATTATTGGCTTCCGCTTTACAGCATTTTTAGCCACCTACATTATTCATATTATTTTTCATCGTATTCTATACAATTCTTACATATATATTTCTTATACATTCATCATATACATATATACTATCTCTTCTTATATCATATATCTTCCATTCAATTTTCTTCCTTTAACTCCGTTCAATTTTCATTCTTCTTCTTGTTTCTCAATATGTTCTTATCTTCTAAACTTCTTTTTTCAAAATTTTCAAAATTATAGGCAGTTACCGAAAAAACAACTTGCGGATCATTTATATAAATTAGTAGTTCAAACCAATTATGTTGGAGTTTTGAGGCAGTGATGGTTGGATTGCAAGAATCTGAAAAAAAAAACATGCTAGTAAAGCAAACAATGGTATTGTTATTTGAATAAACAAACACTTCATAAAATATGGAAAAGTGCCTTGTAAAAGAGCTTCTTCAGACTTTATAAACCTTTATAAAAAAATTAACGTTATGTAAAAGCTATGAGCAATATTTGATCCTTACTTGAAAATGTGTACATTTTATTTGCTATTATATGTATATACTATGTTATAAATAAATAATATATATATATATATATATATATATATACATTCGCTGAAAAAATCTGGTAAATCCTTTACCATAACTGAAGCATTTTCTTCAACTGGTTTAACACTATTAGACGTGGCTGGCCAATTGTTGCAGTAAATTTCAATTCAGCAAATTATCAGTAAAAAAGGCTCTGTAAATTAAATATTTTATGAATTAGGCTTTAATTCATTTTTGTGATCTTTAATATTAGGCACTTGTTACTCCGAGTGATGTTCTCAGTTCTTGTAATATTCCAGTTGACAAACAACCGTTATATATTATACCTAATGGCTAATCAAATACATCTGAAGAGAAATGACAGAATTACAAATTTGTAGTTTAATTAATTTACAAAATATCATTAATTGATAAAACAAATCAAGTAACTTGACTTTTACTCGTTAATTGATTGAATGATTATATTTCCAACAATTTGATTGATTTAATATAGTGTGACCTAGATGTGATTTTATTCAAATGCAAAAACCCAGAAATTAATTAATGTACATTTACATACAATTAAGATTGGTATTTACTTTTACTTACTAGTTAAATTTATTTTTGTTTAATCTATAGCATTTCACTTTATAGTCACATGTCGAATACACATGATTTGGAATTTGAAAAAGATGTATGGCGCTATTAATAAATCATACTAAAAAGATTTGTGATTATTATTCTACAAGAAATATATATGCAGCAGAATAGTATAGGTATAAATGCTCACTAGTGAATTTTACTTGTTTTTTTTTTGCTATAGAATGTTTTTTTAAAAAAACAAAGTTAGCAATGCATTTATTTTGATAATCTTGTTAACTGTTTTAAAAATTATTAGTTAATTAGTAAAATTTATCAATTTTTTTAATGTAAATAATAAAGATTGATGATAAAAATCCACAATAATTTGGTACAGTAGGTACCTGAATTTTTTGATACTATTTTATTATCACAACTGATTACCTGTTGGTGATTTTCATGAAAGCTTCATTGACAGAAGAAGCTAAGAAATTCGATAACTTTACCAATTTTTACAAATAATAAAAAAATACATTACTGTATTACCGTTCATTTAAAAAATATCGTAAATGAAAAAATAAATAAAAGTACAAATAATATATAAACATTATGAACACTTTCTAAAAATATTTGAAAAATATTTGTGAAGCGATTAAAACTGCTGTATAAATATTCCAAATATTAAGTAAAAATATTGCAAATATTGTGCGTAAATAATGTAAATTTCAAACAATTATTGATAAAGTTACATAAAAAACAAAAGTTTTATAACTACAGCATAATGTTGATTATTATATTTTTAAAATATTTAAAATAAAAACACTGTTTAAGCTATCGAGACTCATAACTAACTAAAATATTTGCATGGGTGCTTATTTTTACAACTTGCAATGTAACAATCTTTGTTAGGAATATATTTAATTTTATATTTCTAAAATATAGTAAATATAATTTAAAATTTATAATAAATTCAAAATAGATTAAATTAAGTCTAAGGATAAATTTTTAACTTCCTGTAAGATAAATTATTGTAATCGTCAAAAAATCTAAAATGCAAATTTCTGATTATTTACGTTTCAGAAGTTTTTGAATATTTTGGTATACCTTGAAAAAAAAATGGACGTGTCTGTATGTGTTTATAAAATCAATATGAAGATCGTCGTGTAAGGTTTTATTGCTAACAAACCACGGAGCATCAGTAATCTGCCTCAATATTTTCGATTGGGCACGTTGCATTAGCACTATGTTGGATTTGCTTGCACAGCCCCACAATTCTTTACCATAAGTCCATATTGGTTTTAATACTGCCTTGTAAATTAGAAGTTTATTGTCAATGGATAGAATTGACTTGCGTCCCAGTATCCAGTATAGTTCAGCGGTTCTAATTTTTATAGTCTTTAATTTGGCGCGAATATGGTCCTTCCACGTGAGCCTGCGATCTAAATGCATACCTAAGTATTTGACGCATTCGGTGCTTGGAATTGCTTGGCCATAAAAATGTACTCCTGGGCATGTTGTTTTGTCAGTGTAAATGTTATATGATTAGACTTGCCCTCATTTATTTTTATTCTCTATTTTTTTTTGTCTAATCCTCTCATAACATTTAGATGCCTTTGTAAAATTAGCGAAGCCTTAGATGCATCAGCATGTGTCGAAAGAACTGCTAATATCGTCAGCAAATGTAGCTGTTGTGGTTGATTGTAAAGTTGAAAATCACTAGTGAAGATGATATATAAAATGGCGCCAAAACACTGCCTTGTGGAACTTCTGCCTCAATCTGATGAGATGTTGAGGTTTCAGTGTTGACCCGTACTTTGAATTTCCTATTGGAAAGAACATTGAGAAATTAATATATACTGAAAAAAAAATCTAAAAAATTGAATAGATATTACATGGCTCTCTAAAAAATTGAATAGATATTTTTTATAATTTTGCTACCTATTCCGAAATGGATAAACCTGTCTTTGAAAACTAATCAGCACATATTCCCGACAATTGAATCATTCAATCGGTTGATTCGTCTCAAAAGTTCGATAAAAAAAAACGCAAATACACATGCATACATCATTTCTCTTAAGATATGCCAAAATGTTCAGAAGGTTTTGCAATGTAAATATTTTAAACAATTTCACTTACGTATCGTTTTTTGAATTACTATAACTTACCCGTGAAGGGAATGCCAATTGGTTGTCAAAAATGATCAATGGACATAAGCCCACAAAATTTTCAGTTTTTTTTTTACAAAAATTTCAATAATCAGTAGAAATTTTGTTTTTATTTTAGTTTAGGTTCAGTTTTATCTTATAGAATTTATTATAAACGAATATATAAAAATTATATACGAACAAAGAATTAAATTATCACAAAATAACAATTAATATATTATTTCAATTCCCGAAATAAAATAAGAAACCATTTTAAAACATTTTGTATGTAAGATTCACCTTAATAAAGTTACAAAATACGAACAGAGCTTCAATATTTCTCCAAAAAAGAACTTAGCAATTTGATTTTTTTTTAAACACAATACATAAGAAAAAAGTATTAATTAGGCGCCCTCGAATAGGTTTGATCAGAAAAAGAATAACATTCTATTTCATAAAAAATTATCTAGATCAGGATCAATGCTTAAAATAAATTGCCGTGACAAATTTTGTCATTTTGAAAAATTTGCCGCCCTCCAAATTGTGCCGGACTAGGCCCGGGCCTCACGGGCCTATGGGGTAATCCAGCACTATATATATATATATATATATATATATATATATATATATAATACTGGATTATGCTATAAATCGTGTCGTTTTTTGTAGTTATTTTTGGCTAATTTGACTTCAGTTCTTCTCCGAACACTGTCTACCCCGAATGCAGAGCACTTGTAAAATCAATGACAATAATTTAGATCGTTTATTAGTATTTTCAAACATTAATACATTCATCAAACGCCTATCTCAACTAAAATATTTTTTAGTTGAGATAGGTGTTTGCATATAAATAAACTGAATCGACAAATCTAGCAGGGCAAATTTTCGAAATATATAATTTAGGAAACGTACTGATTAACTTCTGGCAAAAATTATTGTTGGTCGATTTTATAGTTTATTGCGATATCTTTTGAAATCATTATTATGGTTATTGGTTAATAGTATTACTGATTTGTTATGTTATAATTATCATTTCATATGAAGAAAAGATGTACCAAAATTTTATTTAGAAAAATTGTTATCAATCCTCTAACAACTACAATATAAACTGGATTAATAATATCGATATGAAACAATCGAAATCTGATATACAGCTGAATGGAGTCGATTAAAATTGCAATTGATATATAGTATGCCCATTCTCTGTATGGTTGTTCAAATTGCACAAGTTACTCAATAGTGCGTGTAAGAAAAATTCGAATAATTTAATATTTTATCATATTATTAATTGCGAGTAGCTACATATTCGAATAGTAGCTATAAATACATATTCAGACAAAGTAAGAATGAGAGGATTTCGAGTTATTTAATTGAGACTAACAATCTATAGTTAAACTAGCAAATTACATAAATATAATAATTACAAAAGTCTTTTAGATTTTTATCATTTATTTATTGAACGCAATCAAAATTATAAGTTTATAAAATGAACATGAGTTGAAGAGATGAAGTAATTTTGTTTCATTTTTATTCATATATTTTTGTATTGCGAAGATGACGTATGGATGTATAATACATGTATGTAATGTTGCGAAGTGAAAATTAGTAGAAAATTTTCTATCAAAAATATAAACTTTATTATTTAATTTTTTAACAGCATGTCTATCACAAATGTACATACAGATGTTATACTTTGTTTTTGTTTTTTCAAATGAGTTATGGTAAACATATTTTAATGTTGATGGATAAGATGATATATTACATAAGACTTTATTTACAAAACTTAATGTTTTCCAAAACTGATGGAAGAGTATGATGATGATCCGTGTCCGCCCGCGAATCCTCCGTGTCCACCACCGTATCCATAACCGCCTCCGTAGCCGCCTCCAAGACCGCCTCCCAGACCACCGCCGAGACCACCTCCGAGACCACCGCCAAGCCCGCCACCGAATCCTGCTCCACCGCCAAATCCAGCTCCACCGCCAAATCCGCCACCGGCACCACCACCACCGCCTCCTACGGCTACTGGTACTACAACTGGGTGGGAATGTTAACTGGGAATGGAGCAGCAACGGTGACTGGGTATGGAGGGGTACTGGCACTGCCACACTTTGTGTGACTGGCACTGGCACAGCCTGTGGAACTGGCACTGGGACGGCACGTGGAACCGCCACTGGCACGGCGCGGGGTACAGCAACTGGTACAGCTTGTGGCACAGAGACTGGAACAGCTCTTGGCACGGACACTGGCACGGGTTGAGGGACTGGTACTCCAACGGTGCGCGTTACAGTCACTGGGTAAGGTTGTGGTACGGCGTATGGAATACCTTGTGTCACAGTAGTAGTTACGTGACTGCGTGTGCCAAGGGTGACTGGACCACCAAGACCAGCACCGCCACCACCGCCGCCGCCGCCACCTCCAGCGCCGCCTCCGAATCCTCCGCCAAATCCAGCACCTCCGCCGAATCCGGCTCCGCCGCCAAATCCACCGCCGAGTCCACCGCCGAGACCGCCTCCAAAACCACCTCCATATCCGCCGCCGTATCCTCCACCGAGGCCGCCGTGTCCTCCAGCGGATAACAGTAAGGCACCGCCTCCGTGCGTGCCGAGTCCGGCCAGACCGCGTTTCTCTTGTTTCTTTTCGGCTACATCACCGCAGCTCACCACCGCCAGGCACAATGCTAATACCTAAGGATAATAATGAGTTTGTGCTTACCTTCAAAATATCAGTTAATTAGTCCATTCAAACAACTATTCAAACTACTCTTAAACTCAAATTGATTACATCGGATCATTAAACGAGATTATTTTATGCAAGGAATTTTAGCGGTAGTTGAAAAACTTTTTAATTATCACAGATAATTTAAACACGATAAACGTTTGTATTAGATTAAGGATAAATAGATACGTACCACAAAAGGTTTCATGATGTATTTAGATTGACCAACCAACTCGAATGATACTGCACATTGGCTGCATTTGCCTTATATACCTCGCGTAAGAATTTCACAGATTTTCGCACAGATGCACAAACACACGCACCCATACATAGGCAGCGCCTGAACGACTTTCGGTTAAGAGAACGAGAACGAGATCGAGATCACGCTGATCGAGTACGTGCATACATCCAAAGGGTTATTACGTATAGAGAAACATTACATGGAATGACCGAACACATAGAAAAAGCTGCAGTCGCTTATTACATTTCCCGCTCCCAATACCAACAGAACCGAGAGTAATCTCGTTGCAGGGAAAACATAATACATCCATATGAGAGGTGTAATACACCTCCTTGGTCGAGTAGCGTAAGAACGCCCGAGATGTTACATGTCCGAGATATTAACATTTTCAGCACCTCACAACGACAAAGAAAACTGAACGATAACATGATCGATCAATAGGATGGCAATATTACATCAGATGTTATCCGCATTTATTCAATGCAATTTTTACGATTCTACACTAAATGTAATTGAATTATAAACATACTTAATTGATAGGAGACATGTGCGACCTCTGCCACCGCATGGGGTTATATACTAAGAAAGGGTTGGCGTTGATCGATGTAAAAAATGTACGTGGATATTCATATATAACAATATATGAGAGGTAAATTTTGCTGTTGGCCACCGGTTCCTTCGAGTGTTTCCGCATTTTTCTTCATGCAAATCAATATAAAATTAAAACAGCAAAAATAAAATAAAAAAAAGGCCACATTCGGTACTAAAAAGGCCACCAAGTGTAGATTGATTTATACTAAATTAAACGAATAATATTTACTTCTAATATATTGAATGTCATATTTTTTGAGAACAGAATTCAACCAAAAGTAGCTATGAATGCAAATTTCTTGCACTTCCCGTACAGTAATTCAAAATTTGGAAAGCTCAAAGAAAAAAAGATCTATTTTGAAAATTTGATATTTTGAAAATTTTGAGAACGTTTGAAAAATTTGGTTTTTGAAGAATGCATTTCTTAAAAATACTGATATATTTTGAAAATTCGAAAATTTTGAAAACTGAAATTTTTTAAATTTTTTCTGGTGAAAGTTTTGAAGTTTTTGATACCAAGTCATGTCGGAATCATACCTTCAAAAATATCTATTTTTTGACCGCCAAATATCGTTTTTTTAATTTTCTCTGAATCTCCGAAATCGCTGGGCCTGCCTTTGCAAAAAGATAATCAACTCTTCATTACGTCAATACAACAGGAATGCATTTTCGATCATTCAATTGGATGCTTTGTTCTCACGCAAACTTAATTGCCATTTTCTTCATTTTGAAATTTGGATGATTACTATAACTTACCGTACAGCAAGTAAATTAACAATTAATACCAAAACAAATGGAAAAGACATTCTATCGGTCTTTTATTTGAAATTGTTTTTTAATTTTTTTATTTTTATACTAAATTTACGAACAAATTGTAGACTATTGCGTTGGATATATAAATATAAGTTGTAAAGTAGTCTAAATAGATACATATAAAGATGACGATGGCGAATTATAATAGCTACAAATATTAATTATTTTGGTACATCTCCTGAAAACATACTTTTATTTTATTACAAGCACTACCATACATTATATAGCATTGGCAAATAATATAAAATAAAATGTAACATAAACTGATGATTTTTTGAAATAGCTGTGAGAAATTGTTAGTTAAATAAATTGAACTATGGAATAAATTAATAAAAAATCTATTTCGCATAACTCCCTAGTTGATTTTTTCCATTTAAAAAAAATGCCAGTTGCAAGATTTTAATCATATTAATTAGGATGATCCATGTAATAGAAAAATGGCTTACGAATGTAATGATTTAAAATATAAAAGCATGAATGAAGCTTAAGGAATTAATAAAAGTATACTATTTTTGGCCACGAAAACTTACTATAATTTGGATTTGATAACTTTAAATGATTTCACAAATAATTACCATCAAACCTAGACGTCTAATCAATGGATTGGCATTCCTTGTAGACATTCTCAGTAAATACCAAAAAAATTGCTGATGTTTCACGATTAAATAGGTGCAAAAATTAATTTCAAATAATTTACAGCCGTTTTTACTTAGGTAACAGGGTTATTATGAATTGCACTTGAAAACTAACCTTTCTCCAGCACTATTGTTTAGGAAGTTTCTACGTGGGTGCATGCATTTCAATGCCGCCTACATATTACAAACATTTTAAAATTTAAACATACTAGTTTATAAAAAAATTCTATAAAAAATCATTTATACACAATTTGTTAGAAATTAGTACTATTGAATTATTTATATGTATTAAAAAGTATTTAAATATTTAGGTGCTTCCCATGATAATTATATTTAAAACTGTAAGCAAATACTTTTTGCAAAGTTTTTACTAATTTGCAGCGCCGAATATTTATTCCAGTTAATCAGAATTATAGTAAATAATATTTTAATAAGGTGACCATATTTTTTTTACCAAAACCGGAACAGCAACTTTTAGGTATGTTAATCCGGACAAGTTGGGGGAGTATCATTTATGTTAAATATCTATAAATATAAAAATGATTTATAATAAATACAATAAGAATACAGTAAAAATCGTTTTTTTTTAATTATCCAATGTTTTTAGTATGGGTTTAATTTTCAATTGTATCTTTTTTGTATTTTTTTGCTTTCAAATCTTGTATAAAATTTTGTTCAATTTTCTTAGTAAGTATCTTATTATTAATTTCGATATCATGATTTTTGATAATTTTTGTAATTGGGAAAGTTTAAAATTACTAAAGTTATTCTGCATTCATAATTTTCTCATTCATAACATATTTTATATAAGCATACTCATTTTATATATAATTTTCAAATATTTTATGGATAATTGTAATTTTATCATCAAGCAAAAGTTCATCATTGCAAAGTTCCAATTTAAACCTATATTTTTCGAAAATCCGAGGCAAAAGATCTAAATTCGAGATAAATATTGTTTTCAAAAAAGCCCGGGACACTATGTGAAAATTCGGGACTGCCCCGGCCAAACCGGGACGTATGGTCTCTTAACCTTATATTTAAATCTTATATTAAAGGAAGTTATATGATCTTTCTAAATTTTTAACATTATTCGTAAAACCCAACATAAAAGCACTTTAGTTTAGAATTACTATTTAATGTATGAATTTTTCAATAATTTGGACATCAATTTTGATTAGAAATTATTTTATTTATAATAATATAGGTATTGCATTATAAACATATGGTTTACACTAACATTTTATAAAAACTACAATTATCTTAAAAACATTTACTATACTTCATTAAATAAATAAATATAAAACAGATGCAAATGCATTTCATTTTGAAATGCATGAATGTATCCCGCTTAAATTAATTTAGAACCTAATAAATAAATACTCATTAATAGTAATTGCAGCACATATATAGACACGGTTTGAAATAATTATTACTATAATTTACAAACAATGAAAACATTAAAGTTTAATAAGATTTCGCTCTAGAGAAATTGCACAAATGATTCGTACAATATTGCATAACTAGTAGGATACGTGTTTTTGTAAAATCACGCTATAGTGCAATACATTATTGAAATTTATTTAAATAAAGATACTGAATTTTAGAATAGCTGTTATAAAACGATAAAAAAACATGCTAAGTTGGA
>NW_020537758.1:47692844-47730610 GCF_003426905.1 Ctenocephalides felis
TGCAAAATAGCCTAGAGATGTTTCTGATAACTATTTCATTGTTAGATGTTTACGTATAAATACGAGTTTTCTAAAATCTCATCACATTGTACTAAAAGAATCATCATGGAATTACAAGTAAGATTTATTTTATTAATAGTCTACATTTATTTTAAATAATATTTTAAATTTATCTTTATATAGTTAGCTATCTTATTGGTGTCCGTCGCTGTGGTTTGTGTGGAGATGACCAAAGTTCTAAGGTTACGACTTCAGTTAAAAAATCTATAGTTTTTGACTCTAGAAAGCAAGATAAAAGAGGTCTAATTGATTTTGGATATGGTTTTGCATCTGCTAATAGTAATATGAACACCAATACCAATAATCCATCCGGAACAGGTAGACTAAATTTTAAAAATTATTATAATTTTTATATTTCTCGGTAAGCAATTAGGCGTTTTAAGGATATTATTAAGTAAAATTGTTATTACTTTTATTCATATTACCATTTATTCATATTGTTACTATTCAACATTTACTTTTGAAAATTCAAAAACATCAATAATTTATTCTAAAGTGGATCTGTCCACGTATAATAAGATTCTGTTATACAAAACTGTTATCAAACCTGCCTGGACCTATGGTCTGCAACTGTGGGGTGCAGCCAAGACAAGTAATTTAGCCATAATTCAAAGATTTCAAAATAAAGTACTTATACAAATATATCAGCTCCAAGGTATGCCCCTACGTGGCTAATTCATTAATATTCAAAGTCGAAGAGGAAATAAGAAAAGTTGCTCAAAATTATAAACATCAAATATCATATCATTCAAATAAATTAGCTACAGAATTATATGACATACTCATCCTTTTAGACTCAAAAGAACACAACTTATAGAACTAACCCTATAGATCTAAGTTAGCTTATACTATACTACTGAATTTAACTATTTTTATTATTATTATTATTGGTATTTATTATTATTATTATGATTAGTATTACTATTATCGTTATTATTATTATTGTCATTATTATTATTATATTATTATTATTATTGCGTTTTTCTCTTTTGTTCTGTTTTCTGTAATCCTATAATGTAATGAAGAAAATACGCCTTAAAATAACTTGCTATAAGCTACTAACTTCACTACTATAAGGCCTACTACTGGGCAGCCTTATAACAAAATTAATGTTATTTTATCAGCACAATTACTAAATGTCTATACTAACAGCTTGTAATTTATATCGAATAAAAAAAAGTGGATCTGCCAAAAAACTGCCAGTAGAAACAAATTTCAAACGTGTTGTTTAAGTTCTATTTCAAATAAACTATATCAGTAAATATTATTTTTAGATACTTTTACTGGACGTGTCATATCCGACCACACTATCATCACCAACCAAGTACCAGTAACTGTGCCTCATCCTGTGGTGTACCATCTTCAAGTAACAAAGCCACTTTCTGCAGTCTACCAGGCCCAACCTGTCCAATTTCGGCAAGTTGCAGTACCAGTTCTGCAAGTTCAGCAAGTTCAACAACAATATCCACTTTTGGTCACAAAACGTTATTCGAATCCAGCTGATAATAATCCTATCCAAGGACATTTCTTCGTAAAAGCAGTTCCTGCATCTCAATTGGATTTCGCGCATGGAACTGGATTTATAGGAACTGCTTATGATGGTTATGGAAGAACTGATCAAAATTTAGGGACCATACAAGTACTTAATAATTGATTTTTAGTGATTGGTAATTAAATTATATAAATTTTGATTTTATTAGTTCATTAGCTATGTAAAACATTTGAATATCTGAAATTACATTGATAAAAATTATATAAGAAAGTTTAAGTTCGAACTTGTAATTCAATTTAATACAAAGTAATGTAATAGAACAGAACGTCTTTTTATTTTATTATGATTGACATTATAATACTATTTTGGTAAAACTAACCCAGATGCAATAAATCCAACAAAAAGTGATAAACGATAATTTACCTTGTTCCTGTTGCTGCTGTTGTAGGAAAAAATAAATTAAGAAACGACAAATAAATGGACGGATGAACTTAAGGCAAATTGCTGGAACTTCCCGTACCCGTAAAATTTTTTCTTTTAAAAGATTAACATTTTTGAAAAAAAATTACTCTGAAAAATTAGATTTTTGAGAAACTAAATTTTTGACAAAAATTTACTTTTTTTGAAAAAAAAATTTTTTAAAGAAAAATTTATTTTGAAATATCTTGGAAACTCAGAACATTTTTTCGAAGCAATAGTACTGCTTTAACTGCATAGAGACGAAAAATCGAAGCGCGTAAGCGCCGCGTCGCCGTCTAACAGGTAAACATTGGTACGGAACCCACAGAAATGTAAACAAAATTTATACTTATTGTTAAAATATCTGATAATTTGATGTGGATATGTCTAATGATCATTTTTTGACTGCCAAATGGCATTTTTTTTACGTTTTTTACTAAATCTCCGAAACCGCTAGTCCTGCCTTTATGAAAATTGATCAGTTCTTCATCTTGTTAATACAATTAAAATATTTTTTGAATTATTCAAATCGGACGTTCCGTTCCATATCTTCGGAATGACTATACCTGCCTTCGCCAAAAACTAATCAGCACGCCTCCCTATCAATACGAATCGAATGCTTTTTGAATTATTCAAATCACTTCATCCGTGTTCCCGAAATCGTCGGCGAAAATTTGTATCCGAACACACACACATACATCCATTTTTTTAAGGTATGCCAAATGTTCAGAAGGTTTTGAAACGTAAAGATATATAAAAAATTTCATTTACGATTTTTTTGCGATTACTATAACTTGGCCTATGGGAAGTTAAAAAAATTATAATCAACGAATTTTATTCAGTTTACTTGATCTATTTCGAATGTTAATATTGCGCCAAAAATTGTCTATAATATAATTTTTTTTTTTAATTATTAAATCCTATAAAATATTTTTAAAGTTATTCAAAAATATCTTTTTTGTATATTTTTTACATGTACATCAATTGTATTGAAATTTTGGTTTAGATTTATTGCAATATAACGATTTTATCTCTAGAATTGTTTGATTATTTCATTTTCTATTACTAATATATTTATTTGAATTATTAGAAAATAATATAAAAGAGTATTATAAATAAACAGCTTATCAAGTATATAATCGTAGACCTTACCTAACAAGTAATTGCAATATTGTAAAAAAAATCGCCTAGACGGATGTTGACATTCTATTCGCAAACATGTTACTTTCACTTGGTTTTTATATAAAACTTCAAACAAAAAGAACAATTTATTCGTTCTTTTTAAATGTAACATAGAATAATTTATTATTGGCTACTTTATTATTGTGCATAGTTTTACGTATTATCAATTAATGTATACACATCATTAGATAATAAATTTTAATTAATTGAGTAATTATTTAAATTTAAATAATAGTATTTTAAATTTTTAATGAATACTTTATTTAATTTTTATAAATATTTTTTTATTAATCACTCTTTATGTAAATTTTACTATTAAATAGACACGAAGCCCATTATTTCAAGGCTTTTATCAGATGGATGATATTAACATAATTACATCAGTTTCTTCCAAATATTATAGTAAATGAAACAATTTCTCAATCATTCAATTCAAACTGCATAAACGTTTATTTACAAACAATATAAAACAACAAAACAAAAGCAATTTAACAATACATCAGGTAAATCAACATTAATAATTAATCAGTTCGTATATACATTAATAAAACTGTATATGATCACAGTTTATTTTCAAAAAATTCAGTAAAATGTACTAAATTTTTTGATCGAGTGTCTGATTGGAATTGGGCTAAGAAATTATGATTTATGTTCATAACTTCCACCGCCAGAGGAGCCTCCAAAGCTGTGATCACTTCCTGAGAATGATGAAGCGGAGAAACCACCACTGTGAGAATCAGATCCAGATCCTGATGATGAAGAAAAGTCGTGTCCACCTTCACTTCCGCCACTGCTACCGCCGCCTAAACTGTATCCTTGAGATATCGCTACTTGTGCGTAACTGTCGCCATGAGAAGATTCGCCTCCGGAACTAAAGCCGGATGACCCATGATCGCTTCCAGAAAATCCACTGGAACTGAATCCAGACGAGGAACCATGATCCCCACCTGAAAATCCGCCAGAACTAAATCCAGATGAGCCGTGGTCTCCTCCAGACAAGCCACTAGATCCAAAATCGGAGGAACCGTGGGATTCAGGTAATTTTACGATTTTTTCAACTGGAACTGGGTATGGTTTTGGTACTGGTACTGGGTAGGGTACATGATGAGGTACTTTGACTGGGTATGGAACCGGAACCTGAAATTACATTAATTGATTTATATCCAAATAGACACATTAATATTTTATTCATATGTTTTTTATCTGATTTACCTTAATTGCGTAGGTTTTTGTTACATGGACAACTTTTGGGGGGAGTTTCTTAGGTCCTGAAAATTTTCCCAAATGAATAAAAGAGTGGTCAAAATTTTTTAATGCTTCACGTCCTAAGAGATCATGGCCAAACCCCTCTTCGCCACCATGACCGCCTCCTAATGACAAGCTTTCATGGCCACCTCCTCCAAGAGATAATCCCCCATGGCCGCCACCTCCAAGTGAAAATCCTCCATGGCCACCACCTCCAAGGGATAAGCCTCCATGGCCACCTCCTCCAAATGATAAACCACCATGACTTCCTCCTCCCAAAGATAATCCTCCATGTCCATGACCCAAAGATATGCTCTCATGTCCTCCCAATCCACCATGTCCGCCGGAAGATCCTAACGATAATCCGCCATGACCTCCTGATGAGCTAACTGAAATGGATATATCATGACCTCCAGATGATCCTAGTGATAGTCCTCCATGACTTCCAGAAGATCCAAATGAAAAACCACCGTGTCCACCAGAGGATCCTAATGATAAACCACCATGTCCTCCTGAGGATCCTAATGATATACTTTCATGACCTCCCAAAGATAAACCACCGTGTCCACCAGAAGAACCCAAGGACAATCCGTGTCCGCCAGAGGATCCTAATGAAAGGCCACCATGACCGCCAGATCCAAGTGATAAACTTTCATGGCCACCGGAAGATCCCGAAGATAAACCATGTCCACCAAATGAGCCTAATGACAGGCTTTCATGACCACCAGACGATCCAAGTGATAAACCTCCATGACCACCAGATGATCCGAGTGATAAACCGCCATGACCACCAGATGATCCAAAAGAGAAACCACCGTGACCTCCAGATGATCCTAAAGACAGTCCATGTCCACCGGATGATCCAAGTGAAAGTCCTTCATGACCTCCAGAAGAACCTAGTGATAAACCTCCATAACCTCCAGAAGATCCAAGTGACCAGCTTTCATGACCGCCTGATGAACCAAGAGAAAATCCTCCGTGTCCACCAGAAGAACTGATTGAAATACTTTCGTGGCCACCGCCAGAAGAACCTAGAGATAAACCACCGTGATCGCCAGACGAGCCAAAGGAGAAACTTTCATGGCCACCGGATGAGCCTCCGTCAGAAATTGAATATGAGAGTGAACTTTGGTCTCCTTCTAAGGAACCTGATTGTGACCCTAAATCTTCTTGCACATCGTAAGTCGTGCCTTCTTGTAGTTTTATACTGTGGGCTGTAGCCAGACAAACCACAACTGTGGTGGCGATGATCTGGAAATGGAAAATAATAAAAAATATTTTAAATATAATAGAAACTGAAAATTAACAAACGATAATGACCTATGGATATTTGTAATATAATGGTGATTTATTATTTATCAGCAATAAATAAGATTTATATACAGAAACTAAAAATATTAACAATAATGTTTGATTTGTATAATTTTTTAATATTATTTTTGGTTTTAGATATAAACTATTTAGAAAAAAAGATAATATTTAAGATCGTTGTTTTTTTAAGAAGTGAAATTTTATGCTCTTCTGTGGTAGAAGCATTAGGCAATATCAATATATTTATATTCAATTATTTTAAATAATGTTAATAAATGTTTATTTAAAAATATAAAAATTTATATATCATCTATATATTAAAGATCAAAATTATAACGTTGATATCAAAGAACATTGTGATATTAAAGTAAATATTTTTGAAAATTAAGATCCATATTAGTTGTTAACAATCACTGTTGCAAATTATTATTTTAAAAAAGATTTTACTTGAGTCTAATTTAAATATTAATTATCACAATTATAATCCATTTCACAGACGGCACTATATTAAGAACTTTATAATTTCATATGAATCGGTACATACCAGAATATTCATTTCGCCACTCGTGTTCGATGTTTGGCGTGTAACTGATGGGTTGTGACTGTTAATTTCGAACTATCTACTTTGAGTTTATATATAGAAAGCCTTTCTTTATCGAGTCAACGGCCATTGCCACGATATAGTTTTTTGTTCGATGGTTTTATTTGTTTCGCATGTCCTTTCCTTTCATTCGAGATGGTTATGAGTGCACCTATGCTACAGTTGGCGCATGCCACATTTTTTAATCCGAGAACAAAAGACTAGATTTCAGAATACAAAATTATTTATCACACATTCTTATTTCATTAATATATACGATATTATTCAATTTACACGGTTATTAAATATATTTGCAATTCGTAGGTAACAACTTCCAGGAATCGCCAAACAGATGCTTACGAAAGATTTATATTAATGCACGATTTCTGTTTTTATTTATGGAGCTTTCTTCAAATTTTGCTACACAAATTTAAGGAGTACGAATTTGAATTGCAGTGAAAATTTGACGGAGATTTTTGAATTATAACACTCATATTATATTCCATCTTTATACAAAATGGTTTTAATTTAAAATCAAATTGGTTTTTAGTTGACAATCTTCTTAATCAGCATTATTTAGCTTATAATAGTTATAGTTATGGGCCAAAAAATCGAAAATACAAATTTTTGCATATCTTCATGTTTTAAAAGTGAACATTTTGACATACCTCAGAAAAAATTGATGTGTGTTTGTTTTTTGTGTGTCCGCATTATGTCGTTCAGTTCTTCAGGCGCATGGATCAGCCGATTTGATTGGTTCAAAAAACATTCGATTTCTATTGATAGGATAATGTGCTGATCAGTTTTAGGCAAAGGCAGGTGCAGCTGTTGCGGAGATATGGAGCAAATAGTGCAAAAAATAGAAATTGAGTTTTTAGGAGAACTGAACATCCGATTTGAATGATCTAAAAAGCATTCAATTTGTAATGATGGTGAGAAGTGGTGGTTAGTTTTTGGCAAAGGCAGGACCAGCCGTTTCGAAGATACAAAGCTAAATGTACAAAAAATGGCAGTTTTTGAGAAAACTAAGCATCCGACTCGAACGATTCAAAACACTTTCTGCATGTGTTGGCAGAACAATTGCTTTTAGAAAAAAAAACATTTAATGTTTTTTTCAAAAAAAATGTTTTTGTGTATCGAAAAAAAATCAGATTTTAATTTTAATTCTAGCTAAAGTTCCAAACCTTGTATACTTTAAACAGATAATTTTAACTTTGCAATTCAGTTTATATATTTTCTTATAAATATTAAACAATTTTACAGTGTTTATAATAATCTATTCAAAAATATTTAATATTTCTCGAATTTTTCGTTATGGTACGGAAAGTTTCAGCAATTTGCCTAAAGGTACGAGTTATTTTTACTGATAGGTATAGATACATTTTAGATGTTTTGCAGAAAAATTTCAATACATTTTCAAAACTAATGAATTGGTTCATACTCATCATTACTATTTCAAACCAAAATTTATCTAATATTACTTCTAATCACATAAATAATAATTGCAAAGCCAGTGCAAATTGAATTTAATTTATAGGTAAAATATTAACATTTAATTGCAATATTTTATAGAGCAAAATTGAAAACTAATCTGTATACTTAAACCCAATTAAATAATCAGATCAATTTAACCATGGATGAATAGGGCAAACGAATATTTGAAAAAATATGTAAAGAAAATAAAATATTAATTTTTACTGTTTCTACATCACTCATACAAGTTGCTACGATATATAAAATAAAATATACACTATTAAAATTAGTTTTGATAATTATCTAAGAAATCTTTATTACAGACAAATTTCTATACATAAGGGTGTGAATTAATATTAATGTTTAAAACATTATATTTATATGTGTAACTTAGTCAAAATAAATCTGTCACAAAAATGTGAATTATAATTTATTTTTATATCTATAATATTTTTGAGTATAAGATCAAAATTCTTTTTTTTTTCAAATTAAATTCTCTGGTAATGCCAATAATATTTTGTTTTTCATATTATCGTTCTACAACTTTATTTGTACATCTTATTATCCCAATTCATTTTCGTTTTTTTCTAAGCTGAAATTTGTAAAAAGTTTTTCAATCCCTGACTGCATTTACTTACTACTAAATTGATCTAACCACATAAAAGCGAGAGTAACTTTTTTCTCTGAGTAAATAAACTGTCACAGTTAACTCATGTGCGTTCCTGTAACTGGTTACAACACCTTGGGATGATGTAAATATAGGTAATAATATTAAATTCTAATATAAACTAGTGGTGTATGGCATCGTGCTTTAAGGTAAATTGCTGGAACTTTCCGTACCGTAACGAAACACTCGAGAATTAATAAATGTTTTCAAATAGATTATTATGAATACTGTAAAATTGTCTAATATTTATAAGAATATATAAATTGAATTACAGAGTTAAAACTAATTATTTAAAATATATAAGTGAGCCTTACAACTTTAGCCAGAATTAAATTTTTTTTTTTTTTTTTAATTTTATTTGAACAGCAATCAGAACTAATGGGTTCTATGAGCTGTTGTGAGTAAGATCTTACAAACTACGTTTGTTTTATTACAGATGGCAACCCAAACAGTTGTCACATCTCTGTATGATAAATTTTTATTACAATCTCTGTAATAGGGCAAGTATGGTGCAACAATGCCGGTGAGGGCTATTTTCACTTGGAAACATATTGCTATCTATAAGAATTAAAATTTAAATCTGAATTTAAATTTCGAAATAAAATAATTGTTTTTTCCATAAGCAATCGTTTTGTCAACAAAAGCTGAAAGTTTTTTTAATCATTCAAATCGGATGCTTAGTTCTCACAAAATCCGATATATTTTACATTTAGCTCTGTATCTTCGAAATGGCTGGAGCTGCCTTTGCTAAAACCTAATCACCACTTTTCTCACGTATTTGTAATCACCCCATTACAAATTGGATAATATAAAATACAAAAATAAGATACTCCGTTCTCTCAATAAATCTATTTCTATTTTCACTGCACTCTATGCTCCGTATCTCCGTTACGGCTGGACCTGCCTTTGCCTAAAACTAATCAGCACGTTTCCTTATCAATAGGACTCAGCTCCTTTTTTTGAATCATTTAAATCGGTTGAATCGACCACACAAAACACACAAATATTTTTTTTAAGGTATGCCCAAATGTTCAGAAATCTCTGAAACGTGATGACCTGCAAACATTTTCATTTTCAATTTTTGGCCTATTATTATAATTTACCCAATGGGATAATAGTAATATATGGAATAATAGTAATATATATTATTTTAAATTATTAAATATTTAAAATAATTAAAGTTTGTAACCTAAATTTTGTAGAAAGAAATAATTATATACATTTACGGAGGAGGTACTTATATTAGCATTATTTTAATTACTTGACAGAATTTGGAAAAATATTAAAAACTATCCGAATTTCAAATTAAAGATTGCAAAAATGTGCTAGCCTTAATAATTAAGGCTTCTATACCATAGCAAGTCTCTTATACATTTATTAAGTAAAAAAATATTACAAAATCTTCAGTTTGATATCAAATCGGGAAACACAAAAAATTAATATTGTATTAAGATAATTGAAAAGTGTTGAAGTAAATAATTAATTAGGTATAATACTAGCCAAAAAATTATTTTGAAAATTACTTGTATGGCATTTGGCAATTTAAAATTTCTTAAAAATTATAAATTGTCACCTTTCTACAAGGTCTTGCACACCTGTCTACGAAGTAATAGCATTCTATGATTTCTGTCAAATAAGGAAAACGATATTATGTACCAATACCCAAAATTATGCAATATTAAGTTTTTGACACTGAAACGTCTAGTTTCATTGTTCACCGCTAGGAGTAAAAAAAGTTACTTCAGACCTTGATTTTAGTTAGAGGTCCTCATTTGTGCCATTACTTTGGCGGCAGTACATATCAATATTGTGTGCGTTAATTAAGTATTTTGGTGTATTATTTTAATTTGTAGTAGCTAATAGAAATAATTCAAGCGTAATATGTGTTGTGTGAATATTATCGATGGCATATATTTTATTTTCTATAGTTTAAATTTTTTCTTAAGACCATTTGCCAGACTAAATTCTCACGATGGTCATAACCTATTAGTGTATTTGTGTAGCTGGAACTCGAGATTGTAGTTTCAGAATTCAGTAAGTAAACGATGGAGTGTATTTAAATAAATTTATATCAGAATTTAATTATTTTTCTTAATTCCAGGTGTATCTAATACATGTTCTGATCTCATGGTGGTGATCGATGTGACATCATCGATTAAGGTCACTGTGTTATGCAATTTATCTGAATTATTTTATGTTACCAACGCTTAAGTTAATAATGAAAATTCAAACTAGTGGTATATAACATTGTGCCTCAAGGCAAATTGCTGGAACTTCCCGTACCAAAAATTAAATCTTTTGAAAGATTGTTTTGTTTTAAACTTTGAAACAATTAGATTTTCGAAAAATTTTAAATTTTTGGAGACCTTCGTTCTCTTAAAAACTGAGTTACCGTTTTTGTCACTCTTTGCCCCGTATCTTTGGAACGGCTAGACCTGCCTCTGGTAAAAACTACAAATAAAATATACACACAAAATACATCCATTTCTTGTAAGGTATGCCAAAATGTTCAGAAACCTTTAAAACGTAAAGATATATAAAAAAATTCATTCCCAATTTTTTTGCAATTACTATAACTTGCCTTGATCATGTACAAGATAGTTTCATATTGTAATTTTCAATAAACGAATTTTAATGGGTTAGAAGTATTTATTGTACTTCTCTGCATTAAAATATGTAATTTCTTATCAAGGTCTACGAAGTTGATGATGGTATGATTTCTTCAATTCAAATTTATATTTTTTGCGATCAAATTATATCGATTTTTTCCATATATTGAAATTGAAATTGAAATAATTGAAAAGTGACAGGTAATGCATTCTATATCATTATTCTAATTTATTTCAACGCAATCAAAATATTAACGAAATAGAATGTAGTCTCGATTATAAAACTAGATCCGCAAACAAAAGAGTGCATTTGCCTGTTGATGGAAAAACCCTAATATAAGTTATCTATTTAACAGATAATTTCTATATCAAGTCGCATTTGAAATTTTAATTGTAACATAAATATTGAAGAACAGTTATACGTATTAACAGTGTGTAATGTATAATAAACTTCCCGAAGGAGAAGTTTGTTTTTATCAAAAAATCCGATTCGCTTGTTTTGTTTTCTCGACGTTTCAAGCCATTCTGAATCGAATGAGACCAAATTAGGAAAAAGTATGTATGTATGTGTATGTAAACAGATTTTTCGCCGTAAATCGACGTTTTCTCAGTAACGCCTGAAACGATTTCAAAAATTTAAAAGCCAATTGATATATTTCGATATGGATTATCTTTTCTCAGTTTTTACAGTTTGTATGTATATTAACTTTACAATTTTAAAATTTTATTGTTTTTCTTGTAACATGTTTAATAGAAAATTGATAATTAAATTCTCACTTACTACTTGCAATGTTATGAGTTGCTTGAGTAATGAACTCTTAATGTTATCTCACGCTATTTAAATTCCCATTTAGAAACACATGCATATAAATTATATATATACATATATATATATATATATATATATATCAGTATGAATATTAGTAATAGTAACATGAACCTAATTAAAACATTTATACCTCCGGTTGCAGTTCAAGATCATATTTTTATGTTTTTGAATTTTCGGCGACATAATAGTAGTTTCTTCAGTACACTGCAGAAATGATATTTATACATAAACATTGATTACATAATCATTTTTGTGAATCTCTCAGAATAAATATGTATTTGATAAAACTTAGTACCTACTATAAAATTTATCGCAAAAATTGAAAGCAAACCAGTTTTGTTCAATATTTGTCTATGGTTTAGAAAAGGGTCGTTAAAATTGTAATATATAGGTACTTTCATATATATATATTTATATATATATATTTATTTATTTTTTTATTTATTTATATTATGAGCGGAACGAATATTATTTTTCAAATAAAACTCACTACTTCGTATTTTTGAAAACACTTTATTTCATCTATTACAGACGTTTCGAGACCAAGGTATGCCTCATTTTCAGTATAATCTCCAACAGTAAAAAATATAAATATTACTACTATTGTTTTTCATTGATTTTTATCAATATCTTGGAAGTTGAAACACTTCATTTCCACAACTTCGACATCATTGTTTTGTAATTTCCCATATAAGAAAAAGCATATTACTTCTACAATGATTCTCAATTATAGGCTTAGTTTAATTTAATTCATTGTTATATGTTAATATCAGATTTTGTCAACATTTAATTATTGAATGAATAGATATAAAAATATATTGCATCTGTTATTCGTGTATGAATATGCAAGATGTACGGTTATAATTTTGCTAATAAAAATTACATAATTCATTTATTTAAATCCTATTCCGAATATCTTTCGTAGATCATTTTCACATTCAGATAAAAATTCTCTCGAATAAAAAATAATTACAAATTTTCTATACGACGTTAAAGATAATTAACCATATCTTTCATTATTACTGTATCGTATAATAGTATTTCTTGCAAAGAACAATTGCTGCAGATACAAGCACATTTAATTTTTTTAATTTAAATAGAAAATATATGATAGAAAAGATAATTTTTATTGCTCTTTACAGGAATGTATAAAGTAAATTATTTATCCTAGTGATTTTATTAAAAATAAATATGAAACCTATTGATTGAATCTGGGTACAAGAGTGGATGAAGATTTATTGTTATTTTTTTTAATACGAATAGTTCTAGATGCATTTCTTACCTACTACAATACATACATATATATTTGCGAATAATTTGAACAGTTTCATTAAATTTATGTTTGATTTGGGATGGCCCTTAAATTTCAATCATTGCAAAAAATTACATTTTATACTTTAATATACATTAACCTAAAAAAAACTAACGGGTGGTTATGCGAATTCCGCACGGTGTGGCCTATAGGCAAATTGCTATCGATAAATTCCAATTTTTAAATTTAGAATTTTAGAAGTTCTCCTAATCTACATAATTCTACAAAGAATGGAGTAAAAATTTGGGAATTGAGTACTATAATTTTTAATACTACAAGCATGCAATTGAGAAATTATTTATTGTAAACAAAAAATTTTTGCAGTACTTATAAAATATTATATACTCTTCATCGGAACTTGCCAATCGAATGGAATGTTTGAATGTTTTGATAATCGTTCTAGTTTTGTTTTTTCTAACAAAGTCTATTATTCACCTGGTTTGTTCCATTCTAGTCGCGTACAAAGAACCGATGTCTCAATTACTTTTGACTCATGAAATTAAAACATAAATTGAAATTACGCAAAATTATTATTAGCTAATTAATTATATCACAAGTGTTTAATAACATATCGTATATCATATTTCTGTTATGTGTGCGGAAACTAGTTTACATAAGATTGAATGATGCACTGAATTTTACGTCATTTTAATTAGAATGCATGCTTATGCAGATTGCATGTCTTAATGTGGACTCCGTGGATATAATCAAGTGAAAGACTTTCATATTAGTACGTTAATTCATTTAAATTATATCGTAGAAGAGCATTAGACTGGATTTAATTATTTTCAAACTTCTTTTTCAAAACTTTTTAAAATAAGGCACGCAAAAATAGTAAATTTTTTCGCTTAGTATTATGATGCTCAAGAGAAGTAGATTCTAAAACTATAAAATGCACTAGGTGCAGGGTTTGCAGAATTTTTGTTATATTTTACTATTCGTGGTTTAAATATTTAATTTTATATTGAATATTAATGCGGTTATAAATAGTTATAAACAATAATTTAATAAAAATTTACAAATTTTGTATTTTCATATTTTTCGAATTTCAAAATATAAAAATTGAAATATTACTTTTATCTCATTTTAACTCATTCAACAACTATTCGATTTAATTAAAGTATTTATAATTCACTTATACGTGGTCTTAAATTAGTTTGCTCTAGTGATAATTCTGGAATAATAAACAATACATACTTTTTGCAACAAATATCAATGATAAGTATTATGAAACATAATACAATTTCTCCTATAACTGAAGCTTGATATTCTTTTAATTGGCTAAATTAGTTTCATCATTTATATTACTCATAGATACATTAACACGTCGGTATCATTTGAAATGCATACAAAAGCAATTTTTTGCTCCAAATAACAATCACGACAGATTTAACGCATATAAAGTGAACGTCCTAATAGTTTTTTTTATTCATAGCATTAATAAAAAGTTATACAGATCAGTGACCTAAGATTTGAATTTAATATAAGTGAAACAAAAAGTAGTAAAAATGGCTTAAATTTATAATTTTGTAGTACACTATTATCATTTGATTTATTTATTTTTAGCCATATGCTTGAAGAATTTATTAATTTGAACACTCTGAAAAATTGAGTTTTAGTAGTATCTATAAATTATAATGGTTTAAAATAGAAATTATAAATTTCTATTCTATGTGTCAAAATTTGGGAGGTATTAGTTTTTATATATTTTGCAAATTTTTCAAAAGTTATTTCTATATATGTATTAATGCAAAAAAAAATCTTTAAAACTTTGAAATTAAATTGAAGGTGAAGGTTTTATTTAAGAAAATTATTACAAAAATAGATATTGATCAGACTGTTTATTCAGACAAATATTTATATAGCTTATTTCTGTTCAATTACTAAAGATAAATGAGTGAATATTTTAATATACTATAGACGTAAAAAATCTAACCAAACCAAAATCACGATCAGAACTCTTTGCGGGACCCTTTTTGTAAATAGATGAGTATTGGTCACAAATTACTAATTATTATTGTTAATTATTTAAGAAGTATTTTTCTAATAATATCGCTAACTAAAAACAAGATCCCAAATTTTGAAATATTTATAATTAACTCTTTCAAATAATATTGTAAATTTGGATTTATATTTCATTTTTCAAACATTTAAAACAAAAAATTTGAAAATAATCGTGCTAAATACAGGGGTAACAACTCCTATAAAAGCAATTCAATAATGAAAAGAATTATTTTTAAACTTTAAAAATAAATTCAAGAATGAGGGTTAAATTTAAGAAAATTATTACAAAAATAAACATTGATCTAACTGATTACTCAGTCAGGCTTAATGCATTTCTATACATAACATTTTTCTATTAACGTAATTCAGATGAATGATAATATTTTAATATTTTATATTATAAACGTAAAAAGAGACCAAAATCATGGCCAGAACTCTTTTCTTTGCTGGATACTTTTTGTAAATAGATGATTATTAGTCACAAACTACTGTTTTTATTTTAAATTATATTAAAAAAGTATTTTTTTAACAATATTGCGATCTTTTAATAATAAACACGAGGTTCCAAATCTTGAAATATTTCAATACAATATTTATCAATTTATTAACTGTTGCAAACAATATTGTAAATTTTGATTTATATTTCCTCATTTTTTTAATTTAAGGCACAAAGTTTGAAAATAGCCAAGGGGTATCAAACTCATATAAATACAATTTATTATACTATAATTAATTAATATAGTTTAATTAGGTAATATATATTTATTATTACGTACTCATATTACCTTTTGACGTTGATATGATTAGCAGCTAATATGTCAAATTAAAAGTGGTAATTTAATTTTTGTATCTTTAATTTTAATTTTTTGGTTATTCAGTAAAAAAAAACACAACAATCATAACACGGCATTTGAGAAATATTATTTGAAAAAAAAATGAAAAAAATAACAATAATAACAATAACAGAAACTTGGCAACTATTTTGATCCAAACACTGAGAAAATGAATTTTCTTAAAACAACTATGCTTGATTTGTTATCAAAAGTGAACTCACTACTTATAAAAAATTAATTTATCATTTTTAATTTTTGGTAATTTGGCTAAATTTATCTGTAACTATAATTTTTGGCTACATCACTTTTCCGCTACAATCCACTTCAATCTTTTTGTTCTCATAGAAATTTAAATTTGCCGCCGCAACTTTTATAAAAAAAATCCGATGTATTAGTTAAGATGTTAGATAAAACAAGCATTAAAATATTTTATGCACATTATACCCACTCGTATGTTACATTTTTTGTTCGATTTTTATTCTTTTACTCGGATTGAACGAAAGTGAAGGTGAAATTACTACGACGTACAAGACAGCTTCCCAAACATCATCGAACAGCAACATATGCCCGGGATTTTGTTGTTTCAAATTCACTTTCATTGTGTACGATGAAAGTAGATACTAATACGATCTAGGAACAAATATTAATAAATTGGTGGCTGATATCTCACATTATTCAAGTTCAATTTAAGTACCTTATTCCAAAGTTCAATGCTCTAAGTTCACTTATTGTACTTACCTAGCTGGCAATACTTACTAGGGTTTGTCGGTTCTAAAAATCGGCTTGCGGACAAAAATTATGAATTTCGAAAATCAGTTTTTTTATTTCAAGGTATATATTAATTTAGATCAGCGTGACTTCTTGTTCAAAGTGACTTTCCCTACTTAAACCTTAGCCCTAGAAGCCACAAATAAAAAACAAAAATCCTAAAACTATCTTGCCAGGCTTTAAAAACGATTAGGCCTAGTTCGGTTGCAAATGAAACTATTTTTTATTGCAGGAAATTTTGTGAGTAAACAAAAGACACGTCTAAATAACAAATGCATACACGTCATAAGCTTTTTGAAATCACATTTTATTAAATTACTATTAATTATTACTTTCCTTAAAATTGAACAATAAATATATTCAATTAAAAGCTGATTTAAATCACACTAAATTTGCCGATATTTTTTATTACAAAATATTCGATCAATTTCTAAACATCAATCAATGAATTTCGAACAAAAATTCGAAAACCGGTTAAAACTGGATTTCCGGTGAAATTACTATTCGAAAACCGGTTTTCTGAAAAGTCGGTTTTAATATAAACCAGTACTTGCTGATGTCTTTTATATTTAACTTAATAAAAGTAATTTTTATAATTTGGGTTCTGTTTTAATTTAATGTTTTAATTTACTTATTGGACTTTATATTAAGTATAGCAATAGTTGTATTTTCAAGTCCTTCAATGCAGCTCTGAGTTACATGATATTAAAAATAAAATACTTTAAAGGGATTAGAAAAAATATGACACATTTCCTCCCAAACTGTTATGTATACTTACACAAAAATTTCGAATAAATTGGATGTGAAATTGCACTTGTTTACTGTTATAATATAATATAAAAAACTAAAACAATCTTGTTTACTTAGCATAGCTGAATCTAGATACAAAACTAAAAAATTAATATACTTTACTAAAAAAATTTATTTAATATATTTCATGAAGTTCACAGACTTATACTTGTATTTGATAATACACAATCATTTATCAAAAATAGTTCACATTTTTATATTATTAACTTCCCGTAGGGCAAGTTATAGTAATTTGATAGCAATCTACTAGCAAAAACAAGGATTGATTAATATATTACATTCGGCAATAACTACTATTTTAGAACAAAAATAGTAGTGGTAGCCCTATATTACTTGTAATACTTGCGGTGGATCACTTTATAGGTACTTTGAAAATACATTGAGACAACTTTTCCATACAATTTTTTCTGGTTTACAAAAAAAATAATATTTAGATACTCTTTTTTACAACTATATTTATACTTTCGTACAATAATATTAATACGACAATAAATTAGATAATTTTTCACTAGCTCTTCATCTATTATCAAAGCCAATGCCGTTGATCTGATCTGATTTGAAAATTATTAAATGCATTAAGGTAATAAATTATAGTGAATGCGCTGCATATTGTTAATATAAATCGCATTCGAATAAATCATAATCATATAAACATAAGTAGTCGGATGTAATATTTTATAAAATTGTAAAGGATATCATTCAAAGCACCTATATTTGAAATTTTGTTGCAGATAAACAAAATAAAATAGAAACACATGAATAATATTTCAATTCACCGGAAGATCTTCAAATTAATCGATAATTCATCAAAATTGTTAAAAATCAAGTTACTCTAGTTAAACATACAAAATTTCTTAGATCAAATACTATAAATTGCTGGAATTATAAATAATTTGATTTATGTTAAATATAAATGCAGGATAAAAGTTCGAATTTAAATTGAAACAAGGGATGTCTAATGAATATATCTGAGGATATATTTCTTACTATTAGAATAACCCATATAAAATATATACATATTTTTAAAATGAATTTTAAATATATATTTAAATTTAAAATATAATATTATGTATGTTTTTAAAAATTTATGTATGGCATAGTGCCTTAAGGCAAATTGCTGAAACTTTCCGTATTGTAACGAAATGTTCGAGGAATATTAAATGTTTTCAAATATATCATTATAAATACTGTGACATTTTCAAATTTTTATGAGAATTATATAAACTAAATTACCTTTAATGCTTAATGAAGAAGATAATAATTATCTTTATTGCATTATTTATTGGGAAAATATTGAACATAGTTCATAGAAAATATTTAATACTAAAGTGACCTCGGTCAAAATGTGACAATTTTATTTAGGGTTACAAAATAATCAATAAGATTTTTGTATACTGAAGTTTATAATTTCTGGAAAAAAATATTCCAAAAATATTCCATAAATTTTTCCTAAATTTCAGAAATTTTGTCAGATACTACTAACATAGTTAGGGAATCGATTTTAGAACTCTATTTATTTCTTTTACATTCGAAAGGATTGGTGCTGTATCAATTTCTCAAAAATGAACATGAACATATGCATTTTAATGTAATGCTTTTATCTATTGACAAAACCAATTAGCCAACAAAATGATATATTGACAAAGGAAGGAACATTAAAGACCAGTGAAAGGTATTTGTAATACTTGTCACTCAAGTAGTTATCGCAAACACTAAAATTATATTCGAATTTATGATGGATCGGATTTGAATTATGTAGACATGTTAAAAGATCTAAAAAGATAAAGATGAAATTGAAAAGTAGTAAATTATTAGACTGTGATATAATTTTATTTTTTTACAATATGCAAACATTCCTTGCAATATGCATGAATTTAAGGTGACCATACGTCCCGATAATCCGCCTTGTGTCCCGGCTTTTTCTAAAAGCAATATTTGTCCCGGTTTTAGGTGTTTTGTACCGGATTTTTTAAAAATGTTTTGATTGTCAATATATTTTTAAATATATTTCATCTAGAAAATTTATGTGCATATAAGTTGTTAGCTCTCCAACACCCCCCATTAATTAGATAAAGTACAATGATGAAAATCTGTAACTCGTTTTACATGGTTTCTACCAAAAACTTTTGTTTAGTTCAATACAAATATACTAATATTTGTTTCTGTTAAACAATTAAGTTGCCTTATAAAATTACCACCTGCATTAGCATGGTACAGATATCAGGTTTAATAAAAAGCACATTTTACTATATAAAAAAATATATTTTATTGTCTGCTCAATAGCAACCGGTTGTATATTAATATATATGTATTACAATTTTTAACTCCCCCGTTTTTTATCAAAAAATTCGATTCGCTAATTTTGTTTTCTCGACGTGTCATGCCATTCTGAATCAAATGAAACCACATTTGCATAAAGTATGCATGTGTGTGCTGTATGTGAAGATTTTTTGCCGTTTTCTCAAAAACGTTTTCTCCAGAACGGCTGGCCCGATTTCAAAATTTTAAAAGCCATTCGATGTATCTCGATGAGGACTAGCGTTTATCAATTTTGCCCGACGATCAGCCATATTTTTTTGTAAATAGCAGCAAGTGAAAAATTTTTAGTCCACGTTTTAGCTTTCAATTCTGAATCAATTTTAAAAAATCAAAAACTATTCGAAAGATATTAGTTGAGAATGATACTGATTAGTTCTAGGTAAAAATCTGCCGCGCCATTTTCTTGAAATTAACTGTTAAAATTTTTTTTTGCCGATTTTTATGAACCTTTTTTGATAATTGATATCATGGTCTTTTAAAACATACTAAAATTTTAGGGCTTTAGGACAAATAGTTACAAATTCATCAAAGTTTGAGAAAATATCATGGTCAAAATTGCTTTTGTGATGTGATGAGTCAAACATTATCTTCTATATATATAAAAATAAGTCGGGTTTTCCTTCCTGACGAAATAACTCCAGAACGGACGAACCGATTTCGACAATTTTGCATTCGTTGGAAAGGTCTCGGACTCCGCAAGGTTTATAGCTAAGAAAATTAGTGGCGCATGGCATCGTGCCCTAATGCAAATTGCTGGAACTTCACGCACCGTAATTAAAAATTCGAGTAATGACATTAGTGAGAATTATCAGAATTAGGCTTAGTTAAGTCAACGAGCAATTCTTGCCGCAAAGAATAATGATGTACACGCATTGAATTTCACCATTCAATCAAAAATTGCTGGCGATTTGGTGACATACCAATAATTTTGACTGGTTTTCCGTTTGACTTCAAACAATTGCAATTTCCAGTTCGCCTTGCGTTCGCAATAACAAGTCGCAAGGCCAATCGCTTAGTGTTTGCGGGATAAATTTCAAATAGATTATTTAGAAAATCATTGTTTTTCACATGGGTAGTTATACGTTCCCTGTTCACGAGTTAGAAAACCATCCGCTTTGTTTGTGTTAACGTCAGACCAAAAAACAAAAAATGTGGTTTACCAAAGAGCACTTCAATGAAATTGGCGGATTCACTTTCATTTACTTAGAGAAGTTCAACTAAAAAACACTTCATTTTTGTAATCGAAATAAATTCATTACTGTTGTGCAATAAAATCAAATTGTTCCTTTTCAAATATAATACAAACAAAAAATGTTTTCATCTTTCTCACGAAACCATCTGGTGGCGAAACGGAGTTCGTCGGGTTTGCTAGTTAATTCATAAAAATTTGAAATAAGCTACAATTTTAGGTCATATAAGCACGTGTCTTTGCAATATAATTGATATAATTACAATTAATTTAAATGTGTTTGAGCAAATTCTATTCGAAATTGCAGTTCTTACACATTTCGGGAAGTTCATGCAACTTGCCTTATGCCACTTTCAACTAGTAATGAAATATTTTGGCAAATGATAACAATGATATTAATTTGATTTACTTATTCTTAGTATGATTGATATGAAAGATTCACATAGATATTATAGTTACAATTTTTGTCTATAATTTTGGGTCTATTATGAGTAGTATATTTTTTGTACATGCATTTTTGAGAATATAGTATATATTAAGAATTTTTCGAAAAACTCGTTTCAATTTATCTTTGTTAATGCAAGGGCTTGTGTCTTAACTCATTAATAAATCATCTTTCTTAATTTGAATTTTTTTTCAAAACCTAGATTCATTTATATGAATCTTGATGATGATAATATATAGTATTATTAAAAAATCTCTATATTATTAAAGAAATATATAAAGGTTTCACTTCTTCCTTATATTTGCTATAGATACAAGTCCATAAAATTGTAAGTGCAATATAAAGCAAGGACCAAGATTTCAATACATTTTAATAATATATTTTGGTTTTGAGATTTCAGTGCAACCTCTGGAATTAAAAATTACACGATTTTTACTTTGCTTTCGTTTTGATGATTATAAACACATATTTGGTTTTTTAAACACATGCATTATACATTTGAATCTTAGAAACAGGTTTCAGAATAAATGCGTAATGTCAAAAATATTTATAAAATTTGAAATGCCGTTTGAGAAACACAGCGATAGGTGGCTGAACTACCATTTTGAGGTTAAATTTTTTGTGGTGACTGATTTTAAAAATTTGAACTACTTCCATTTTCATTATCGCGTGCCAGAAATGGTTCATTTGGTAATAAAATTTACTCACTCTTGAGTTTGCCAATAGTTGCGGTTACTTCTATCCGAGTTTTTCTTATTTATTGTCGTGACTAATATACCATGACCAATTCATATTTTTTGCTATTATTTACCGGCACATTAGTTTTTTTTCAAGCTTCTATAAATAAGGCAATTTATAGATTTATACATTTTCTGTCATTTGCATTCTGAGACTCAAGGACGAACTTGTCCGTATCTGGCTCGGATCAATGAATTTTAAAATTTTCAAACTGAACTTTCAAAAGACGTAAATTAGTAAATTAAACTAATAATATATGGCATCGTGTCTTAATGCAAATTTCTGGAATTGGTGCGGGCAGTAATGAAGTATTTGAGAAATATTGTTTGCAAATAGATTATTATAAATAATGTAACTTTTACTATTCTTATTTTATAGAAAGTAAATTAACAAAACTTAATCAATCGGATTTAATTCGAGAACATTGTCTATTATTTGCAAGTATTATATAAACTAAATTACAATGTAGAAATTACTTTATTTGAAGTATATAAGTGATGTTTAGAACATTGGCTAGAATTTGAATTGAAATCCAAAAATTAAAAAAAAAATAAACAAAATCTTTCCCTAAAAGCAATCATTTTGTCAACACATATTTTATAAATCATTCCAATAGGATGCTCAGTTTATTAAAAAATTGCCATTTTTGCACATTTAGCTCTATATCACCGAAACGGCTTGACCTACCTTTGCCAAAATCTAATCACCTTCTCCCCAACATTACCAATCGATTTTTTTTGGTTCATTTAAATCGATTAATCTGTTCATTCTAAAAAATGACACTTTTAGCAAAAAAGTGTCTTCATCAAAAACTAATCAACATGTCTCCTCATCATTAGGCATCGAATGATTTTTGAACCATTCAAATTGGTTAATCCGTACTCCTGAAATCGTCGACGAAACATAGTCTCCACACATACACACACATACTCACATATATTTTTTCTGAGATATGCCAAATGTTTAAAATTCTCTGAAATGTGAAGATATGCATAAAAATATATTTTCGATTTTTGGACCATTACTATATAATTAATATACAGTTTTATTTATAAAATCAGTATTATTTATGAAGTATTCAGACTTGAAATTGTAATTTATTGCATATTTGAATCATAATCATTAATAATTATTTATATTAATAATTTCGGTGAATCTGCTACGTAGCTATATTTGATAATTTTGAGGTATTTTTAATATATACTTATATTAGGTTGTCAAATATCTCCCTTCCGCCTTTTTGTATTATAAACCAAGAGCAAAAAAGCGGAAGGGAGATATTTATTTAATATTAACATTTAAAATTCATTATAAAAGTATTATTTTCAAACAGTGTATTATTAATTTTCTAAAATTAAGGCGAACATGAGTTTTACATCACTTTCAAAGATTAATTTTTACATATTCAATGATTACTTTTGCTTGTCCAATGATTAATTTTTACTTATTGATGAGTGATAATTATAATCGATCATTAATTAGCTCAAAATATACAAGCTTCTTGATTTGTACTTTGTAATTAATTTTTTTTTATCTAATTTTGAAAAATTAATTGTACTTACTGTGAAAATCTTATGTTGCATAAAATCTTGATAATTGTTTTTGTTATTTTCGACAATTTATTGGTTAAATTAATAATTTTTAGTATTGTTTATTGAAGTAATGTTTTGCAGAATTCTAAATTAAATACGCCTGCTCGTGCCGCAGATTATAGTAAATCATTTCTTATGAAATTACACAGTACATTTCATGCATTTCTAAATAAAACCAGTACAATATATTCTAGAAGTAAACCGAAAACCCTGGAATTGATAAATTTATTCAATTTTATTACATAAACATGAAAAAATACAAAAAATTGAATATAGTTGAAAATTTTGTTGAAAGAAATTATGGATACCTAGCAAAGATAATTGCAAATTTGAAAAATTATTTTCTTAAAAAAGTATAAGTAATTTCTCAGCATACATTAGCTGCTCTGATAAGTTAAAAAACCTGTAAATATTCTGATGATTAAAATTTAAAACATTTCAATTTGAAACCAAAAATAATATTTAAGAAATATATATTTTCAAAGAAGTCGTTCAACTACTAAAACGTTGAAGATATATTGCATCTAAAAAATATTACGTTATAAATTTTCGGGGAACAATTTAATTTTGGCATAACCTATCAAAATTCAATTAAATAGTTTTATTTATTTCAATAAATATTCGCTTTTGATGCGAATATTTCAACGTGTAAATTAAACATGAGATTAATTCGTTTATTAGATTACATCCCATTTCAAAACTTACATTAGGTGCAAATAACTAATGCTTCTTTGATAATTAAAGTTGGGTAATAGTAATATAATTATATTATGAAATTGATTTTAGTATTGAAATTATCTCATGCTGGCAAATGCTTTGAATTTGCATTACATTTAGAAACTTAGGTATTTGAAGCAATATCATATAATTATATCAATTTTTTTTTGCTTGATAGCATATGGAGTAGGAAAATAAACTTTGGCTATCTAATTATAGTAGGACACATTATCTTAACTTTTCCATATTTTTTAAATTTAAACCATCCCCAAGAAAAAAAAATTAACCGGTACAGTTCATGTTAGAATGATATTTTTATATAATCCGTAGCTTTTTATTATAAATTAGAATAATTTATCAAAGCTATACTTTTTGATGAAACATAAGATTTGGGATTATGAAAATTAACTTAACTATTTAATAAATAGTATATATTTTTAAATATTCTGTAAAACATTTTAAAAGCATTCTTTTCCATCTAATTAGAAGAAACATTTTCAGAATTATTTGGAAATTATAATAAAAATGGCATTTACATTTTTTTTATTTGAACTTGAAGTATCTAAAAATTTCTTTCATCATTTTAACACAACTTTTGCATTTGAAAATTACTAGATCGCCAATTACTAATAAGCCAAATTTCCAAATCAAGCATAGGGGGGAGGTCAATTTTGAGAGCATTTTGATTTTATAATTTATACACATTATTTTTCTTAGTAGACCAGCTATGCAAAAATCATATTATGTGAGCTTTTTGAATCATTTTGTTCAAAAAGTGAGAAAAATATAATGAACTGTTTTTTTTAACAGTGCGCAATTACTTAAAGTAAATCAAATTTTGGTAAAATGTTTAAAAAATTATTAACATGTTATGCTTTATGAGCAAGATTGGTATTCTTATACATAGAGATTATCACCGTAAACGTTTATTAAATTTGGATTTATGAGCTTTTTAACACATTTTCTTGAAAACAAAGTGAGAAACTTTAATGATTTTTGTATAAGACTCATACATTAAAGTTTGCGAGCTTACTGAACAATGGATCGATGAATTAATTTACATGAGGTATTCTTATATAGTATAGGCATAGAGATTTCCACCACAAATTTTTGTTACATGTGAGAGTATATGCATATGAATACGTGTGTATAAATTATTATCTTTAAACTTAGTAGTACCTGCAAATAAATAATATATTTATATACAGATGAATTACCACTTCCTACATCTGAAGTCGCTCTCAGTAAGTGTTCTCTCATTACAATTACTGCATTAAGAGCAAATAGGTCCGAGTCTATAAGTCTAAAGGCAGGAAACTAAGAAAGTGAACGTTTCTAAACTTGATCGTATAACGTAAGAATCGCTTTTCCAGTTTTGCTACATTTGCATGTCTGTTCCTCAATACAGGAGCAAAAAAGTGACGCGTCGCACTGGACATCTACTAGCTCCATGGGTAGGAAAAGTTCACTTTCTTTGTCGATTGAGACAAATTATTGATGTAAATTGCTAATGATTTATTTATTTGCTAATAGATAGAAGAAAAAGACTATTAACAAAAATATTATTTTATAAAAACCACTTTCTTCGCATAAATTTACGAGCGCATTGACATAGTCTGGTAGATTGTTGACATTTCTTTTTTAACTCAGTATTCAAATCAAGCAGTGATTAAAAAATTTTGCAGCGCCACCCTACTAATTTTTTTATACTTATATAATCACTAAAAAATCTCCAATCTTCAATTTTAATAATATAGTTATGTGCTATATTAGTTGATATAACCTTACATTTTAAATTAGAAAATTTTACCAGTGAGAGCAAATAAAACGCTACATAAAACTGTCTAAACATTTAAAAAAAATAGTTAGAGGTCTCTTATCGCCCCCCTGGATATTACAATCGCCTACTTTGAGAAAGACTGGTTTAGACGTATACATGCAAAGATACATCTACTGCAATTCTGTAGACTCTTCTATAGATTATATAAACTTTTGAATATCCAAAAAATATCTAGACAATAAATCAGCTACCAACATTTTCGTGACTGACTACTTTTTAGTTAGATGTAAAATAATATGAAGTTTCACATTGTTTGCAACTTTTATGATGTACATACAGTAGAACTCCAAATATCCGAATTAATGGGGACCGTAATCCATTCGGATAATCAAATATTCGGATAATCGGAGTTTTTTTTAAAAAATTGCCATTGGAGAGAAAAAAAGTTACGTTTTGACATTGCACTATTTTGTTATTGAATTAAATGAAAGAAACATGACATTTTCACATGTTTTAAATATAAATAAGATGTACTTATGTACAAGTTTAGAAATAAAAATCATTGTTTTGTAAACATCTCCGTCAAATCAAAACAAACAATGTGCCTACACTGGCTTTGCTGGTGGAAGAATAATAGCGCACTTAGACTTTTTTTTGGGTAATTTTGTTTCTGAAGGTGATTCGGATAATCGGCGATTCGGATGGTCGGAGTTTGGATAATTGGAGTTTGGATAATTGGAGTTCGGATGATTGGAGTTCGGATAATTGGAGTTCTACTGTAATTATATTTTGATATATGTATCCATGTCATTTTTTTCAAAAAAAATGTCTTTTGATAATCTACTAGCTCCATGTGTTTTGATAATCTACTAGTTCACTTTCTTTATGGATTGAAACAAATTACTGATCGGTTTCAGATGTAAATTGCTAATGATTTATTTATTTGCTAATAGATAGAAGAAAAAGACTATTAACAAAACTATTATTTTATAAAATCAACTTTCTTTGCATAAAATTACTACCGCATTGGCATAAATAAAAGTCTGGTAAATTGTTAGTTTGATTTTAACTCAGGGTTAAAATTAAGCAGTTTATTGGTTTAGACGTACATGAAAAGAAATATGCTCTGTATGGCTAGTCTATAATTTCTATAGACTTTTGAACGTCCAAAAAAATATCTAGACAATCAATCAGCGACCAACATATCCGTGACTGACTCTTTGGATGTGAAATAATATGAAGATTTACTTTGTTTTGGGACTTTTATGATGTACATAACTATATTTTAATCTATGCATCCATGCCACCTTTTTCACTAATAAGGTCTTTTAACCATCTACTAACTTCATGGGTAGGAGAAGTTCACCCTCTTTGTGGATTGAGACAAATTACTGATCGGTTTATTTATTTGCTAATAGATCGAAGAAAAAGACTATTAACAAAATTATTATTTTATGAAAATAACTTTTTTCGCATAAATTTACGAGCGCATCGACATGAAGTCTGGTATTTTGTTGACATTTCTTTTTTAACTCAGGATTTAAATCGAACAGTTTTTTTGGTTAAGATGTTGATGAAAACATATATGCTACTGCAATTCTATAGATTAGTCTATACATTCTATAAGCTTTTGAATATCCTAAAAATATCTAGACAATAAATCAGCTACCAACATCTCCGTGACTGACCGCTCTTCTTATGCAAAATAATAGGAAGATTCACTTTGTTTTGGGAGTTTTATGATGAACATAATTATATTTTGATGTATGTATCCATGCCATCTTTGTCATTAATAAGGTCTTTTGATCATCTACTAGCTCCATGAGTAGAAGTTTATTTTCTTTGTGGATTGAAACAAATTACTGATCGGTTGCTAATGATTTATATATTTGCTCATAGATAGAAGAAAAAAACTATTAACAAAACTATTATTTTATAAAATAAACTTTCTTTGCATAAAATTACTACCGCATTGACAAAGTCTGGTAGATCGTTAGTTTTTTTTTTAACTCAGAATTCAAATCAAGCAGTTTTTTGGTTTAGACGCACATTAAAAGATACATGCTACTGCAATTCTGTAGACTAGTCTATAGATTCTATAGACTTTTGGATGTCCAAAAAAAAATATATATATATATCTAGACAATTAATCAGCTACCAACATATCCGTGACTGACTCCCTTTTGGATGTGAAATAATAGGAAGATTCACTTTGTTTTGGGACTTCTATGATATTCCGTGATACATAATTATATTTTGACATAATTATGTATCCATGCCACCTTTTTTTAATAATGTCTTTTGATAATCAACTAGCTCCATGTGTAGAAGTTCACTTTCTTTGTGGATTGAGACAAATTACTGATCGGTTTCAGATGTAAATTGCTAATGATTTATTTATTTGCTAATAGATAGAAGAAAAATACTATTAACGAAAATATTATTTTATAAAATCAACTTTCTTCGCATAAATTTACGAGCGCATTGACATAACGTCTGGTAAATTGTTAGTTTGTTTTTTAACTCAGGATTCAAATCAAGCAGTTTTTTGGTTTAGACGCATATTAAAACATATATACTACTGCAATTCTGTAGACTAGCCTATAGATTCTATAGACTTTTGGATGTCCAAAAAAATATCTAGACAATAAATCAGCTACCATCATATCTGTGACTGACTATCTTTGGATGTGAAATAATATGAAGATTCACTTTGTTTTGGGACTTTTAGGATGTACATAATTATATTTTGATATATGTATCCATGCCATCATTTTCATTAATAAGGTCTTTTGACCATCTACTAACTTCATGGATAGTAGATTTTAGTTCACTTTCTTTGTGGATTGAGACAAATTACTGATCAGTTTATTTATTTGCTAATAGATCGAAGAAAAAGACCGCTAACAAAAATATTATTTTATGAAAATAACTTTCTTCGCATAAATTTACGAGCGCATTGATATAAAGTCTGATAGATTGTTGACATTTCTTTTTTAAATCAAGCAGTTTTTTTTAGTTAAGATGTAGATGAAAATATATATGCTACTGCAATACTATAGATTAGCCTATAGATTCTATAAACTTTTGGATGTCAAAAAAAATATCTAGACAATAAATTAGCTACTATCATATCCGTGATTGACTATCTTTGGATGTGAAATAATATGAGGGAAGATTCACTTTGTTTTGCATTTCACATCATTTTCATTAATAAGGTCTTCGATGATCTACTAACTTCATGGGTAGAAGTTCACTTTCTTTGTGAATTGAGACAAATTACTGATCGGTTTCAGATGTAAATTGCAAATGCTTT
Organism: Ctenocephalides felis; assembly: GCF_003426905.1. NCBI lineage: Eukaryota > Metazoa > Arthropoda > Insecta > Siphonaptera > Pulicidae > Ctenocephalides > Ctenocephalides felis. The sequence goes on from NW_020537758.1 coordinate 47,722,575, forward strand.
ATTTTATTTGCTAATAGATTGAACAAAAAAACTATTAACAAAAATATTTGAGATATAAAAATAACTCGAATTTACTTTCTTCGCATAGTTTTACCGCATTGACATAAAGTCTGGTGGATTGATGTTATTTTTTCTTTTACCTTAGGATTCAATTCATGCATTTTTTTTTTGGTTTAGACGTAAACATTTCATGTTTAAAGATTTCACATGAAAAAAATGATACTGCAATTTTATAGACTAGTCTATATATAGGCCAATCTATAGTGTGTATTAGCTAGTCTATAGAGTTTGTAGGCGGGTCTATGGAGTCTATAGACATATTAATGTCCGAAAATATCAAGACAATTAATCATCTATCAACTTGTCCATGACAAACAGAATTTCTTTGTAAATATGTAACAATATGAGGTTTTTTTGCTTTGGGAGCTTTACCTAGTCTATTAATTAAATTCAGCTTCCTTTATCTATAAGGTTTTTCTATAATAAATTTTGAATCAAAATAGATTCAGGGATATCACTTTGGGGCCCGCGTTTTTTTAGACAATAAATCAGCTACTAACCTGTGAAGAACATTTAAAAGTTTTTTTCATTTTTTGGATTTGTCGGAATAGAAGGATTCACCTTGTTTTGGAAGCTTTATCATGCATATAATTATATTTTAGTATATTTGGCATCTTCTCTTACTTATAAGGATCATCTAGTTACAGTTCTATATATAATTAATAATTACATGTAAAAATAGATTCAGAGATACATTTTTATGATTCGCGTTTCAAGTATGCGCCCGTGAGTATTCTTAGAAATGTATCAAAAAATATTATAAAAACTTTTAAATTTTTGTAAACTATTTATGAAAATTTGCCAACTTGATATTGAACAAGTTGTGTTCTGTTCCAAATCATATTCTCTTAATTCAGTAATATGTACTTCACGAAGGAGTTTTTCACCATCATTTTTTTTTGTTTTTTGACGTTTTAAAATTGAATGCAATAGATTTATAATATTCAAATAAAACGAATAGGAACTAAAAATGCATCAAATTTGAACAAAATATTTCTGCTTTCATAAATTATCAATTTCCTTTATAACTTAATACAACCTTCATTAGGCAAATTTTGCATTTGAAAAACGCATTTTTTTATGTACTTAGTTGTTTATGTACGTAGTTTTGCTATGTATCTATTTTAATAATAAATTTTAATATTGGTTCAATAACTGTTCAAACATCATTGAACATATAACTAATTCAAACATAAGCAATTTGATACTACATACATTTTTTATTAAATTACAGTACAGGATTTGCTAACTAATTTAGTTTTTGAAAATGCTATAATAAAATTATTGAATATTTTCTCTAGTTACTTTTTCTATTTGAAAGTAAAAACCTTCCGGGTAAGGGAAATTATTTCATTCAAATTTATGCCTCGGCTAACAAAAGTTGTTTTAGCTTTTTTTAACAAAGCTTTTTAGCTTTTGTTTTTGCCAAACAAAAAATTATTTGGCAGACTCTGTATAGAAATCACAAATGCATTCAGCGCACTACACAAAAATTTATTTTGAACATTCTTCATAAATAATTCATTTATCTGATCGATAAATGAAAAACATGTCTTAAAGAAATATGTTATAATTTATCTGATATAAGTTCTACTACTGGGTTATCTTATAAAAATCATTGTACTTCATGACCTCAATTCCTTAATGCCTTTATGAAAAAGTCTTGTAACTTATATTATAACAAAATAAAAAATATTGAAAATAAGTAATTTTGAAAAAAGCTTTGCTAATAAGGTAATCTTCAATTTAAGTGAATTTTTTCCATATAGCTTGTTAAACAAATATTGTTTGCTCAATAGTAATGCACATTTTTTTCGCTTCCTCCGCACATTGTATGTTTATTTTCTCTGATCTGTGTCAAATGTTACATCTCAGAATCCGCTATTCTTTGAAGAATTAGAAAGGGAATAATAAAATTTCATCGTATGACATGTAATGATAATAAATATGTATGAGTCAGGATCAGTTACGATCGTAGGAAAATGTATACAGATAACAGATTGTGTTTTGTATCCCGAGCAACCTTATTTTTCAATCCGTTCTAATATAATATGATATAGAGATATGAACTTGTATATGCCTTGTTAATATATAATCCATTCATGCCAGGCCAGGGATACTAAACTTACTAGAACACTGTGATAATATCAAACAAAATGTATGTCAAAAATTGATAAATTCATTTTTACGTTATTTTCGGATTTAAATACCGTATTTGCAATGTACTTCTAATATCTTTCATCTTGCGACATTATTGAATGCTACAAAAATTTAAAGTTATTGCAAGGTCATGTTACGCTCCAACTTCTATACATTATGCTACTCAATCATACTAAATACTATCAAAATGTCATGTATTTTTGCTGTGTATTTAAGCAGTTTTACACATAAACTGCAACGTCACTCGTATGTTATGAAGCTGGGTCAGAAAGACTCTGTTATCTAAGATCGTTTTTTGACATTTGTGCGGTTTCTAGGTTAGTTTTTTTTATCTGACAGCCTGAGTCAAACGCCTGACTGCACAACAACCACCTGTTTTTTGTCAATATTTGGAACAAATTAGTAAACCATAACTTTAGTCTGTTATGCGACAGAATCGGTCCTTTTCTTATTTTCTACAAAATTTGATGTCTTATACGATTTTATTTTTCAGTAACAAAAGATAAGGTTCAATTGATCTGTATATTTTATTGTATATTTAATTAGATACAGTATTGAGCAATAATTCAATTGAACTTGTAAATCCTTGCGACTTGGAACTAAAATGTGATTGATAGAATTTCTGTATCAAGGGCGCTATATTCTGATGATTTTCATTATGGCATGATATTATATGAAAAAATTTATCAGTTTGTTGTTAAGTATGTATAAATTATATTCAAGTTGAATACTCTTAAATATAAAATCAAATTTGTAAATTAATTTGAAAATTAATAGAAGGTATACTCAACTATCAGAAACAATTTACCCAAGTATTTATGCAACGCCTTGCTTCGGTTGGATATATTTTCTGCTTCATCTACAATTATACTATGATGGATATCAAAATACTATTATTTAATATTCTTTAATTGAAAATTTTATTATAATTCAATTGTTCTAAAATGCATTCTGTTCGAATCCTCTGGCCTCAATTCTCATATTTACGCAATATTATTTCCCACAGATTCATTACGCACCAACACATATATTCGGTTTGTCTATTATTTTTCTTATTATTAGAGTATAAATTGATATCATATTATGTGAATGTCGGGCAATATAGATTTACAGTTGTCAAAGTGATAAAAAATATGTTCTGTGAAATCAAACTTAAATCGAGTATAATTTCAGTTATGAAATTGGACGCAAAAATAAAGCGCAATGATACTATATAAAGTCTATATTCCATTTATTTTACTTAAGAATTGTAACACAATCTTATTCGTTAACTAAATTTGTTTTTTATATCAATAGTTTGATTTTCTCAGAATACAATTGTTACATAAACCAAAATTTCAAATATCCAATCTCTGCGTATGAGCTTGATTGTTGATTTATTTTATTTCATTTAATCTTAACTGATTATTTTAGTTTTAATACTTATCTTTATTTATTTTAGCTTTATTTTAATTTTAATAAAATATCACCTCATGATAAAACGTTAAATCAAATATCTTTGACATCTTTAAAAACAATTAATTAGATTAGGTATTAAAACTTATTATTATGAACTAAATAGATTGAACTCATTTCAAACAGATAACGGTGATGTTAAGATCATAAATAACAATAACAAAAAATTGAATCAATATACATACAGTCAGTATTATTTATTTCAACTTATCACTAATGATTTATGATGACTACACTAGTTTTAACGGTAAATTATAATACTTTGAAACATTTTGAATTTTTAATTTCCATTATACTAGTTAGTACTGAATAGTACTGATCGACATAGACTCTTCAGTTTAGCATGTAATCAATTAAACAAAATGAGTTTAGTTCAAAAACAAGCAAAAATTACATTTTTTTTTTGGTTTTATTGTACTTAGCTATACACATAGTACATTCAGCTAATTTGCAGGTATATTTATTTGATAGCGTTAAAATTATATTTAACATTATATTCAATTATCTACCATAATAATTTATTTTTACCTAACAAGGTTAAGAAAAGTTTTTCAAACAATCTGATTTAAAATCACAACTAGCGGTGAAGGGCAAATTCTATAATAACATACATTATGCACTTTGAAATATTTTATATAAATGTAATAAATAAATATTTGTTGTAATAATTATGGCATAGATTTTTATTTCTTTCATGTTGCGTAGCGAGTGTTGATCAAATATACATATATATGTAAAGTTATATTAGAAGTAAACTCAACATGATTAAACATTTTGTAATAAATTAGAGTAAATAGTAAATTTTGTGGTAAATATTGAGTAGAATCAAACTTAGCTAAAAATGATGATGTAAATATAAACAACTTATTTTACTAATTTATGTATATAATTTAAAACAATTTATTTTTATCAAAACTGCAACAGTCATATTATTTATATAAAGTAAGGTGGATATAAAACAGAACAAAGAGTTGATGAAAATTAGTTTTTTTTAATATTTATTATTTATTCTTTTGAACTTTCATTATTCGTATTTTATAAACAACATAAATCGTTCAACGACGTTTATATGTTTATATAAAAAATTGAACCTTAATTAAGCGATGTTAGAATGAAGGATCTTATCTTATATTTCTAAGAATTATATAGACAGTATTGCAAAGTCAAAATTATTTATTTGGAGTTCGTAAGTGAAATAAAGCATTTTGTCTAAAATTAAAATCCCAATTTTTTTCATAAAAAATACTTTTTACTTTATAAAAAAAAATTGCCTTACCGAAAAACTAATAGTTTCTTCACACTGTTAACCCAAGCACAATGTTTAAATCATTCGAATCGTATGCTCAATTCCCTTAAAATTCAATTCCCCGAAACGGCTGGACTTTCCTTTGCCAAAAATTAATAAGCATGTCTCCTTATCAGTTACAAAGCGAAAATTCGTGGACTAAAAATTGTATACACACGAAACGCACACACACCCCACGCACACACACACACACATCCATTTTTTCTAACTAAGGTATTTCTAAATGTTCAGGAACCTTGAAAACGTAAAGATATTCAGAATCTTCTATTTAAAATAGAAGAAAAATAGACTATTTTTTGATTTTTGGACGATTCCTATAACTTACCCTTTGGGGCAACCATTAATCACGTGATCAATATTTAGGATTTTTTGGGCCCCCTCCCTCTTGGCAAATATTACAATGTGATATTATGCAACACCCCTTCTTTCTCGAACAAACGTCACTTGAATTTTTAGTTAAGTAAAATTTTCCGAACAATTTTTTAAAATTACAAAAATTTACAATTTATTTAGTAATTAATTTAATTTATTACAAACATTACATTTTTTTTTTTTTGAAAATTTATGTAAAATGTAAACGGTACTTAAACCCTTCCCACCCCCGTTTTCGTAATTTTTTGTCTAACCCTCCCTCCCCCTAAAAGCGTTCGTGATTAATGGGGAAGTTAATGATGTCTATTTTTGTACGTTCCTAAAAGTTTTACAGTCCACGAACGTGTTAATAATAAAAAATGAGTCGATCAGATCTACATTTGTTTATAAAAAGTACTCTCTATTATGTTTCAACTATCTTGTGATCTATGTATTATATTTCGTGTTCATCTGTAGGTATTTTATAAAATGATGAAACTTGATACATTTATTTGTATATAGAATATGTATATATCTTCTATATATATAAAAATAAGTCGGGTTTTCCGTCCTGACGAAATAACTCCAGAACGCACGAACCGATTTCGACAATTTTGCATTCGTTGGAAAGGTCTCGGGCTCCGCAAGGTTAATAGCTAAGAAAATTAGTTGTGCACAATGGTGTTGTGCTAATATTTTTTTTGCCGGAACGCTAAAATTTAAAATCCGGTTAATAAAATTTGATATACTTCTTATAAAATTAACTCTATTATATACAGCTAGTCTATACATTAAATTGTACAAGTATGAGGGAATCATAGAGTACATAATTTATATTCTTCAATGACATTAATTATATTTATTTTGGTATTATTTGTACTCATTAATACCTACAGGCATGGGGGGCAAACATAGAACAAATGACCTTTTTATCGTATTAGTATTCCGCTCCTGCGATAGAGGGTTTTACTGTTCCCAAATTCAAAACTAACGTCGTTTTTCGGCCAACGCGTACATCAAACCTGCAGGACTATTGTACGGTGCTACTCGATAACGACCGATTACGAACGAATACTTCAGAAAAACAAAAGAATTAATAATAATTTTCAATATGGCGAAGTGTCACGTACCACACCAGGGCCTTTTCACTTAGAACAAAATCCTCGTTCAGAAGGAATACTTAGGGGTCCATTTGTAGTCGCAGATTTGGCGCTAATGAGCCGATGAAAAAGTATTTTCAAATGTTTTTATGTTGGTTACTAAGAAACGTCAGTGTTATTTTTGTGTAAGTTTACAAAATGGCGATTCTTGTTCGTTTGTGTTTGTATATTTGTTAATAAAGATTTCATCAGGAATTGCTCTCAAATGCATAGCCCTTTGACAATATGAATAGAAAAGCTTCAAACACAAATGGAGGATATAATTACTACATTTCTACGTAGTACATCGACATATTAGTCTAATTATAATACACTTTAAGGAAAGAGGTCAGTTCTAGGAAATTGTGTAAGAAATCAAGTATACGCTTCTACAAGACATAATACACAAATAAAAGGCTGTTCCAGCTGTTTAAAATTGGATTACCACTTCACACGGATCTGAATATACTTGGGAGAAAATGAATTGCTTAAGAATGTCAAATTTTGCAGGGGATGATTATTAGTTAATGAGAGTTAAGAATGACAGACGATGTAATGAACTAACACTATAATGCATTATTCACTAAATTTCAATAAATATTTATATTAATGATTAGAAAAAAGTATAGATGTTATTCCAGTAGATTAGATGTGATATCTATTATATATAAACCGGTGTATTGCAGTGTATTTGTTGATTTATATTTCGATTTGATTGTATATTCATTATAATATAATATTATCTAGTATATTTTTGTTATTATTGTATTATTACAAAACATTATAGGATTGTAATATCAAATTTAGTTTCAAATACCCGTGCACTAAAATTCATTAATTTTCATTTCAAATTTTGCGCCATTAATTTGAATGCCAAAAGCAGCGCCATCACGTCGAGCGGAGGACCCTTTAAGTATTCCTTCTGAACGTAAAAATCGGGCGAGAGAAGCGTCTATATGAACACGGGGTATTCTAATATTGTCTAGGTACCACACTGTCAAAAAAATGTTGAATTAAATACAGTTCGTAAAGATAAAAAATTCTAGCAGGGTACTAACAAAAGCCGCATGCGTTAAGAAACTGTGCTGTAAAGCTATAGAGGATTTGAGGCACGTTTGAAACAAAAAGAAAGTGATTCCAGAATTTTATTATTTATGTAGCACAAATTTTAATCAAGATCCATTGCAGATTTTTTGGAAGAATAAGGGTCGGAGATGTTCAATTTTCTGAATTCTTTATATTGTTTGTTGTTAATAACTGGTGCAATACTGTGAAACGATTTCTCTCAGGAAATATATAAATGAAAATGAATAGGACCCCATGAAAAGTAGCTCTCGAAAAGTACAAGAAAAGTCTCAAGGCCAATAAAACTCGACTGAGGCAGAAAAACCCGTACATTTTTCTGCGATGTTAGAAAATCTTGTCTATTTATTAATAATTGTATTTATTTAAATTATGTAAATATCTGCAGGTTTTATTGATATATTTTATTATTTATATTAATTATTGCTTAAATATTAATTTTATTTCATTTTTAAAATGTTTTTAATATATATGAAAATATA
>NW_020537758.1:47731610-47859481 GCF_003426905.1 Ctenocephalides felis
TTTTTGATTAATTTTTAGTAATTAGCAATATGCGAGTTTGGGACATTTTTTATATTTTGTCAAATATTTTGAAAATTTTGTTTTGGACACTTTTATATGTTTATTTTAGTATTAACTAGATAAATTTTTACCTGGAACGCGAATTTCTGTCTGTGTACATTTTATCAAACAACTTGAAAATTTTGTTCTAGGCATTTTAATTTATTTATATTAGTAAAAAATAGATAGAATTTAGATTTATAAATCATAAACCATATTAAAAGCAAAGACTGCTATTCATACTTTGTTATAACTACAGTGATGATATCAAATTATTCGATTATAATAAATGATGTATTCTACAAATTCATTTGAAGTTGAATCCACGGACTATCTATACATTTTCTAAACTTTTGAAGATGATCCTAATTAGATGCATATCCTTAAAATAAATTTTGATTCTTATTACAGGTGCTATGACTTATAAGAATGCCTTAAAAGGAACCTTACAACCTGGGTCTCCCCTATAATAGATGAAAAATATAATCAACAACTAATTGGACGAAGTCTTTTTGATGAAAAGGAGCTTTCAGGGCGTGTATCATTACCAAACACAACGAACTTTGGTTATGCAACATCGTAATTTTAGCAAAAAAAAATAGATTTGTTTTTGCAATTTTCGAAATGTTTTCACTGATTCCAAAGATTTTGGGACGCTGATTTCAAAAATGCTATCTATTTTTGGATAAACCCACATACACCCCCGAAAAATCGAAATCTTTGGTTGCAAAATCGATTTTTCTTTTATAAAATCGGCTTTCTTCGCGATTTTCAAAATGTTTTGATTGGTTTTGATTGATTTTGGGACGCTGATTTCGAAATAATATCCGTTTTTGGATAAATACACATACACACCCCGAAAATCGAAATCTTTGTTGCAAAATCGATTTTTCTTAAAAAAAATCGCTTTCTTCGCGATTTTCAAAATGTTTTGATTGGTTTGATTGATTTTGGGACGCTGATTTCGAAAATATTATCCGTTTTTTAGATAAATCCACATACACCCCCCGAAAAATCGAAATCTTTGGTTGCAAAATCGATTTTTCTTTTAAAAAAATCGGCTTTCTTCGCGATTTTCAAAATGTTTTGATTGGTTTTGATTGATTTTGGGACGCTGATTTCGAAAATATTATCCGTTTTTGGATAAATCCACATACACCCCCCGAAAAATCGAAATCTTTGGTTGCAAAATCGATTTTTTTTTAAAAAAAAACGGCTTTCTTCGCGATTTTCAAAATGTTTTGATTGGTTTTGATTGATTTTGGGACGCTGATTTCGAAAATATTATCCGTTTTTGGATAAATCCACATACACCCCCCGAAAAATCGGAATCTTTGGTTGCAAAATCAAAATTTTACTAATGAAACGAAAACTTTTTTTCGCGATTTTCAAAATGTTTTGACCGATTCTGATAGCTTTCGAGGCGCTGATACCGAATATTGAATCAGTTTTCGGGAAAAAAAATTCTTCAGTCCCTGTGACCAATTTGAAGTTTGAAAAATTGCCAACTTTGAAGCTGATTTTAACTATGAAGACGATGATAAATTGTAATTTTTTTGGTTTGGTATAAAGATTGTACTTTAGTCTACACAAAGCATTAATTAAAATTATTAATTTCATTCATTAAGGGCCTTAAATTGCATTTAAATGTCACGATTTGGGCCAATTTTGGCTGCTCCTGATAAACTGTTTTTTATCGGAAAATAATAAGATTTTTAAATTACACCAAAGTAGGTTTGGTTTACTGTTAACCAGGCGTAAATATAAATTTATTAAAAATTATCCTCCTACTATTTCTTATCTTTTATATATATATATATATATATATATTGCGTATATATATGCGTGTATATATATATATATATATATATATATATATATATATATGCTATACATATTTATACATATATGCGTATATATATATATATATATATATATATATATATATATATATATATATATATATATATATATACGATATATATATATATATATATATATATATATATATATATATATATATATATTATGTCGATTTTTGTAATACTGACACTCAATAAATTTAATTATTTATCTATATGTCTTATTTAATTACACAGTTAGAAAAATTATTGGTTCTATTTTTTTTTTCAGACAAAGGGGTTCGAACTGGCGAACCTTGAATTGTTATTCTGGCATAAACCGCATCTTTACGACCTCAGCCATTCGCACATTTGACACACAACATTTTAAGGAAGCTTATATCTCTTTTCATTTAAAATAACACTTTATATTATTACAAATAGCTGAGGGTTCTGTATAACCAATTGGCCGAGATCGTTAAGTGACCACTGCGGTTGCTCAGCGTGTCTCGGTTCAAATCCCCAAGATGCTTGAAAATTCGAATGTTCAGTTTTTCATAAATATCAAATATTAGTTCAAAATATTAATTCAGTGTCGCATTTCGACCTTGACACTTAGAATATTTCTGAAAAACAAAAAACTCAAGTTCCGCACTTGACTGTAACAGAGAGTGTATTAGTTCAAAATATTGAATTCAGGTGGCGCATTTCGACCTTGACACTTAGAATATTTCTGAAAAATTCAAGGTTCGCACTTGACTGTAAGAGAGATACATAAAGAAAAAAAAAGTAGAGGAAGAACTGGGGAAAGAGAGGGGTAGAGGCAGATGATGAATAAGAGAGATGAGTATGATACATATTCTTTATTAAAATTCAATATTAATACAATATAGGAATAAAAAGAACTTTTATCATCAATAACTTAAATAGCCGAGCGGTTTAAGTGACCGCATACTCGGTGAAATCGCTCTGGAGGCAGGCACAAGGTGAGACGGATCGAATCCAGCTGAAGGCGACAACGACCAACTCTGAAGCAGAAAAAATGGAGCAGTGCTGGTGGCTGGCTGTTGGCGAACGCAAAGGGTCCTGAAACGAACACACGAAGTGGTGGTCAACGTGAGGTCCATGATGCGAGAGGTTACACGCAGAAGACACATTGCGGAAGATGCATGCCGAACCCAAAAATCTACCCAAAAACCACAACATGCGAAAAAAACAACACCAAAAAAGGAAAAAAAATGTGAAAAAAAGCGGAAAAAAGGGAAAAAAAGGGGGAGAGGAGGAGGAGGAGGAGGAAGGGGGAGGTGGAGAGCCTAAAAAAAACTCCTTAAGTCCCAGATCAAATTTTCTCTTTTCTGTTCAGCGTTGAAACTTTTTTATGTTTTTTAGTGTTCCCTCACACCAATTCCCAAAACCAACACTCGAATGAAATGAAGTCCACGTTGAAGTTTTCACAACGAGAAAAAATTACTGGGACTTAGTTAAAATTTTTAACTTTGTCCCAATAAAATTTTCTCGTTGTGAAATATTCAATGTGAGCCTCATTCATTCGAATGTTGGCTTTGGGATAATACAGCATGCATAAATAACTCGTCTGTCTTAATTGAAAAGGTTTCAGAAAATTTGGACTTAGAAAAAAAAATTATCTGAAAGGACTGAGAAAAAAAAATTATTCAAAAGAATTATGATCAGAAAATTTGGACTTAGAAAAAAAAATATCTGAAAGGACTTAGAAAAAAAAAAATATTCGAAAGAATTATAATCAGAAAATTTGGACTTAGAAAAAAAAATTATTCGAGAGAATTATTTAATTAATCGATGAAATGAAATGATATTAATCGAATCAAAATTGTTTATACGACTTGATAAAACTTGTGAAACCTTTACAATTAATCGAGACAAAAACAAATTTAGTTGACTTGAATAATATACAAATTATTAGAAAAAGCCATAAAAGAAATTCAATAAAACTTGTAAAATGAAATAATGAAAAATGTTCGAAAACTTGAACATTAAAAACTTCAAAACTGTATAAAGCTGATTGTTATCCTTTAGAAATTGAGTTAAATAATTTTTACAACTTGAATCGAATAATAAACGTGTAAACCAAACTATATTTTGTCTAATCATTCAAGTCAACTATTTGAAACTTTGATTGCATGTCTTGATCAAAACTGTTTTTAGCAATAAAAGAATAAAAATCTAAAATTTTGCTATGCAGCAATTATTTAAAATAAAATTACAGTTAAAGTCTTTTAAAAGCTGCATTTAATTAACAATTTGGTAAGTCGTATTAAATATTTGAAATAATTTGATCAAAACCAACAATCGTGTTATCCATAAATAAGAATATACATGCAGTCAATATCGCTACAGGGAAAACACATGATTCTTGATACTGGAAATGTCAAATACAAATACAAATATTTTTTCTGTATAATAATGAACAAGAGGTGTGACGAAAAAAAGAGTTTTTATAGAGAAATTTGTAATTTGTAACAAAATACCATCAATTTAGGAGTTACCTAAGGAAGAATGCTAGGGCCTCTTCAACAAATGAGTAATCGATGCTTACAAAAGGCTGTTATGGTTAACTAATAATTTGGTAACAAAAATTTAATATACATTTAAGAATTCTGAATTCCACACAAAATCAGTTCATAGTGTTATTTATAGAGCAAAAAAATCTCTGGTGGAATATTATTATGGAATTGTAATAATATAAATTACTTTCAATGTCTTTGATACATATGAGAAGTACAAACTTTTATCTTTTATATTGATTTAAAACATTCATAAAATTTTAATTCATAAGTAAATTGAAAAAAGTGAATCAACATGTTTTCCCCATAACAAATTAAATATGAACATAGTCTTTTATACATATGTCTGCCAAATTAATTTGAAATCTTTTATAAGCATAATAGTTGTAGTTGAATAAACAAAGAATATATTGTATTTTATGCATTAAAAATTAATAAAGTATATCTTATTAAAGAAAATGATATTGACTCAAATATAGTAGTATAAACAATATTTTCAGCAGATATATGTATACAACTATATTAATAATCCATGAGCCAGAAAATATTTCACTAAAATATATACAGACTGCTTTATAAATGATATCGGATAAGAAAGGCACAAGTTCTCAAAGCATCTTTCAATTAATTTCATTTAATATGAAAAACAAGCATTAAATATATAACTATATAAGAAATATAATTATTACAAGCATAAAAGTAGTATATAATAAAAAAACTCGGTCATTAATTGTAAACCTCTTTCGGAAAATAAATTATGAGTAATTCTTTTTATTTATTTCTATTCGAACTATAGTTTCACTAAAAATTACAAAAAATATTGTGATGAAGTAAACATTTTCAAAAATATTTGACTGCTTTAAATTCAAAGATAAGAAAAACTATGTAGTACTTTATTTCAAATTTTCAATATTTAATTTTTATGTATATATATATATATATATATATATATGATGGAATTGTTCTTGGGCATCCATCCAGTAATTAAAAACAGTTTCATTAAAGGAAAAGAAGATCAAGACATTTCGAGTCTTGATTTTACCCATCTTCAGTGCTACAATTAAATATTTCAGGGTTACAATTTAAAACTATATAAAAAATACATAATTACAGAAAATTATAAATAAAAACATGTAAAAAAGCATAAATCTAACCAATTCAATAAATTAAATAAATAAAAACATTTTCTTTCAATAAAAGCTGTTTTTAATTACTGGATGGATGCCCAAGAACTATTTTATCATATTATTTCACCATCTGAAGAAAACCTCTCGTTTCATATATATATATATATATATATATATATATATATATACATAAGAATTAAATATTGAATATTGAATATTTAAAATAAAGTACTACATATCAGATATGGTACGATAAATGCCTGTATATAATTCCAGAAATATATCCTTTGACTCGCTTTGTATAAAACATGCTTTGCACTTACGTTGTTCGATATCCTCTACGACAGCTCCCAGAACACAAATCCAATACACGAACCACCTCTAGAGCATCTGCCAGAAATCTCAAGTACTCGACACAAAATCACTACTTTAGAACCACTGCATAACTTTAGTCTTTTACAAGTCAATTTGACCTGTTGCAATTGTCCGAATAAATTCTTTGCATAATACACGACACACGACTTATATTAGAGACTTTCGTGAATTTAGAATTCGATATAAAGAGATATGTGTTGGAAGTACTCAAATATAATCTACAAAAGCACATATATAAATTATACTATTGATAATTGCATGTATATAATTAAAGGATACATTGGCGCTGTAAATGAATTAATAACACAAATAGCAATATATAATTATATTGATATATTGCATGTATATAATTAAAGGATACATTGGCGCTGTGAATGAATTGTTTAATTATAAAATTGATTCAAAATGGAGACCCTGAAAGAGATACTTATCAAAGGCACCTCCACACATATCCATTTTTTCGGCTTTTAATTAACGTTTCACGATAAATTTATTATATCAAAATGATCTACTAAATTAATTACACGTTTTGATGCATAAATTAATAAAACTAATCAAGGATTTAATTAAAAAAAACGTTAATTAACGATAGCACATGTTAACTCACGAAAATTTCTTTGACAATTGAAGCTGTCAACATGTGTCAGAATGGCTGTCACCTCTTGTGCAATTTAAAGCGCGAAATTCAAATATATGTTATTTAAATTATCAGTTTTTATAAAAGTACATAATTAGTGAATGATTTGATTTTTGCGATAAATAAATTATATCTGAATTAAACGATTATCTTAATTAAAAAAATAACTGGAACCTTGATGATTAATTGATATAGAATTTGAAATATAATATATAATTATCCAAGAAATATAAAACTAATAATAAAAATATCCCAAAAAGTAGATATTAAGGGCATTTATTTCGATTTATAAAATATACAAGTATTCATCATTAACTATATTGTTAAAGGCTCTTAGTATATACCTCTTACTTTAGATTTTGCTAGAACTTATTAACTATGATAAGAATTATACTTAATAGTCACCATCATGTGCAAAATTTTACAAGTATCGAAACAAATTCATAGACAACAAACCAAAGCATATATATATATATATATATATATATATATATGTTTCCATTCACTCATCTAAATTTATTTACAAGGTAAAAAAATAATTTTTAATACTATTTTCTAAACGCATTCATCGCCACATTTGTATTTCTTTTTTTTTTTTTTTGGGAAAACGTGTGCTCGATTTATGTAGTTTTTGCTCAAGTCGTACTACTGTCTAAGACGTACGCCGGATATATTTTATCTCATAATTTTAATTTGCATCATTTGGTGCCCACTGTTAAATAAAACTAAATAATTTATTTCGTTGACTAAGCAAGAGTTCACAGTTGAATGGCTGGCCGTCACTGTGTTATTTTATTTCGAGACTTATAGTGAGTACATGCATATGGGTTATTTAATTTGAAGTTTTATTTACATTATTATTATCTGCTAACTCACTTCAATTTATAGATCAGAAGTATTGTGTAAATTGAACTACAATCATCATGCCATCAAGAATTTTAAAGCAAAATTACTTTTCCGTGAAAGCCATTTTTTGTTTTAAATGCAAAATTTTATTTCTCTTACTTGAAAAAAAGTTACAATTTGAACAGCAAATTGACAAAGAATAGTTACAATTTGAATGAATATAATCATGCAAACAAAGACTATTCTGTGCTTCGCTGGAGCGCTGCATTGCACAAGAAGACAGCTTTGGTGACGCATCAACAATGACATTTAATAATGTATGTATAATCAACTAAATTCAATAATAATTTGTGTATTTTGCAGGTGCGGGCAGGTTTGAGTTTGCTGCTACCAGAGTCCTTCAGTTTTTATACGAACATTGTTACTGTGACGCTCTGAATGTGGTATTTATTGGAATTGCATTTGGCACGAATAGATTTATTAAGCGGTGATTTTGTTCAAGATGTTAATTGATCAATACTTCAGTTTTCACAATAACTTTTGAAATTTACAAAATCATTAAAGCATTGAATTTCATGATTCGGAGATCACTTGCACGATATGCCTTGCATGTCGGTTAATTTATTAGTTAGGTAGCATCAGTACTTTTATTATTAATAATAATAACAAAAACTAACACACTAATCTATTCAACTATTGAAAAATAATGTGGTCGTTTAAATCATTTGAGATTATCCAATGTGGATTTGACATATTACATTAAATATTAATTTTCACTGTTTTCAATTCAAGTTGATGCATTTAATAAACCAAGTGCATTTATTAAACCTCTAGTAAATTTCTACATTATATTTGTGGGCATCAAGATGAAATCACATGGAGGCCACAAGATATCGTATCAAGGAAATTGTTGAGTGTCGAATGGCCAAGTATCGAGTGAAAATTGAACACTGACTCACTTCACCGGGAATCGCTCTGAAAATAATTTAAAAAGTACGTTTTTAACGATAATCGGTATAAATGTGAACAATAAATAACTACCACGCCTTCGTACCGTTCTCGGCTGGACCAAGGAGTTAACATATAAACCGTTTGTGCAAAATAAATGAAACATTCGAAAAACTTGTCCAAAATTAAATTATCTACAACATTGTCTAACACCACAACATACTACAACAACTCGGTATACACTAAAACTCATAGCCTAACTGTATATTTTCTTTTCCTCCAGGTCGCAGCAAATACGCAATGTTAAAACTGTCGACGATTCTTCGTAATTTCCGCGTCCATCAGCGATTCAACTGAAAAGGACTTCAGGCTTTAGGCCTTTTTCATATTTTCTTTAGGACATTTTCTCAAATTTTTCATATTGTATATATATTTATATGCTTGTATCATTATATGCTTCATATTGTATCTTATAAGTATATATGCTTGTATTTTTGTTCTGGTTACACCTTTAATGTTCTGACGGAACTTCCGAGTTCCGAAAGTGCCATTATCAGCCAAAAACTTTTGCAAAAACAACTTCTTGTAAAAAAAACACTTGAAGAAGTAAATTATGCCCTTTATGCAAAAAAAATCAAATAATGTAAATGTGTATATATATGCTTGTATCAAAATGTTACTTTTATTTATTCAATCATGAGTTTGTTGTTATTGCTGCGAATTTAAATAATATTTCATGGATGTTAGAAATATTTTGTATATTTTATTTAATTAGTTTTTTATATTAGTTTTATTTAATTATTATATTTTTATAATTTGTGTGATTATTTATAAATGTTGTTTTCTTAATTAACTTCATGTAATTGATACAAACAATTCAGATAATTAAAATAGAAAAAAAAAATATGCTAAACAAAACTACTGCTAAAATGTTGATACTAAAAACTATGTTACCAGTCTATATAAATATATGTTCATGCTCTGTGTTCAATTTTTGATGTAAATATTTTTAAAATATATCAATAGTCTGTGCTGCCTGGATCTTGGTTGAACAAGTTTCTTTATAATAATAATAAATGTACAATCATAAATTTAAATAGATATAAAGTTGTAGTGTGTTTATTGTGAAAATATGATTTAGGTAAGTATAAAATAATGTTTTATATTTTAATTTTAAGGCAAAGTGGTTCATGTTTATGTATTTCTAAATATTTTGGCAAACTGTTTGGCATAATTCTAAACAAATATTTGTTTCAACACATTATGATATTCATTCAAGTCCAAAACAATGATTAATACATGAATTTGTTACTAGTGAATTAGATTGTTTAAGGTTAAACGTCAAACGTCAAAATTGATAGTTGTTTTCGGGTTGAAAATGTCTGTTGTGACAGGTTTATTTCCAAATGTGTTAATTATTAAATATTTTATTTGAGAATAAAACCACAAAATCTTGTTTTAATCCGTGGATTAAATTAATCAAGAAGAACAGGTTGCATTTAGTTTATTTTTTCTTACTTTTTCAAAACTGCTCAAAGTCAGAAATATTTCAAAAGAGGAAAATACTTTTTTTCATTGTTCAAAGAAAAGGTGTGTTTTTTATACAAGGAAATACGTTTTTGAATGTTTTCTTTGAAAACAAATATTTGTGTATTAATTGTCGTGTTGATAATATTGATTAAAAGTGCAGTTGTTATCAATATTTCAATACTTACATCATAAAAGGGTCAAAATTTTTAAATGCTCTTTGTAAGTAATGTTTTTTCTTTTGAATCATATGTACCATTTTCAATTAAATTAATTAATTAATTCAATTGATAAAATAAAAATTATTTGTTTAACAAATTTGCGCAAAATTAAATTACCAACATTTTTTTAAATATTGTAATACTTAAAAATATCATTCAAAAGCAGAATAATGATTTTAGAGACCTAACAGTATAATAATTATGCTGTATAAGATTTATGAATGATTAACCGTATTGAATTCATGGACTATCAAACAAATATTACTCAATTGCAATCAATATGCGAGTTTGGGATATTTGTTTACATTTTGTCAAATATTTTGGAAATTTTATTCTGAACACTTTTAAATGTTTATTTTGGTATAAACTAGATAAAATTTGCTAGAATTTAATGTATATTGTTATATTCACTTTTATATTAAAATTTTGGATAATTTGTAGTTAAAGCGCAGATTTGAGTTTGATAATTGACTATAGGTGGATTTTGGACGTTTTTTACATTTTGTGAAATAACTTTAAAACTATGTTCAGAACATGTTTATTTGTTTATACTAGTATAAACTAGATGAAATTTACTAACTAAGATATACTTGCATATCAAAATTCTGAACGATTTTCAGTTGAAGCGCAAATTTAAACGTAATATGTAGATTTGGGACTTTTTTTTTACTTTTCTTCAAATAACTTTATCAAATAAAAAACTATATCAAATTTACTAGAATTTGGTACAAACTAGTATCAAACAACTTGAAAATTTTGTTCTAGGCATTTTAATTTATTTATATAAGTAAAAAATAGATAAAATTTAGATTTATAAATCATAAATAATATTAAAACCATAGACTGCTATTCATACTTTTGTTAAAACTACAGTGATGATATCAAATTATTTGATTATAATAAATGATTTATTTGGAGTTGAATCCATGAATACTATCCATGGATTGTTTTAAGAGCTTTTTTTTAAACTTTAAAAATGATATCAAGTTATTCGATTAACATAAATGATTTACCTACAAATTATTCAAATGTTTTTATTTTTTCACTAAGTTTTTGTGGTTTTCAAATAAAATATTCGAAGCTTACTTATTGTTACTAGTCTGGTATTGAGTAACAAATAATCTTATTTTAAATGTATATCCTTAGAATATATATTTATTCTTATTACAGGTACTTATGCACTTATAGGAACAGGAAACATAAAATCTGGGTCTCCCCAGGTATACTAAAAGAAATTTATCATTAAGAACTTATTAGACAAAATTTTTGGATGATTTTTTATTACACCAAGGACAAAATTATCCTATTTGATGAGCTTTCAGGGCGTTAACCACTGGAAAACAACAAAAACTTTGGTTGCAACATCGGAATTTTAGCAAAAAAATAGATTTGTTTTCGCTATTTTGGAAATGTTTTGACTGCTTCCAAAAAAATTTTCGGACGCTGATTTCAAAAATGCTATCTATTTTTGGATAAACACACATACACCCCGCGAAAAATCGAAATCTTTGGTTGCAAAATCGATTTTTTTTTAAAAAAAAAAACGGTTTTTGTTGCGATTTTCAAAACGTTTTGATTGGTTTTGATTGATTTTGGGGCGCTGATTTCGAAAATATTATCCGTTTTTGGATAAATCCACATACACCCCCCGAAAAATCGAAATCTTTGGTTGCAAAATCGATTTTTCTTTATAAAAAATCGGCTTTCTTTGCGATTTTCAAAATGTTTTGATTGGTTTTGATTGATTTTGGGACGCTGATTTCGAAAATATTATCCGTTTTTGGATAAATCCACATACACCCCCCGAAAAATCGAAATCTTTGGTTGCAAAATCGATTTTTCTTTTAAAAAAATCGGCTTTCTTCGCGATTTTCAAAATGTTTTGATTGATTTTGGGACGCTGATTTCGAAAATATTATCCGTTTTTGGATAAATCCACATACACCCCCCGAAAAATCGAAATCTTTGGTTGCAAAATCGATTTTTCTTTAAAAAAAACGGCTTTCTTCGCGATTTTCAAAATGTTTTGATTGGTTTTGATTGATTTTGGGACGCTGATTTCGAAAATATTATCCGTTTTTGGATAAATCCACATACACCCCCCGAAAAATCGGAATCTTTGGTTGCAAAATCAAAATTTTACTAATGAAATGAAAACTTTTTTTCGCGATTTTCAAAATGTTTTGACCGATTCTGATAGCTTTTGAGGCGCTGATACCGAATATTGATTCAGTTTTCGGGAAAAAAAATTCTTCTGCCCCTGTGACTAATTTGAAGTTTGAAAAATTGCCAACTTTGAAGCTGATTTTAACTATGAAGACGATGATAAATTTGTAATTTTTTTGGTTTGGTATAAATATTGTACTTTAGTCTACACAAAGCATTAATTAAAATTATTAATTTCATTCATTAAGGGCCTTAAAATTGCATTTGAATGTCACGATTTTGGCCAATTTTGGCTGCTCCTGATAGACTGTTTTTTTATCGGAAAAATAATAAGATTTTTAAATTACACCAAAGTAGGTTTGGTTTACTGTTAACCAGGCGTAAATATAAATTTATTAAAAATTATCCTCCTACTATTTCTTATCTTTTATATATATATATATATATATATATATATATACACTCGTATATATATTATGTCGATTTTTGTAATACAGACACTCAATAAATTTAATTATTTATCTATATGCCTTATTTATTTACACAGAAAAATTATTGGTTCTAAATTTTTTTTCAGACAAATGGGGTTCGAACTCGCGAACCTCGAATTGTTATTCTGGCATAAACCGTATCTTTACGACCTCAGCCATTCGCACATTTGACACACAACATTTTTAGGAAGCTTATATCTTTCATTTTAAAAATAACACTTTATATTATTACAAATAGCTGAGGGTTCTGTATAACCAATTAGCCGAGATCGTTAAGTGACCACTGCGGTTGCTCAGAGTGTCTCGGTTCAATTCCCCAAGATGCTTGAAAATTCGAATGTATAGTTTTTCATAAATATCAAATATTAGTTCAAAATATTAAATTCAGGTGTCGCATTTCGACCTTGACACTTAGAATATTTCTGAAAAATTCAAGGTTCGCACTTGACTGTAAGAGAGATACATAAAGAGAGAAAAAAAAAAAGTAGAGGAAGAACTGGGGAAAGAGAGGGGTAGAGGCAGATGATGAATAAGAGAGATGAGTATGATACATATTCTTTATTAAAATTCAATATTAATACAATATAGGAATAAAAATAACTTTTATCATCAATAACTTAAATAGCCGAGCGGTTTAAGTGACCGCATACTCGGTGAAATCTCCCTGGAGTCAGGCACATGGTAAGACGGATCGAGTCCAGCTGAAGGCGACGACGAGCAACTCTGAAGCAGAAAAAATGGAGCAGTGCTGGTGGCTGGCTGTTGGCGAGCGCAAAGGGTCCTGAAACGTACACACGAAGTGATGGTCAACCTGAGGTTCATGATGCGAGAGGTTACACGCAGAGAGGACACATTGCGGAAGATGCATGCCGAACCCAAGAATCTACCCAAAAACCACAACATGCGAAAAAAACACCAAAAAAGAAAAAAAAATGTGAAAAAAAGCGGAAAAAAGGGAAAAAAAGGGGGAGGAGGAGGAGGAGGAGGAGGAAGGGGGAGGTGGAGAGCCTAAAAAAAACCCCTTAAGTCCCAGATCAATTTTTCTCTTTTCTGTTCAGCGTTGAAACTTTTTTATGTTTTTTAGTGTTCCCTCACACCAATTCCCAAAACCAACACTCGAATGAAATGAAGTCCACGTTGAAGTTTTCACAACGAGAAAAAATTACTGGGACTTAGTTAAAATTTTTAACTTTGTCCCAATAAAATTTTCTCGTTGTGAAATATTCAATGTGAGCCTCATTCATTCGAATGTTGGCTTTGGGATAATACAGCATGCATAAATAACTCGTCTGTCTTAATTGAAAAGGTTTCAGAAAATTTGGACTTAGAAAAAAAAATTATCTGAAAGGACTGAGAAAAAAAAATTATTCGAAAGAATTATGATCAGAAAATTTGGACTTAGAAAAAAAAATATCTGAAAGGACTTAGAAAAAAAAAAAATATCCAAAAAAATTTAATCAGAAAATTTGGACTTAGAAAAAAAAAATTATTCGAGAGAATTATTTAATTAATCGATGAAATGAAATGATATTAATCGAATCAAAATTGTTTATACAACTTGATAAAACTTGTGAAACCTTTACAATTAATCGAGACAAAAACAAATTTAGTTGACTTGAATAATATACAAATTATTAGAAAAAGCCATAAAAGAAATTCAATAAAACTTGTAAAATGAAATAATGAAAAATGTTCGAAAACTTGAACATTAAAAACTTCAAAACTGTATAAAGCTGATTGTTATCCTTTAAAAATCGAGTTAAATAATTTTTACAACTTGAATCGAATAATAAACGTGTAAACCAAACTATATTTTGTCTAATCATTCAAGTCAACTATTTGAAACTTTGATTGCATGTCTTGATCAAAACTGTTTTTAGCAATAAAAGAATAAAAATCTATAATTTTGCTATGCAGCAATTATTTAAAATAAAATTACAGTTAAAGTCTTTTAAAAGCTGTATTTAATTAACAATTTGGTAAGTCGTATTAAATATTTGAAATAATTTGATCAAAACCAACAATCGTGTTATCCATAAATAAGAATATACATGCAGTCAATATCGCTACAGGGAAAACACATGATTCTTGATACTGGAAATGTCAAATACAAATACAAATATTTTTTCTGTATAATAATGAACAAGAGGTGTGACGAAAAAAAGATTTTTTATAGAGAAATTTGTAAATTGTAACCAGATACCATCAATTTAGGAGTTACCTAAGGAAGAATGCTAGGGCCTCTTCAACAAATGAGTAATCGATGCTTACAAAAAACTGTTTTGGTTAACTAATAATTTGGTAATAAAAATTTAATATACATTTAAGAATTCTGAATTCCACACAAAATCAGTTCATAGTGTTATTTATAGAGCAAAAAAATCTCTGGTGGAATATTATTATGGAATTGTAATAATATAAATTACTTTCAATGTCTTTGATACATATGAAAAGTACAAACTTTTATCTTTTATATTGATTTAAAACATTCATAAAATTTTAATTCATAAGTAAATTGAAAAAAGTGAATCAACATGTTTTCCCCATAACAAATTAAATATGAACATAGTCTTTTATACATATGTCTGCCAAATTAATTTAAAATCTTTTATAAGCATAATAGTTGTAGTTGAATAAACAAAGAATATATTGTATTTTATGCATTAAAAATTAACAAAGTATATCTTATTAAAGAAAATGATATTGACTCAAATATAGAAGTATAAACAATATTTTCAGCAGATATATGTATACAACTATATTAATAATCCATGAGCCAGAAAATATTTCACTAAAATATATACAGACTGCTTTATAAATGATATCGGATAACAAAGGGACAAGTTCTCAAAAAATCTTCCAATCAATTTTCATTTATTCATTGCATTTAATATGAAAAACAAGCATTAAATACATATTTAATAAGAATATTATTACAAGCATAAAAGTATCATATGATACAAAGTCGGTCAATAATTGTAAATTCTGTTCAGAAAATAAATTATAAGTAATATCTTTTTATTTATTTCTATTCAAATCATAGTTTTATTGAAGATGACAAACAATAATGTATCGAAATAAAGATCAGAAAAACTTAATGCATTTATATATATATATATATATATATATATATATATACATAAGTTAAATATTGAATATTTAAAACACTATAGGCACAACAGATATGGTACGATAAATGCCTGTATATAATTCCAGAAATATATCCTTTGACTCGCTTTGTATAAAACATGCTTTGCACTTACATTGTTCGATATCCTCTACGACAGCTCCCAGAACACAAATCCAATACACGAACCACCTCTAGAGCATCTGCCAGAAATCTCAAGTACTCGACACAAAATCACTACTTTAGAACCACTGCATAACTTTAGTCTTTTACAAGTCAATTTGACCTGTTGGAATTGTCCGAGTAAATTCTTTGCATAATACACGACACACGACTTATATTAGAGACTTTCGTGAATTTAGAATTCGATATAAAGAGATATGTGTTGGAAGTACTCAAATATAATCTACAAAAGCACATATATAAATTATACTATTGATAATTGCATGTATATAATTAAAGGATACATTGGCGCTGTAAATGAATTAACAACCTACAAAAGCACATATATAAATTATACTATTGATAATTGCATGTATATAATTAAAGGATACATTGGCGCTGTGAATGAATTGTTTAATTATAAAATTGATTCAAAATGGAGACCCTGAAAGAGATACTTATCAAAGGCACCTCCACACATATCCATTTTTTCCGCTTTTAATTAACGTTTCGCAATAAATTTATTATATCAAAATGATCTACTAAATTAATTACACGTTTTGATGCATAAATTAATTAAAACTAATCAAGGATTTAATTAAAAAAACGTTAATTAACGATAGCACATGTTAATTCACGAAAATCTATTTGACAACTGACACAATTGAAGTTAACAACATGTGTCAAAATATTTGTCGTCATTCGTATAATTTAGAGCGCGAAATTCAAACTTTAAATTCAAACTTTGTAAAATTCACTTATATTCGCCAAAAGTGAATGGATTTGTTTGAAATGTATAGCAATCCAAAGACTATTCAAATCACATATCCAAAGACTATATATACACTTTGCTTTTTACCGTAAATATTCAAATCTTATTTTGGAAAAATAAAATCGGGAAATAAAATCGGAGAAAAAATTTTGTGAAAAAACTTGAGTACAAACATGAATCGCGGTACTTGTGTAGTAAGTTGCTGTTTTTTTGCTAACTTTATTAGAAAAATATCTGAGTTAATATTTTTTTAATTTAATCAACATATCAGCAAACAACATACTGAAGTTTCAACACCCTAGCACAAACAACAAACACATGCTAGGCCAACAAAACCAAATTATCCATCACATCTTAAATCTACCATATTAATTTTTTATAATCTTACCTTTTCGTCAGCCAATGTGTAATATGCAGTAATTTCACTTGTTCCTTGGCGTATTTGCTCAAATTGAATAAGAAGTCTGGATACAACTTCACTTTTGTTTGTCTCAAATGCAAAATATCACACAATTTCATTAATGAAATTGTCGTGGCGTCGAGTGTTAGGAGGTGAGAGGCGCTGGAGAAAACGAGGTAGCAGGTTCGAGCCGTGGTAACGACAAGGTAAGGGTATGAGTTCTTAACGCAGATAAGCATTAGGTAAGGTAGTGTAAAGTAAGAAAAGAGATGGTAGAGTGAACGTGGTAAAGAGTTAGGTGGAGAGAGAGGGGTAGAGGGAGGAATTAAAATATAAAATACGCGTTTTGAAAAAATACATATGTCATAAAAACGCATATTTTATGCCAGATTTCCTCCCTACCGCTTTCATCCCACATCCCAGATAGGGAAATTAAAACACTTGGTTTGGTAATTAACACGTTCGCGCTGGCGTTGGCAACCGGTAACCCGTACTAAGCTATTCTACTAGGCGAAGCGGTCCACCGGTAGTGCGCGTTTCAAAGGCAAAATAACTACGCGTCGTCTCACAGCACAAACATATCGAGATCGGCACCGGCGTGAACGTGTTAAATACGCTAATAACAGTGGACATATCATAATTATAATGGCAAATATTCTTGAGCAAAATAAGAAAAACATGAAAGATTTAAAGAAATTATTAACTTTAAAAGAAACTTGTTTTTTGTTGTTAAAGTGAATTGAGTTAAAGTGTATTATTTAAAATGAACTAATCAACACTTTAAATAATAATTTGTATCGTATCAACCACTTGAAATTTATAATTAGTTGCTATGCAATTAGTTAAAAAGAAATCTTATACTATATTCTAAATATATTTAAGTGCTATTAAAATACATATTTAATTTAAATTTAACTTTAACTATAGAATTATAAATATTATATTATATTCAATAATTAATAAAATAATATACTAAAATGAAATAATTAACACTTATAATATTAGTATATTTGGTTTCAACTATTTAAATTAAATAAATAGTTACTGTCAGAGGCGTAGCCTGCCTTAGCGGGGCCCCGTATCAAAATCTGTTTGGGGACCCCCTCATGAAGAAATTTTTTTTCATAAAATATAAAAATACATAAAATTAAAAGAATATTTATTTATCATTTATTAATCTAATTCTCTCTAATTTTCTAAATTTTTTACAAATGATCTCAGATACTTACTCTCCTTGCCTTGTTTGGAAAAACTGAATCATTTAGTGACTTTAAATTTTATAAAGTTTTTGTCTCTAGGAACATGTCTGGTAGATGTTTCAGTCCTGAAGTTTTTACGTAATTTTTACGTTAACTTAGCAATTGCGATTGTAACTGGAAAGGCCAAACCTATGCAAACCGATGCAAGCCTATTGCATTCATCATTGTATCTTAATAAAATAAGATTTCTTAGATGTATTCAAACCTATTTCTTGAACCATCAATTGGTCATGATCATATGAGACATATTTACAGTATTTCTTTACAGTAATTCAGTTGACAGTAAACGTTGCCGTAAATGTTTATTAATTCTCGATTTCAATAAGGCAAATGTCACTACTTAAGTCGCAAAAGTTTAGAAGTCTTTGTTTGATTTGTGAAATTAATTTATCCAAACAGCAATAGCATATATTAAAATAAAATTTCGGGTCTAAAATTCTCTCATCTTGTGATAACTCATCATAATAACACTTCATTATCTTTTGTCTTTTGTTCTTTAAAATAGTTATTGCAATCCATCTTTTTTGCAAATTATTTGGATTAATTTAGAAAACCAATTCAATATATTTTTATATATTAATTCTCATAGTCTATTCAATGGATTACTTAATAAAATACTAGCTTTTTGTAGGTCATTACTGGCATGTTGTAGAGTTATCAGAATATTATCATATTTATCAGAATATATCTATTAAACTTACGCGTCATGCAGACAATTCAGGTAGTAACAAAAACAAATATAAAAATATTTTAAATATAACTATAAAAATTCCAAATTCCAATTTTATATGAAGAATTTATAAACTGGATTAGTTTTATAGATTTGTCCATATCTGCACAAGAAGATTAACTTATCGGATGAGCAAAAACTTTACTAATTGAATTGATTGCTAGAGCTTGCAAAAATATTGCAGCAGAAATAAATTCTTTTAAAGAGTTAGGTAAAGTTGAAGTTCAATACCTCTCGATAACAAAAGAAAATGCAAACTACGTTAAAATTATTAATTTTTTTGAATAATTGTTGTTTTGCTTTCTGCTTGCGCTCGTTGGGGGCCCCCTACGGGCTGATACGGCGGTAGTTACGCTCCTGGTCACTGTGCTAATTACAAGTAAAAACAAAAATTTTAGATTATAGTTTAAATTTGTTCAAGCACTATTAAAAACATAGTCAACGTAATTAAATTATTATTATTATTAATATAAGTAGTGTTTTATATGAAATCTGATATGTCGAAAGTTACTATAATTACATTATATTTATTGAATATAGTGGAATTACGCACATTAATATTTCATATGGCATTTACTTTAAATATCAAACAAGTCATACAAAAGTAAGTGTTTCAATTATATATGACTATATGAAATGAAACACTAATAGCTTAATTAGTTTGATTCAAAACAATATTTAATATCACAATTATTTTTATTTATTATTACATTTTTTTTTAAATTATTGGCTTCCGCTTTACAGCATTTTTAGCCACCTACATTATTCATATTATTTTTCATCGTATTCTATACAATTCTTACATATATATTTCTTATACATTCATCATATATATACTATCTCTTCTTATATCATATGTCTTCCATTCAATTTTCTTTCTTTAACTCCGTTCAATTTTTATTCTTCTTCTTGTTTCTCAGTATGTTCTTCTCATCTTCTAAACTTCTTTTTTCAAAATTTTCAAAATTATAGGCAGTTACCGAAAAAACAACTTGCGGATCATTTATATAAATTAGTAGTTCAAACCAATTATGTTGGAGTTTTGAGGCAGTGATGGTTGGATTGCAAGAATCTGAAAAAAAAACATGCTAGTAAAGCAAACAATGGTATTGTTATTTGAATAAACAAACACTTCATAAAATATGGAAAAGTGCCTTGTAAAAGAGCTTCTTCAGACTTTATAAACCTTTATAAAAAAATTAACGTTATGTAAAAGCTATGAGCAATATTTGATCCTTACTTGAAAATGTGTACATTTTATATGCTATTATATGTATATACTGTGTTATATATATATATATATATATATATATATATACATTCGCTGAAAAAATCTGGTAAATCCTTTACCATAACTGAAGCATTTTCTTCAACTGGTTTAATTTATTAATTAGGCTTTAATTCATTTTTGTGATCTTTAATATTAGGCACTTGTTACTCCGAGTGATGTTCTCTGTTCTTGTAATATTCCAGTTGACAAACAACCGTTATATATTATACCTAATGGCTAATCAAATACATCTGAAGAGAAATGACAGAATTACAAATTTGTAGTTTAATTAATTTACAAAATATCATTAATTGATAAAACAAATCAAGTAACTTGATTTTCACTCATTAATTGATTGAATGATTATATTTCCAACAATTTGATTGATTTAATATAGTGTGACCTAGATGTGATTTTATTCAAATGCCCAGAAATATAATGTAACAATTTACATACAATTTTTGATTGGTATTTACTTTTATCTACTTGTTAAATTTACTTTTTATTAGTCTATCTATATCATTCCAGTTTGTAGTCACATGTCGAATGCAGATGCTTTCGAATTTGAAAAAGATGTATTGCGCTATTGCTAAATTATACTAATAACTATATTTGTTTATTATTATAAAAAACAATTCTCTGAAAGTTTTAGCCTTTAATATTGTCTTTTAGATAAAGCGCAATTCAAGGTTTTGGATGGAAACAGCATGAACAAATTTTCAAAAAAATTGCGGTGTCAAATTTTCAATAAAAATGACACAAATTTCTACTTTTAATTCATTTGTCGCTAAGTTATATCTAAACAAAATTATTTTTTATTTTCAAAAATTTTTCCATGCTATTTCCATACTAAGTTTGGTTGAATTGCGCACTATCTGCAAGTTAATATTTAGAGCTAAAACTTTCAGATAATTGTTTTTCATCAATTTGGAACCATTTGAGCCTTTGGGAGCAAGGAAATTCGAAAATGTCCATATCCAAGACCACCCTTATATATATATATATATATATATATATATATATATATATATATGAGTAAGTTCTTCAAGGGCAATACATCAAATAAAAGACAAATATTTAGAAGTTAATCTTTAATTTTTTCCAAACGTTTTGACATAGGATTTTATGGCATCATCAGTGGATCTACAGAATGAACATTGAGAAATTAATATATACTAAAAAAATCTAAAAAATTGATCAGATATTATATGGCTCTCTAAAAAAAATTTAATAGATAGTTCTTATAATTTTGCTCACTATTTCGAAATGGATAAACCTGTCTGAAAAATAATCAACACATATTCCCGACAATTGAATCATTCAATCGGTCGATTCGTCTCAAAACCTTCGATAAAAAAAAACGCAAATACACATGCATACATCCATTTTTCTTAAGGTATGCCAAAATGTTCAGAAGGTTTTGCAACGTAAATACTTAACAATTTCACTTACGTTTCGTTTTTCGAATTACTATAACTTACCCGTGAAGGGAATGCCAATTGGTGGTCAAAAATGATCAATGGACATATAAGCCCACCGAATTGTCAGATTATTTTTTACAAAAATTTCAATAATCAGTAGAAATTTTGTTTTAATTTTAGTTTAGGTTCAGTTTTATCTTACAGAATTTATTATAAACGTATATAAAAATTATATACAAACAAAGAATTAATTAAATTATCACAAAATAACAATTAATTTATTAATATATTATTTTAATTCCCGAAATAAAATCAGAAACCAATTTAAAGCATTTTGTATGTAAGATTCACCTTAATAAAGTTACAAAATACAAACAGAGCTTCAATATTTCTCCAAAAAAGAGCTTATCAATTTGATAATTTTTATTTTAAACACGATACATCAATAGAAATATTAATGAGGCGCCCTCGAATAAGTTTGATTAGAAAAAGAATAACATTCTATTTCATAAAAAATTATCTAGATCAGGATCAATTCTTAAGATAAATTGCCGTGACAAATTTTGGCATTTTGAAAAATTTGCCGCTCTCCAAATTGTGCCGGTCATGGGGTAATCCAGCTCTATATATATATATATATATATATATATAATATATATATATATATATATATATCAATATATATATATATATATATATATATATATATATATATCAAAT
This sequence comes from Ctenocephalides felis, assembly GCF_003426905.1. Classification (NCBI taxonomy): domain Eukaryota; kingdom Metazoa; phylum Arthropoda; class Insecta; order Siphonaptera; family Pulicidae; genus Ctenocephalides; species Ctenocephalides felis. The sequence continues at coordinate 47,754,233 of NW_020537758.1, forward strand.
ATATATATATATATATATATCAATATATATATATATATATTATATATATATATATATATATATATATATATATATATATATATATATATATATATATATATATATATATATATATATATATATATATATATCTATATATATATATATATATATATATATATAATACTGGATTATGCTATAAATCGTGTTATTTGCGATTTATTCGCCAATAGGTAGAAATATAAAAATGAATGTTTTTTGTAGTTATTTTTGGCTAATTTGACTTCAGTTCTTCTCCGAACACTGTCTACCCCGAATGCAGAGCACTTGTAAAATCAATGACAATAATTTAGATCGTTTATTAGTATTTTCACACATTAATACATTCAAACGCTTGTAAATTTTGAGTTGAGATAGGTGTTTGCATATAAATAAACTGAATCGACAAATCTAGCAGGGCAAATTTTCAACGTATCTATTTTCGGGTTATGATATACGATTATTAGAGGTATTTAATTTAGGTCGAGTAACTCAAAAACTAGTTGAACTAAATTTGTAATGTTGGACTTATTATATTTATTTGTATTATTGTATTCGTATTTTCAATTTTTTTGTATCGCCCACAAGTTATTTTTCCTGTGGCTCTATCCTAAATGATGTGCGCGTAGATTTGTTTATTAAGGTAATAAGAACGTTCCTATTAGCATATGTACATATGCAATTAAAAAAATTTTTTTTCGAAATATATAATTTAGAAATCGTACTCGTATTATTGTTGGTCGATTTTATATTGTATTGCGATATCTTTTGAAATCATTATTATGATTATTGGTTAATAATATTACTGATTTGTTATGTTATAATTACCATTTTATATGAAAAGACGTACCAAAATTTCATTTAAAAAAATATTATCAATCCTCAAACAACCACATTATAAACTAGATTAACAATATTGACACGAAACAATCGAAATGTGATATACAGCTGAATAGAGTGGATTGAAATTGCAATTGATATATAGTATGCCCATTCACCATTGCTGTGTGGTTGTTCAAATTGCACATGTTACTTAATGGTGCGTTCGAATAATTTAACAGTATTTTGTCACGTTATTAATTGCAAATAGCTACATATTTGAAGAGTAGCTATAGGTACATATTCATACAAAATGAAAACGGGAGGATTTTGAGTTATTTAATTGAGACTAACAATCTATAGTTAAACTAGCGAATTACATAAATATAATAATTACAAAAGTCTTTTAGATTTTTATCATTTATTTATTGAACGCAATCAAAATTATAAGTTTATAAAATGAACATGAGTTGAAGGGATGAAGTAATTTTGTTTCATTTTTATTCATATATTTTTGTATTGCGAAGATGACGTATGGATGTATAATACATGTATGTAATGTTGCGAAGTGAAAATTAGTAGAAAATTTTCTATCAAAAATATAAACTTTATTATTTAATTTTTTAACAGCATGTCTATCACAAATGTACATACAGATGTTATACTTTGTTTTTGTTTTTTCAAATGAGTTATGGTAAACATATTTTAATGTTGATGGATAAGATGATATATTACATAAGACTTTATTTACAAAACTTAATGTTTTCCAAAACTGATGGAAGAGTATGATGATGATCCGTGTCCGCCCGCGAATCCTCCGTGTCCACCACCGTATCCATAACCGCCTCCGTAGCCGCCTCCAAGACCGCCTCCCAGACCACCGCCGAGACCACCTCCGAGACCACCGCCAAGCCCGCCACCGAATCCTGCTCCACCGCCAAATCCAGCTCCACCGCCAAATCCGCCACCGGCACCACCACCACCGCCTCCTACGGCTACTGGTACTACAACTGGTGTGGGAATGTTAACTGGGAATGGAGCAGCAACGGTGACTGGGTATGGAGCGGGTACTGGCACTGCCACACTTTGTGTGACTGGCACTGGCACAGCCTGTGGAACTGGCACTGGGACGGCACGTGGCACCGCCACTGGCACGGCGCGGGGTACTGCAACTGGTACAGCTTGAGGCACAGAGACTGGAACAGCTCTTGGCACGGACACTGGCACGGGTTGAGGGACTGGTACTCCAACGGTGCGTGTTACAGTCACTGGGTAAGGTTGTGGTACGGCGTATGGAATACCTTGTGTCACAGTAGTAGTTACGTGACTGCGTGTGCCAAGGGTGACTGGACCACCAAGACCAGCACCGCCACCACCGCCGCCGCCGCCACCTCCAGCGCCGCCTCCGAATCCTCCGCCAAATCCAGCACCTCCGCCGAATCCGGCTCCGCCGCCAAATCCACCGCCGAGTCCACCGCCGAGACCGCCTCCAAAACCACCTCCATATCCGCCGCCGTATCCTCCACCGAGGCCGCCGTGTCCTCCAGCGGATAACAGTAAGGCACCGCCTCCGTGCGTGCCGAGTCCGGCCAGACCGCGTTTCTCTTGTTTCTTTTCGGCTACATCACCGCAGCTCACCACCGCCAGGCACAATGCTAATACCTAAGGATAATAATGAGTTTGTGCTTACCTTCAAAATATCAGTTAATTAGTCCATTCAAACAACTATTCAAACTACTCTTAAACTCAAATTGATTACATCGGATCATTAAACGAGATTATTTTATGCAAGGAATTTTAGCGGTAGTTGAAAAACTTTTTAATTATCACAGATAATTTAAACACGATAAACGTTTGTATTAGATTAAGGATAAATAGATACGTACCACAAAAGGTTTCATGATGTATTTAGATTGACCAAACCAACTCGAATGATACTGCACATTGGCTGCATTTGCCTTATATACCTCGCGTAAGAATTTCACAGATTTTCGCACAGATGCACAAACACACGCACCCATACATAGGCAGCGCCTGAACGACTTTCGGTTAAGAGAACGAGAACGAGATCGAGATCACGCTGATCGAGTACGTGCATACATCCAAAGGGTTATTACGTATAGAGAAACATTACATGGAATGACCGAACACATAGAAAAAGCTGCAGTCGCTTATTACATTTCCCGCTCCCAATACCAACAGAACCGAGAGTAATCTCGTTGCAGGGAAAACATAATACATCCATATGAGAGGTGTAATACACCTCCTTGATCGAGTAGCGTAAGAACGCCCGAGATGTTACATGTCCAAGATATTAACATTTTCAGCACCTCACAACGACAAAGAAAACTAAACGATAACATGATCGATCAATAGGACGGCAATATTACATCAGATGTCATCCGCATTTATTCAATGCAATTTTTACGATTCTACACTAAATGTAATTGAATTATAAACATACTTAAGTGAGACAAGTGCGACCTCTGCCACCGCATGGGGCTACATACGCACTAAGATAGTTCTGGGCTGATTGATGCAAAAAAATGTACGTGGATATTCATATATAACAATAGATGAATAGGTAAATTTTGCTGTTGGCCACGGATTCCTTCGGATGTTTCTGCATTTTTCTTCATACAAATCATTTTAGGACGGCGTTTGTAATTGCATCTAAAGCCACATTCAGCACTAAAAAGGCCACCAAGTGTAGATTGATTTATACTAAATTAAACGAATAATATTTACTTCTAATATATTGAATGTCATATTTTTTGAGAACAGAATTCAACAAACGAATGCAAATTTCTTGCACTTCCCGTACAGTAATTCAAAATTTGGAAAGCTCAAAGAAAAAAAGATCTATTTTGAAAATTTGATATTTTGAAAATTTTGAGAACGTTTGAAAAATTTGGTTTTTGAAGAATGCATTTCTTAAAAATACTGATATATTTTGAAAATTCGAAAATTTTGAAAACTGAATTTTTTTAAATTTTTTCTGGTGAAAGTTTTGAAGTTTTTGATACCAAGTCATGTCGGAATCATACCTTCAAAAATATCTATTTTTTGACCGCCAAATATCGTTTTTTTAATTTTCCCTGAATCTCCGAAATCGCTGGGCCTGCCTTTGCAAAAAGATAATCATTACGTCAATACAACAGGAATGCATTTTCGATCATTCAATTGGATGCTTTGTTCTCACGCAAACTTAATTGCCCTTTTCTTCATTTTGAAATTTGGTTACTGTAATTACTGTAACTTACTGTATAGCAATTAAATTAACAATTAATACCAAAACAAATGGAAAAGACATTCCTTCGGCCTATTGTTTGAAATTGTTTTTTAAAAATTTTATTTTTGTACTAAATTTACGAACAAATTATAGACTATTGCGTTCGGATATATAAATATAAGTTGTAAAGTAGTCTAAATACTCGTAGATACATATAAAGATGACGATTGCGAATTATAATAGCTACAAATATTAATTATTTCGGTGCATCTCCTGGAAACATACTTTTATTTTATTACAAGCACAACCATACATTATATAGCATTGGCAAACGATATAAAATAAAATGTAACATAAAAAACTGATGATTTTTTTGAAATAGCTGTGAGAAATTGTTAGTTAAATAAATTGAACTATGGAATAAATTAATAAAAAATTATTTCGCATAACTCCCTAGTTGATTTTTTCCATTTAAAAAAAATGGCCAGTTGCAAGATTTTAATCATATTAATTAGGATCATCCATGTAATAGAAAAATGGCTTACGAATGTAATGATTTAAAATATAAAATCATGAATGAAGCTTAAGGATTTAGTAAAAGTATACTATTTGTGGACACGAAAACTTACTATAATTTGGATTTGATAACTTTAAATGATTTCACAAATAATTACCATCAAACCTAGACGTCTAATCAATGGATTGGCATTCCTTGTAGACATTCTCAGTAAATACCAAAAAAATTGCTGATGTTTCACGATTAAATAGGTGCAAAAATTAATTTCAAATAATTTACAGCCGTTTTTACTTAGGTAACAGGGTTATTATGAATTGCACTTGAAACCTAACCTTTCTCCAGCACTATTGTTTAGGAAGTTTCTACGTGGGTGCATGCATTTCAATGCCGCCTACATCTTACACATTTTAAAATTCTATAAAAAATCATTTATACACAATTTGGTAGAAATTAGTACTATTGAATTATTTATATATATTAAAAATATTCAAATATTTAGGTGCTTCCCATGGTCATTATTTTATATTTAAAACTGTAAGCAAATACTTTTTGCAAAGTTTTTACTAATTTGCAGCGCCGAATATTTATTCCAGTTAATCAGAATTATGGTAAATAATATTTAATAAGGTGACCATATTTTTTACACCAAAACCGAGACAACAATTATTAGTTATGTTAATCTCGGACAAGTTGGGTAATGGGGTGTCATTTATGTTAAATATCTATAAATATAAAAATGATTTACAATAACGAATACAATAGGAATACAATAAAAATCTGTTTTTTTAATGATCCAATGTTTTTTAATAAAAATAACTTAGTATAGGTTTCATTTTTTTTTCAATTGTATTTAATACATTATTGCTTTTAAATCTTGTATAAAATTTTGTTAAATTTTCTTAGTAAGTATCTTAGTATTAATTTCGAAATCATGATTTTTGATAATTTTCGTAAAATTGGGAAAGTTTAAAATTACTAAAGTTATTCTGCATTCATAATTTTCTCATTCATAACATATTTTATATAAGCATACTCATTTTATATATAATTTTCAAATATTTAATGGATAATTGTAATTTTATCATCAAGCAAAAGTTCATCATTGCAAAGTTCCAATTTAAACCTATATTTTTCGAAAATCCGAGGCAAAAGATCTAAATTCGAGATAAATATTGTTTTCAAAAAAGCCCGGGACACTATGTGAAAATTCGGGACTACCGCGGCCAAACCGGGACGTATGGTCTCTTAACCTTATATTTAAGGAAGTTGAATGATCTTTCTAAATTTTTAACATTATTCGTAAAACCCAACATAAAAGCACTTTAGTTTAGAATTACTATTTAATGTATGAATTTTTCAATAATTTGGACATCGATTTTGTATTATTTTATTTATAATATATAGGTATTGCATTATAAACATATGGTTTACACTAACATTTTATAAAAACTACAATTATCTTTAAAACATTTACTATACTTCAACAAATAAATAAATATAAAACAGATGCAAATGCATTTCATTTTTGAAATGCATGAATGTATCCCGCTTAAATTAATTTAGAACCTAATAAATAAATACTCATTAATAGTAATTGCAGCACATATATAGACACGGTTTGAAATAATTATTACTGTAATTTACAAACAATGAAAACATTAAAGTTTAATAAGATTTCGCTCTAGAGAAATTGCACAAATGATTCGTACAATATTGCATAACTAGTAGGATACGTGTTTTTGTAAAATCACGCTATAGTGCAATACATTATTGAAATTTATTTAAATAAAGATACTGAATTTTAGAATAGCTGTTATAAAACGATAAAAAAACATGCTAAGTTGGATATTATCGTAAAATTTAATTTAAAAAAATCTGGGAAAGAAATGTATTCCAATATTATTGTACTAGATATACTGTTATCGTATCAAAGACAAAATGAAAATTTTTAATATTCAATTATTTTCTGTATTATTTACTTCCCGTAGGGTAGTTATAGTAATGGGCCGAAATTTCAAGATAAAAATGTTTGCATATCTTCACGTTTGGAAAATTTCTGAACATTATGGCATATCTCAGAAAAAATAGATACGAGTGTGTGTGTGTGTTTTGTATGTCCACATTTTTACGTTTTCCGCCGCACGGATCAACCAATTTGAATGGTTTAAAAAGCATTCGATTCCTATTGATAGGAAGATGTGCTGATTAGTTTTTGGCAAGCTCAGTATCTCCAGCCGTTACGGAGATACTGAGCAAAAACTGTATCCGATTTGAATGATCTAAAAAACATTCAATTCGAAATGAAGAGAAGTGATGATTAGTTTTTGGCAAGGGCAGGCCCAACCGTTTCGAAGATAGGGAGCTAAATGTACAAAAAATGACATTTTTTGAGAGAACTAAGCATCCGGTTTGAATGATTTCAAAAATTTTCTGCTTGTGTTGGGAAAACAATTGCTTTTGGAAAAACAAATTTTTGTATATCGAAAATAATTCAGATTATCTTGTTAAAGTTCTAAAGGTCACTTATATACATTAAATATATATTATCTTTGTTTATATAATTCAGTTTATATAATTCTTATAAATATTAGACAATGTTACAGTATTTATAGTAATCTATTTGGAAACATTTAATATTCCTCGAACATTTCGTTACGGTACGAGAAGTTCCAGCAATTTGCCTAAATGAACGATGACATACACCACTAGTTGGTTTTCAGCAACTAATCAATATTTTTTTTTAATTATTGTTTTTACTCATTTCGGCATGTGAATATGATACCAATTATCCTCAAGTATCGACAAAGGATATCTTAAAAAGTTTTAATGTATAACTTTATAAAAATTTTACCAAATTAATACTTAATATATATATATCAAAAATATTATGAAAGCTTTTTCTACCGATTCTTTATTTTAAATATTAATATCAATTTCATTTGTTTTTCAAATTATTAATACAATGGTATAATGAACATATATTAAAAATAATAATTCTGCAAATATTTGTGATAAGTCTAAGATATTCTTTATAAAATACATCAAAATATCTCTTCAGATATCTATACAGTGATTGACTCAGTATTGTCCAATAAAAATGAAAAGTAGAATTTTCCCAGAGTTTCTCTATATCTATTATTAATAGGCCATCAAATCAGCTTTATCGATAGATATATTGTAGTCGGTATCTTTAACTGAAACCCACTCTTAACAATAATATATGAGAATAAATTTTTTATTGTTATATAAATCTCGGAAAGCATTTGCTTACACTTTATGATGATATATTAACATGAAAGCTGTCAATGAGGTTCTAGAACACAAAGACGAAGTATTATTAATTGAATAATTCTAATCACAGTCTGCCTTATTATCCATTGCGACTAAAGTTATGCAACTTTGCACAACACAATGTGCAAACTGGAAATAGCGAAATCAGTTTATAGGCATTCCATTAGGCTTAGATTGGCGGTAATTAACTCAAATGAATTGAGTCAGTTTTTGTCAGTTTTAATTAGATGAACAAGAATCGAATTGGTACATTAACAGTTTGAGACTCAAAAATGATAAATCTTAACTTCATAATGTTACTAAGACAATATCAAATTTTATAATATTTGCTAGGCTTTTTAACCTGAAATAACAAAAGTGCCATCATTATAGATCTCTGTGAGTTGATAATCACATATTTCAAACCAGAAAATTGGTTATATTTAGTGGGGAATTTGTTATAATTAGTGTTTGCTAATTATTTGTTTGCTAAAGTAGTAATTATTTGTTATAATTACTACTTTTGATGCAAAACTTAAATTCGATAGTGAGCTTCTAAAAATGATTATAATATAGCAGTAATTTACTGTAAACGCATTTTGCTTCACCATACACGAAGTGTTTTAAAAATGATCACAATGATAATACTGGATCGATATTTCGATGATGAGCTTTATCAAGCTTTAGCTCCAGAATTCCCGTGAAAACATTTTTTTAGTTTTTCTACTATTGCATATGCTTTACTCTAAATTATGTTTTACATGCAAATGGGTTGTAAAAATCTGTACTGCTCCACATATTTTTTACCCATAATTATTTTTCACTACTTCTTTGATGACTTCATGATTTACTATTTATTAACTTGCCGGAGGAAAAATTAATATCCTCGCTGGAAAATCAAATTTGTTATCTTCATGTTTTTTCGATGTTTTAAGTCATTTTGAATGAGACCCAAACTTGGAACAAGTCGAATAGGATTTCGAAAATTTAAAACATTTGATGTATCTCGGTAAGAACTAGCATTTATCAGTTTTGTGCAACAATCGACCAAACCCTTAATTACAAATTACAAAAAATACTTACAAATTATAAAGAAAAAAATTGAAAATGGGGAGTAAGTGATTAGAAAATGGTTTGTTTATTTCGAGGAATTAATTTGTAACTTTTGCTTTTGTAGCTAATGTTTCGCATCTGATTGACTTTGAATGTGGAAGACATATGCGTGGTTAGGGTTATGGAAATAGAACAAATATGAAAAATGGAAGCAAAATTTACTTTAAAACAAAAACAAACAGAACCCATGCTCTAAATTTAATTATTTTAATAATTTTAACTATGCAGAAATAATACTGATACAAACATTATTAGTTTTTTTTTAATATAGTTCAAGAACTAAATAATTTTTTGCATCTACTACTAATCTTTGAGCAATTCTCTTAAAATACGTAACAAATTTAACTTTAAAACAATCTGATACTCTAGAATCTGATGGGAAAGTAAAGATGAAAGCAATTCGGCCTTACGATATCAATAAGGATGCAATTTTGGATATTGTAAATACTGAAAAATTAAATTAAGTTAAAATTTAAAAAATCTAATATAAAATACGAATGGAATATTTGAAAATGAAAGGCTTTCTTTTTGCTTTCTAGGCATAACTTGTTCAATAGAATCAAATGCATATAAAATCTTCAAAATAAATAAGTAAAATGTTTCAAAGGCCAAATAATAATATTACACATATATTAGAAATAATTGAAAATTAAAAAATATTTGATTATTATCAACCCGCGAATTTCCTCGATTTTCTAAATAAATTTAAAATCAATGTATTTTATACGCTCTTGATTATATATAATTTTGTGTATGAAATCCAGAAGGGTTACTAAAATTAATTGAGAAAATTTACTTAATTATTTATATAATTTTAATGATAAACTGTTAAGAGTTTAAATCATCGGGGGGCGCTAGAAAAAATTTGCATGCAGGAGCTGAGGACGCCAGAATTAGCCCTATATATATATATGTGTGTATATATATATATGTATATATATATATATATATATATACATGTAATTGATGCAACTTTTAAAGTGATGTTGCTATATTAACTAAGGAAATTGAAGGTGAATTTTCTTCAATGTAAAGAAGCTTTTAAAGTTTAATCGTGCACTTCATGGTATATCGATTTCAAAACAAGGTACGCAATAAGTTAATCATCAAATTGCTATAGTAAAAACTTCAAATAGTACAAAGTAGTATCAGAAGTATGACAAATTAAAAGATAGAGAAAGAAGCATCCATTGGAGTTAATGCATTAAAATGGAGTAGACCACTAGGGTGACCTATATCATGTCATATGTAGAACTCCAGTACTATTGCTGGAACTATTAATGAGCACAATAGCTTTTAATTTTTTTTTCATTGCTATTTAATTATTGTGAAACAATGGTAATTCGATTTTCTTTGTAAAATTGTAGGATATTCTGGTTTAAAAGTTAAGTATAAAAAATATATATTTCGTTTCGAACAGCAGTCAGAACTTGAGTCACATCAGCTATTATGCTAATTCAATACTAGATCGGTTTTACTGATGGCAACCCAAACTGTTGTCTCATCTCTATGTGATAAATTTTATTATTACAATTTCTGCAATATGGCAGATATTTTTATTGATGCAGCAATGCCGGATGAGTGCTATTTACACTTGAAACGTTATTGTTACATACATTTCCAAGTGAAAACTAATGCCACCACTGATTGACAATAGATAACTCGTAGCAGGATTGAACCTCGGGACACCTGATTTAGACGTTCTAGATATTTACCAAAATTAAGTAATGATTCAATTACAATATGTTTTAGCGACCTATGCTTTTTACTCTTTAACATATGGTCAAGTCTGTCCGTGTTCTAGAACGAATAATATTAAAACAGGATTAGCATAACACTCGATTCGCCGAAGGTAATGTGTTACAGTTGCACAAATACATAAGTTTATGTTTCTGTGTGTATATGCTGTGAGCTATGCATAGGCAAAACAAGTAACAAAACTAACACCGAAGTTATCTACGCCTATTCCTGAAGGCTTCGAGTGAAAGTTAAAATTGTGTTTTTAACAGAAAACCATGCAACCGACGTCCGACGGTAGGGTGGAGCCTACATACCATGATCTAAATAAGTGCGAAGAACTCGCAGTCGATCCGGCGAGAGAAGAACGCTTGTAACATACACATACACACATAAAAGTATATATATATAATATATATATATATTTATATTTATATTTACATATTCTATATACAAATAAATGTATCAAGTTTCATCATTTTATAATATACCTACAGATGAAAACGAAATATAATACATATATCACAAGATAGTTGAAACATAATAGAGAGTAATTTTTATAAACAAATGTAGATCTGATCGACTCATTTTTTAATATTAACACGTTCGTGGACAGTAAAACTTTCAGGAACGTACAAAAATAAACAGACATTATTAATTTCCCGTAAAGAGGCGCCCATTAATCACGAACGCTTTTAGGGGGAGGGAGGGTTAGACAAAAAATTACGAAAACGGGGGTGGGAAGGGTCTAAGCTTGGTCTAAGTACCGTTTACTTTTTACATAAATTTAAAAAAAACTAGTTGGTTTGGTATTAAGCCTTGAGGCAAGTTACGTAAACTTCCCGATATGTGTAAATAATCGACTTAATCAAAAAAAATGTGTAAATAATATACTTCATCAATCCTACTTTTAAAAAAAACGATAATCATGTTAGCAAAGTTTGACGATTTTTTAAAATTAAACTACTTGTCGTAAGGCCGTAATATTACAGTAAGTTCTGTAAGACCATGATGTATATCGCCAAAAAAAGTTCCATGAAAATCGGCTTAAATTTTTTTTTCAACAGTTCATTACAAGAGAACGGCTCGGTAGATTTTCACCTAAAATTAATCAGTACCATTCCCAACTAATATCTTTCGAACAGTTTTTGATTTTTTAAAATCGGTTCGGTAGGATGAGCTCAAATGTGGATGAAAAGTTTAACACTTTTTTCAACAGTTAATTACAAGAAAACGGCCCGGCCGATCTCTACGAAAAACTAATCAGCACGATTCCCAACCAATATCTTTCAAACGGTTTTTGAATTTTCAAAATCGATTCAGAATTGCGGGCTAAAACGTAGACGAACAATTTTTCACTTTTCTGCGATTTATAAAGAAACGGCTTGGTCGATCGTCGCACAGAACTGACAAACAATAGTTCACGTCGAGATACATCGAATGGCTTGTAATTTTTGAAATCGGCCCAGCCGTTTTCGAGAAAACGTCGATTTACGACAAAAAATCTGTTCACATACATACACACACACACATACTTTTTTCAAATTTGGTTTCATTCGATTCAGAATGGCTTGGAACGTAGAGAAAACGTAAAATTAGATAATCGGATGAAAACATGAACTTCTCCTTCGGGAAGTTGAAAATGAAATTTTTGTAATTAATTAAATTAATTACTAAATAAATAGTAAATTTTTGTAATTTAAAAAAATTGTTCGGAAAATTTTACTTAACTAAAAATTCACGTGACGTTTGTTGGAGAAAGAAGGGGTGTTGCAAAATATCACAATGTGCAACACCCACAATACTAAGAGGGAGGGGGGCCCAAAAAATCCTAAATATTGATCACGTGATTAATGGTTGCGCCAATGGGTAAGTTATAGGAATCGTCCAAAAATCAAAAAGAGAAGATTCTGAATATCTTTACGTTTTCAAGGTACCTGAATACCTTAGTTAGAAAAAATGGATGTGTGTGTATGTGTGCGTGGGGTGTGTATACAATTTTTAATCCACGAATTTTCGCTTTGTAACTGATAAGGAGACATGCTTATTAATTTTTGGCAAAGGAAAGTCCAGCCGTTTCGGATTGAATTTTGAGAGAATAGAGCATACGATTCGAATGATTTAAACATTTTGCTTGGGTTAACAGTATGAAGAAACTATTAGTTTTTTCGGTAAGGCAATTTTTTCCGAAAGTCCAGCCGTTTCGGGGAATTGAATTTTGATGGAATTGAGCATACGATTCGAATGATTTAAACATTTTGCTTGGGTTAACAATGTGAAGAAACTATTAGTTTGTCGGTAAGGCAATTTTTTTTATAAATAGTATTTTTTATGGAAAAAATTGTGATTTTAATCTTAGACAAAATGCTTGAGTTCGCTTACGAACTCCAAATTAATAATTTTGATTTTGCAATACGGTCTATATAATTCTTAGAAATATAAGATAAGATCCTTCATTCTAACATCGCTTAATTAAGGTTCAATTTCTTATATAAATATATAAACGTCGTTGAACAAATTATGTTGTTTATAAAATACGAATAATGAAAGCTCAAAAGAATGAATAATGAATATTAAAAAAACCTAATTTTCATCAAGTCTTTGTTCTGTATTATATCCACCTTACTTTATATATATAATATGACTGTTGCAGTTTTGATAAAAATAAATTGTTATAAATTATATACATAAATTAGTAAAATAAGTTGTTTATGTTTACATCATCATTTTTAGCCAAGTTTGATTCTATTCAATATTTACCACAAAATTCACTATTTACTATAATTTATTACAAAATGTTTAATCATGTTGAGTTTACTTCTAATATAACTTTACATATATATATATATATATATATATATATATATATATATATATACTATGTAATAGATATTTAATCAACACTCGCTACGCAACATGAAAGAAATAAAAATCTATGCCATAATTATTACAACAAATATTTATTTATTACATTTATATAAAATATTTCAAAGTGCATAATGTATGTTATTATAGAATTTGCCCTTCACCGCTAGCTGTGATTTTAAATCAGATTGTTTGAAAAACTTTTCTTAACCTTGTTAGATAAAAATAAATTATTATGGTAGATAATTGAATATAATGTTAAATATAATTTTAACGCTATCAAATAAATATACCTGAAAATTAGCTGAATGTACTATGTGTATTGCTAAGTACAATAAAACCAAAAAAATGTAATTTTTGCTTGTTTTTGAACTAAACTCATTTTGTTTAATTGATACATGCTAAACTGAAGAGTCTATGTCGATCGGTACTATTCAGTACTAACTAGTATAATGGAAATTAAAAATTCAAAAGTATTATAATTTACCGTTAAAACTAGTGTAGTCATCATAAATCATTAGTAATAAATTGAAATAAATAATAATACTGACTGTATGTATATTGATTCATTTTTTTGTTATTGTTATTTATGATCTTAACATCACCGTTATCTGTTTGAAATGAGTTCAATCTATTTAGTTCATAATAACAAGTTTTAATACCTTCTAATTAATTGTTTTTAAAGATGTCAAAGATATTTGATTTAACGTTTTATCATGAGTTGATATTTTATTAAAATTAAAATAAAGCTAAAATAAATAAAGATAAGTATTAAAACTAAAATAATCAGTTAAGATTGAATGAAATAAAATAAATCATCAACAATCAAGCTCATACGAAAAGATTGAATATTTAAAATTTTGGTTTATGTAACAATTGTGTGACATCTAGATTTAATTAAAAAATTGTTCTCTTATTCTGAGAAAATCAAACTATTGATATAAAAAAACAAATTTAATTAACGAACAAGATTGTACTACAATACATCTAAGTACAGACTTTATGGTATCATTGCGCATGATTTTTGTGTCAAATTTCATAACTGAAATTATACTCGATTTAAGTTTGATTTCACAGAACATATTTTTTATCACTTTGACAACTGTAAATCTATATTGCCCGACATTCACATAATATGATATCAATTTATACTCTAATAATAAGAAAAATAATAGACAAACCGAATATATGTGTTGGTGCGTAATGAATCTGTGGGAAATAATATTGCGTAAATATGAGAATTGAGGCCAGAGGATTCGAACAGAATGCATTTTAGAACAATTGAATTATAATAAAATTTTCAATTAGAGAAATAATAGTACTCTGATATTCATCATAGTTTAGTTGAAGATAAAGGAGAAAATATATCTGACCGAAGCAAGGCGTTATCTAAATACTTGAGTAAATTTTTCTGATAGTTGAGTATATCTTCTATTAATTTTCAATTTATTCCTCTCAATTTTTACCTTAAACAAATTTGATTTCACATTTAGGAGTATTCAACTTTATTTTTTACACTTATTTATCAACGAGCTGGTGAAATTTTTCATATAATTTTATGCCATAATGAAAATTATCAGAATTATGTGCTCGTAAAATTTTTCATATAATTTTATACCATAATGAAAATCATCAGAAATATGTGTTTTTGATGCAGAAATTCTATTAATCTCAATTTAATTCCAAATTGTAAGGATTTACAAATTCATTTGTATTTTTGACCGAGACTGTATCTAATCAAATGGACAATGAAAAAAATACAGATAAGTTGAATCATATCTTTCGTTACTGAAAAATAAAATCGTATAAAAAATCAAATTTTGAAGCATATGAGAAATGGACCGATTCTGCCGCACAGACCAATGTTATGGCCAGAATATGTTATGAAGAACTTTCCACATTAATTCGATCTAAATATTGACAAAATCCATGTGGTTGTTGTGCAGTCAGGCGTTTTACTCAGGTTGTCTAAAAAAAATAACCTAGAAACCGCACAAATGTCAAAAAACCATCTTAGATATCAGGGTCTTTCTGACCCAGCTTTATAACATACGAGTGACGTTGCAGATTGTGTAAAAAGCTGCATTCTGTTTAAATGCACAGAAAATACATGACATTTTGATAGTATTTAGTATGAGTAGCATAATGTATAGAAGTTGGTGCGTGACATGGCCTTGCCATAACTTTAAATAAATTTTTGTAGCATTCAATAATATTGCTGGATGAAAGATATATTAGAAGTACATTGCAAATATGGTATTTAAATCCGAAAATAACGTAAAAATGAATTTATCAATTTTTGACATACATTTTGTGTGATATTACCACAGTGTTCTAGTAAGTTTAGTATCCCTGCCCCGGCATGAATGGATTATATATTAACAAGGCATATACAAGTTCATATCTCTATATCATATTATATTAGAACGGATTGAAAAATAAGGTTGCTCGGGATACAAAACACAATCTGTTATCTGTACACATTTTCCTACGATCGTAACTGATCCTGACTCATACATATTTATTATCATTATGTGTCATACGATGAAATTTTATTATTCCCTTTCTAATTCTTCAAAGAATAGCGGATTCTGAGATGTAACATTTGACACAGATCAGAGAAAATAAACATACAATGTGCGGAGGAGGCGAAAAAAGTGCATTGCTATTGAGCAAACAATATTTGTTTTAAGCTATATGGAACAAATTCACTTAAATTGAAGATTACCTTATCAGCAAAGCTTTCTTCAAAATTACTTATTTTCAATATTTTTTTTATTTTGTTATAATATAAATTACAAGACTTTTTCATAAAGGCATTAAGAAATTGAGGTCATGAAGTACAATGATTTTTATAAGATAACCCAGTAGTAGAACTTATATCAGAGAAATTGTAACATATTTCTTTAAGACATATTTTTCATTTATCGATCAGATAAATGAATTATTTATGAAGAATGTTCAAAAGAAATTTTTGTGTAGTGCGCTGAACGCATTTGTGGTTTCTATACAGAGTCCAAATAATTTTTTGTTAGCAAAAACAAAAGCTAACTAGCTGTAAGTGGAATTCTGTCTTAAGGCAATTAGGGCATCGCGCCTTAAGGCAAATTGCTGGAACTTCCCGTACCAAAAATTATTATTTTTAAACGATTAACATTTTTGAAAAAATTTTACTTAAAAAAAATAGATTTTTGAGAAACTATAAATTTGACAAAAAATTACTTTTTTTTGAAAAAAAAATTTTTATTTGAAAAAAAAATTTTTTTTTGGGAAAAAAAAAAAATTTTTTTTAAAACAAAAAAAAAATTTGAAAAAAAATGTTCTCTTCATTTTGACATAGTTTGGAAATTCTGAACTTTTTTCCAAAGCAGTCGCACTGCTTGAACTGCATAGAGACGAAATGTCGAAGCTCGCAAGTGCCGCGTCGCTGTCTAACGCATAAGCATTGGTACGGAACCCATAGAAATGTAAAAAAAAATTATACTTATTGTTAAAATCTCTATAAAATATCTGATAATTTGATGTGCATATGTCTAATGATCATTTTTAACCGCCGAATGGCATTTTTGTTTTACTTTTTTCATTACATCTCCGAAACCGCTAGACCTGCCTTCATGAAAATTTGATCAATTCTACATCTTGTCAATACAAGTAAAATGTTTTTTCAATTATTCAAATCGGACGCTCCGTTCTCTTAAAAACAAAGGTACCGTTTTTGGCACTTTTTGCCCCGTATCTTCGGAACGGCTAGACCTGCCTTCGCCAAAAACTAATCAGCACGTCTCCTTATCAATACGAATCAAATGCTTTTTGAATTATTCAAATCTGTTGATCCGTGTTCCCGAAATCGTCGACGAAAATTTGTATCCGCACATACACACACATACATACATACATACATACACATACACACACACATACACACACACACACACATACATCCATTTTTTCTAAGGTATGCCAAAATGTTCAGAAACCTCTGAAACGTAAAGATATATAAAAATTTTCATTTTCGATTTTTTTGCGATTACTATAACTTACCCTACGGGAAGTTAAAAAGCTTTGTTAAAAAAAAGCTAAAACAACTTTTGTTAGCCGAGGCATAAATTTGAATGAAATAATTTCCATTACCCGGAAGGTTTTTACTTTAAAATCGAAAAAGTAACTAGAGAAAATATTCAATAATTTTATTATAGCATTTTCAAAAACTGAATAAGTTAGCAAATCCTGTACTGTAATTTAATAAAAAATGTATGTAGTATCAAATTGCTTATGTTAAAATTAGTTATATGTTCAATGATGTTTGAACAGTAATTAAAAATAAAAAAGATAAATACAAAATTACATTTACAGAAAAATTGTGTAATTTTAGAAATATTTCAAATTTTAACAGTTCAGATTTCATGTATTTTATAGTATATATTCGTGTTCTTTGAATTCTATAAAACTTTTGCTATGAAAAGTCAAAAACAAAATATGATCGTACCAAATTTTTTGGCGAAAACAAACTTCTTTGTGAAGTACATATTACTGCATTAGCAGAATACAATCTGAAACATGACACAACTTGTTTGATAAATATGTAATTAAAAAAAATGGAAAAAAAAGATTAAATAGTATGTTTTAATAAATCTCTAAAAATACCCGAAGGCGCATATTTGAAACGCGAGTCATTAAAATGTACCTCTAAATCTATTTTTACGTGAAATCTACATTGCATAAAAAAGTGGCTAAGAGAACCTTATAAATATAAGAAAATTACATAAATAAATGTACCTACTAAAATATAATATGCATGATGAAGCTCGCAAAATAAAGTGAATCCTCTTATTATTACACAAAGAATAAAAGAAACTTCTCGATTTTCCTGACATGTTTCTAGCTGATGTATTGCCTAGATTTTTTTTCTCAATTATGCAAGGAATATAAATTTGTTATTTTAATATTTCATTAATTAATATTTTTGTTAATGGTTTTTCTTTACGATCTATTACAAAATGTTCAAATGAACCGTTAGCATTTTACAAAAAGGAAAACTACTTAAAACGCGGAAAAGATGAATTTAATAAATGGACTAGGTAAAGCTCCCAAAGCAAAGAATTTACATATTTACGAAGAAATTCTGTTTGTCATGGTTATATTGATAGTTGATTGTCTATAGACTCTATAGAACAGCCTATAGGCTCTATACACTAGTCTATAAAATTGCAGTAATATTTTTTTCATGTGAATACCTTTAAACATGAAATGTTGACGAAACCAAAAATTGCATGAAATAAATCCTGAGATAAAAGAAAATGACAACAATCTACCAGACTATGTAAATACGAAGAAAGTAAATTCTAGTTATTTTTATAACTCATAAAATAATATTTTGTTAATAGTCAATTTATTCTATCTATTAGCAAATAAAATAAACCATTAGCAATTTACATCTGAAACCGATCACTAGTTTGTCTCAATCCACAAAGAAAGTGAACTTTTACCCATGAAGGTAGTAGATGATCAGAGGATTTCATTAATGAAAATAATGGCATAGACACATAGATCAAAATGTAACTATGAACTTCATAAAAGTCTCAAAACTAAGTGAATCTTCATATTATTTCACACCTAAAGAGTTGGTCACGGATATGTTGGTAGCTGATTTATTGTCTAGATATTTTTTTGGATATTCAAAAGTTTATATAATCTATAGACTAGTCTACAGAATTGCAGTAGATGTATCTTTTCATGTACGAATAAACCAGTCTTAATGTAAGCGATTGCAATAACCAGGGGGACGATAAGAGACCCCTAACTATTTTTTTTAATGTATACACAGTTTTAAGTAGCGTTTTATTTGCTCTCGCAGGCAAAATTTTTTAATTTAAAATGTAAGGTTACATCAACTAATATAGCACATTATAACTATATTATTAAAATTGAAGATTGTAGATTTTTTAGTGATTATATAAGTATAAAAAAATTAGTAGGGTGGCGCTGCGAAATTTTTTAATCACTGCTTGATTTGAATCCTGAGTTAAAAAAGAAATGTCAACAATCTACCAGACTATGTCAATGCGCTCGTAAAGGGTATGGGCGCATTGCCATACAGAATCGGCCCCACCCTGGTATTTAAATAATTTATACGCCATTTTATAGGTCTATTTGATAAAGACCGATATACCAATTTTCAACTTTGTACCTCATCTTATGGCCGAGATATCATTGAAAATATGCCAAAGTGGCCCCTTCTTTCAAACTCACTTTTTGGCGTAACCATAAAAGATATCGAAAAAATTTTTACGTGATTCTACTCACATTGACTCAGACTACATTATGTAGAACAATCGTTTCCAAAAAATCGTTTACTATTAGCTGAAAAAGACAAAATAATTTTTCAATTGATTATTTCGGGTAGTGCATTTATTTGGACCACTTTCTAATTAGCGTTATTCGAAAGCCTATTGTTTTTTCTTTGAGTACTGCAAATATTGTTCAAATCAATTTAGTGGAACACATTGGAAAATTGAAAAGAACAGAGCAAGTACACCCGCGCGTAACGCTAATAGTACCCTGCAATTGCATAGAGTTCGTTCGACGCAAAACAGTGCGCGATGCGCCGAAACGATTCTTAAGAAATTCTGAATGCGAAAATATTTATTTTATAGGTATATATGTATATATATACATATGAAATAATGATATAATGAAAAATTTTAGTTTCAACAAACACAAAGAAACACAAAGAAATTTTTTTGAATGATAGTTGTAACATTGTGACAATAAAGCCCTTATTGTGACCATTATTTATCAGTACTACAATTTCATTTGGTGTAAAAAAATATATACCTTTAATAAAATATAGCTGAATGTACTTTGTATAGTTTGCTATGAAAAATAAATAAAAAATAATTCATGTAGAAGCTTTTTGTATAGTACTTCAGTAATTTACAAAAATTATTACTGAAAGTATTCTAATAATCATTATTTTTATAATATAAAATATATTAATTAATTTATTTTGAAAATTATATTATTTATAAATATAATATTTGTATCTTTTGTGTGGTTTATGCGAAAGATCGTGTTTTTTTTATCTAATTTTGTATTAGCTAATTATAATATAGCATCTACTTATAATATAGTGACATTTTAAATGCATTTAATTTCAGTATATATTTTTAACTTTCCGCAAGTAAGTTATTGTAATCGTTCAAAAATCGCAATCGAAAATGTTTACACATCTTCACGTTTCGAAGGTTTCTGAACATTTTGGAATACAATAGAAAAAATTTATATGTGAGTATGTGTATTTGTGTTATATTTCGTGTATGAATGATGTAATGAACATTCGATTCCTTTTGATGAGGAGACGTACTGATTAGTTTTTAACAAATACAAGTCGGAGATACGGAGCAAAGATAGAAACCGAGTTTTCAAGAGAACGAAAAATCCGATTTAAATGAATCAAAAAAGCTTTTGCTTTTTTGGACGACAAGATTTTTTTTTTTTTTAAAAAAAAACATATATTTTTTTTAATTCTCAAAAATTATTATCGAAAATAATTCGAATCAAATAAATAATTTTAATTTTGCTATTCAGTTTATGCAATTTCTAACTCCGCTTCATTAAGTTTTGTTCATTCACTTTTCATGTTAACATATTTAAACGCCATCGTTCAATTTAAGAGCACTTTTATTTTGTCTATAAATTCGAATAATAAAAGTTACAGTATTTTTAATAATATATTTGAAAGCTCAATATTCTTATTTCATTATAGTACGGAAAGTTCCAGTAATTTGCCTTAAGGCACGATACACCACTAGTTTTAGTGATTTAATTAATATAGTAAAACTAATAATGTCTAAAAATTTCAAACTCCGTGAATTTATACATATATAACTTAAAAATAAATATTTTCGCATTCAGAATTTCTTAAGAATCGTTTCGGCGCATCGCGCACTGTTTTGCGTCGAACGAACTCTATGCAATTGCAGGGTACTATTAGCGTTACGCGCGGGTGTACTTGCTCTGTTCTTTTCAATTTTCCAATGTGTTCCACTAAATTGATTTGAACAATATTTGTAGTACTCAAAGAAAAAACAATAGGCTTTCGAATAACGCTAATTAGAAAGTGGTCCAAATAAATGCACTACCCGAAATAATCAATTGAAAAATTATTTTGTCTTTTTCAGCTAATAGTAAACGATTTTTTGGAAACGATTGTTCTACATAATGTAGTCTGAGTCAATGTGAGTAGAATCACGTAAAAATTTTTTCGATATCTTTTATGGTTACGCCAAAAAGTGAGTTTGAAAGAAGGGGCCACTTTGGCATATTTTCAATGATATCTCGGCCATAAGATGAGGTACAAAGTTGAAAATTGGTATATCAGTCTTTATCAAATAGACCTATAAAATGGCGTATAAATTATTTAAATACCAGGGTGGGGCCGATTCTGTATGGCAATGCGCCCATACCCTTTATGCGAAGAAAGTGGTTTTTATAAAATAATATTTTTGTTAATAGCCTTTTTATTCCATCTATAAGCAAATAAATAAATCATTAGCAATTTACATCAATAATTTGTCTCAATCGACAAAGAAAGTGAACTTCTCCTACTCATGGAGTTAGTAGATGTCCAGTGCGTCGCGTCACTTTTTTGCTCCTGTATTGAGGAACAGACATGCAAATGTAGCAAAACTGGAAAAGCGATTCTTACGTTATACGATCAAGTTTAGAAACGTTCACTTTCTTAGTTTCCTGCCTTTAGACTTATAGACTCGGACCTATTTGCTCTTAATGCAGTAATTGTAATGAGAGAACACTTACTGAGAGCGACTTCAGATGTAGGAAGTGGTAATTCATCTGTATATAAACATATTATTTATTTGCAGGTACTACTAAGTTTAAAGATAATAATTTATACACACGTATACATATGCATATACTCTCACATGTAACAAAAATTTGTGGGGGTAATCTCTATGTCTATACTATATAAGAATACCAATCTTGCTCATGTAAATTAATTCATCGGTCCATTGTTCAGTAAGCTCGCAAACTTTAATGTATGAGTCTTATACAAAAATCATTAAAAATTTCTCACTTTGTTTTCAAGAAAATGTGTTAAAAAGCTCATAAATCCAAATTTAATAAACGTTTATGGTGATAATCTCTATATGAGAATACCTCTCTTGCTCATAAAGCATATTATTAACCAATCCAAAGTTCGTTTTTTTTTTTAAGTAATAGAGCAATGTTAAAAAAACAGTTCATTATATTTTTCTTATATCTTTTAACAGAATGTGGTAAAAAGCCCACATGATTTTTGCACAGTAAGGCTACTGACAAAAATTTGTTTTTATTCCGGATTTTTCTACATACTTTCTACATATCATGAATAAATGATTTTCTTTGCTTTCACGAGATTTTTTAAGTATGATGTTTAAAAAAGTATTAGTTTGTATTTTCATTATTATTGTAAAAGTATTAAAGATATAATATATATATATATATAGAAATAAAAATGCTCCCAAAAATTGACTTCCTTCCCCCTAAAAGAAATATCTTTTAATTTTGAACAGTAGAAATATGTCAAAATGTTAAAAAAAATTTTTTTGGTATTTTTTTTAAGTTTAAATAAGAAATTAATAAGTAGGTTTTTTCATTAAAATTAATTAATATAATGATTCTGCTGAAATATCTTAATTTTGAACTGCAGAAATATGTCAAAATGTTAAAAAACAATTGGTACGGTACTTTTTAAGTTTAAATAAGAAAATTATATTTTTTTTTATTAAAATTACCAAGTAATTTTGAAGATGTTTTTTTTCTAATTGGATGGAAGAGTGGTCCATGTTGTTTTTATATTTTATAGAATTGAATTTATTTAATATTGAATATTTAAGTTAATTTTTATAATCCCAAATCTTATTTCATCAAAAAGTATAGTTTTGAGCATTATTTAAATATCAATAAAAATCTTCTATAAAAGCTTTTATGTAATATAAAAATATCAGCTTTCTATCATGAACAGTACCGAATAAATTTGCACAGTAGATTGTTTTCTTAATGAAAGTTTCAATTTAAAAAATATTGAAAAGTTAAAAAAAATGTGTCCTATTATAATTAGATAGCGAAAACTCATTTTTCTATTTCATATGCTATTAGGCAAAAAAATTGATATGTTATAAATTATATGATATTGCTTCAAATACACATATTTCCAAATGTAATGCAAATTCAAAGCATTTGCCAAGCTTTAGATAATTTCAATACTAAATTTTCATAATATAATTATATTACTATTACCCAACTTTAATTATCAGAGAAGTATTAGTTATTTGCACCTAATGTAAGTTTTGAAATGGAATGCAATGTAATAAATGAATGAATCTAATGTTTAATTTACACCTTGAAATATTTGCATCAAAAGAGTATTTATTGGAATAAATAAAAACGTTTAACTGAATTTTGATAGGTTATGCCAAAATTAAATTGTTCCCCAAAAATTTAGAACGTAATATTTTTTAAATGCAATATATCTTCAACGTTTTAGTAGTTGAACGACTTTTTTGAAAATTTGTATTTCTTAAATATTATTTTTGGTTTCAAATTGAAATGTTTTGAATTTTAATCATCAGAATATTTACAGGTTTTTTAACTTATCAGAGCAGATAACAAATGCTGAGAAATTACTTATACTTTTTTAAGAAAATAATTTTTCAAATTTGCAATTATCTTTGCTAGGTATCCATAATTTCTTTCAACAAAATTTTCAACTATATTCAATTTTTTGTATTTTTTCATGTTTATGTAATAAAATAAAAATAAATTTATCAATTCCAGGGTTTTCGGTTTACTTCTAGAATATATTGTACTGGTTTTATTTAGAAATGCATGAAATGTACTGTGTAATTTCATAAGAAATGATCTACTATAATCTGCGGCACGAGCAGGCGTATTTAATTTAGAATTCTGCAAAACATTACTTCAATAAACAATACTAAAAATTATTAATTTAACCAATAAATTGTAGGAAATAACAAAAACAATTATCAAGATTTTATGCAACATAAGATTTTCACAGTAAGTACAATTAATTTTTCAAAATTAGATAGAAAAAATTAATTACAAAGTACAAATCAAGAAGCTTGTATATTTTGAGCTAATTAATGATCGATTATAATTATCACTCATCAATAAGTAAAATTAATCATTGGACAAGCAAAAGTAATCATTGAATATGTAAAAATTAATCTTTGAAAGTGATGTAAAACTCATGTTCGCCTTAATTTTAGAAAATTAATGATACACTGTTTGAAAATAATACTTTTATAATGAATTTTAAATGTTAATATTAAATAAATATCTCCCTTCCGCTTTTTTGCTCTTGGTTTATAATACAAAAAGGCGGAAGGGAGATATTTGACAACCTAATATAAGTATATATTAAAAATACCTCAAAATTATCAAATATTGCTACGTAGCAGATTCACCGAAATTATTAATATAAATAATTATTAATGATTATGATTCAAATATGCAATAAATTACAATTTCAAGTCTGAATACTTCATAAATAATACTGATTTTATAAATAAAACTGTACATTAATTATATAGTAATGGTCCAATAATCGAAAATATATTTTTATGCATATCTTCACATTTCAGAGAATTTTAAACATTTTGGCATATCTCAGAAAAAATATATGTGAGTGTGTGTGTATGTGTGGAGACTATGTTTCGTCGACGATTTCAAGAGTACGGATTAACCAATTTGAATGGTTCAAAAATCATTCGATTCCTAATGATGAGGAGACATGTTGATTAGTTTTTGATGAAGACAGGTCCAGCGGCTTCGGAGATATGGGGTAACAAGTGCTAAAAGTGTCATTTTTTAAAAGAACAGATTAATCGATTTAAATGAACCAAAAAAATCGATTGGTAATGTTGGGGAGAAGGTGATTAGATTTTGGCAAAGGCAGGTCAAGCCGTTTCGGTGATATAGAGCTAAATGTGCAAAAATGGCAATTTTTTAATAAACTGAGCATCCTATTGGAATGATTTATAAAATATGTGTTGACAAAATGATTGCTTTTAGGAAAAGATTTTGTTTATTTTTTTTTTAATTTTTGGATTTCAATTCAAATTCTAGCCAATGTTCTAAACATCACTTATATACTTCAAATAAAGTAATTTCTACATTGTAATTCAGTTTATATAATACTTGCAAATAATAGACAATGTTCTCGAATTAAATCCGATTGATTAAGTTTTGTTAATTTACTTTCTATAA
This sequence comes from Ctenocephalides felis, assembly GCF_003426905.1. NCBI lineage: Eukaryota > Metazoa > Arthropoda > Insecta > Siphonaptera > Pulicidae > Ctenocephalides > Ctenocephalides felis. Next base: position 47,780,092 of record NW_020537758.1, read on the forward strand.
AATAAGAATAGTAAAAGTTACATTATTTATAATAATGTATTTGAAAACAATATTTCTCAAATACTTCATTACTGCCCGCACCAATTCCAGAAATTTGCATTAAGACACGATGCCATACATTATTAGTTTAATTTACTAATTTACGTCTTTTGAAAGTTCAGTTTGAAAATCTTAAAATTCATTGATCCGAGCCAGATACGGACAAGTTCGTCCTTGAGTCTCAGAATGCAAATGACAGAAAATGTATAACTCTATAAATTGCCTTATTTATAGAAGCTTGAAGAAAAACTAATGTGCCGGTAAATAATAGCAAAAAATATGAATTGGTCATGGTATATTAGTCACGACAATAAATAAGAAAAACTCGGATAGAAGTAACCGCAACTATTGGCAAACTCAAGAGTGAGTAAATTTTATTACCAAATGAACCATTTCTGGCACGCGATAATGAAAATGGAAGTAGTTCAAATTTTTAAAATCAGTCACCACAAAAAATTTAACCTCAAAATGGTAGTTCAGCCACCTATCGCTGTGTTTCTCAAACGGCATTTCAAATTTTATAAATATTTTTGACATTACGCATTTATTCTGAAACCTGTTTCTAAGATTCAAATGTATAATACATGTGTTTAAAAAACCAAATGTGTTTATAATTATCAAAACGAAAGCAAAGTAAAAATCTTATAATTTTTAATTGCAGAGATTGCACTGAAATCTCAAAACCTAAATATATTATTAAAAGGTATTGAAATCTTGGTCCTTGCTTTAAATTGCACTTACAATTTTATGGACTTGTGTCTATATTAAATATAAGGAAGAAGTGAAACCTTTATATATTTCTTTAATAATAGAGATTTTTTAATAATAGTATATAACTATATATTATCACCATCAAGATTCATATAAATGAATCTTGATTTTGAAAAAAAAATCAAATTAAGAAAGATGATTTCATAACTAATTTAGGCTCACGCTCTCGCAACAATAAAGTAAATTTCGAGTTTTTCGAAAAATCCTTAATATATACTATATTCTCCTCAAATATGCATGTACAAAAAATATACTACTCATAGTAGACCCAAAATTATAGACAAAAATTGTAACTATAATATCTATGTGAATCTTTCATATCAATCATACTAAGAATAAGTAAATCAAATTAATATCATTGTTGTCATTTGCCAAAATATTTCATTACTAGTTGAAAGTGGCATAAGGCAAGTTGTATGAACTTCCCGAAATGTGTAAGAACTGCAATTTCGAATAGAATTTGCTCAAACACATTTAAATTAATTGTAATTATATCAATTATATTGCACAGACACGTGCTTATATGACCGAAAATTGTAGCTTATTTCAAATTTTTATGAATTAATAATGTTTGACTCATCACATCACAAAAGCAATTTTGACCATGATATTTTCTCAAACTTTGATGAATTTGTAACTATTTGTCCTAAAGCCCATAAATTTTAGTATGTTTTAAAAGACCATGATATCAATTGTCAAAAAAGGTTCATAAAAATCGGCAAAAAAAAAAATTAACAGTTAATTTCAAGAAAATGGCGCGGCAGATTTTTACCTAGAACTAATCAGTATCATTCTCAACTAATATCTTTCGAATAGTTTTTGATTTTTTAAAATTGATTCAGAATTGAAAGCTAAAACGTGGACTAAAAATTTTTCACTTGCTGCTATTTACAAAAAAATATGGCTGATCGTCGGGCAAAATTGATAAACGCTAGTCCTCATCAAGATACATCGAATAACTTTTAAAATTTTGAAATCGGGCCAGCCGTTCTGGAGAAAACGTTTTTGAGAAAACGGCAAAAAATCTTCACATACAGCACACACATGCATACTTTATGCAAATGTGGTATCATTTGATTCAGAATGGCATGACACGTCGAGAAAACAAAATTAGCGAATCGAATTTTTTGATAAGAAACGGGGGAGTTAAAAATTGTAATACATATATTAATATACAACCGGTTGCTATTGAGCAGACAATAAAATATATTTTTTTATATAGTAAAATGTGCTTTTTATTAAACCTGATATCTGTACCATGCTAATGCAGGTGGTAATTTTATAAGGCAACTGAATTGTTTAACAGAAACAAATATTAGTATATTTGAATTGAACTGAACAAAAGTTTTTGGTAGAAACCATGTAAAACGAATTACAGATTTTCATCATTGTACTTTATCTAATTAATGGGGAGTGTTGGTGAGCTAACAACTTATATGCACATAAATTTTCTAGATGAAATATATTTAAAAATATATTGACAATCAGAACATTTTTAAACAATCCGGTACAAAACACCTAAAACCGGGACAAATATTGATTTTAGAAAAAGCCGGGACATAAGATTATCGGGACGTATGGTCACCTTAAATTCATGCATATTGCAAGGAATGTTTGCATATTGTAAATAAATTAAATTATATCACAGTCTAATAATTTACTACTTTTCAATTTCATCTTTATCTTTTTAGATCTTTTAACATGTCTACATAATTCAAATCCGATCCATCATAAATTCGAATATAATTTTAGTGTTTGCGATAACTACTTGAGTGACAAGTATTACAAATACCTTTCACTGGTCTTTAATGTTCCTTCCTTTGTCAATATATCATTTTGTTGGCTAATTGGTTTTGTCAATAGATAAAAGCATTACATTAAAATGCATATGTTTATGTTTATATTTATAATATTTGAGAAATTGATACAGCACCAATCCTTTCGAATGTAAAAGAAATAAATAGAGCTCTAAAATCGATTCCCTAACTATGTTAGTAGTATCTGACAAAATTTCTGAAATTTAGGAAAAATTTATGGAATATTTTTGGAATATTTTTTTCTAGAAATTATAAACTTCAGTATACAAAAATCTTATTGATTATTTTGTAACCCTAAATAAAATTGTCACATTTTGACCGAGGTCACTTTAGTATTAAATATTTTCTATGAACTATGTTCAATATTTTCCCAATAAATAATGCAATAAAGATAATTATTATCTTCTTCATTAAGCATTAAAGGTGATTTAGTTTATATAATTCTCATAAAAAATTGAAAATGTCACAGTATTTATAACGATATATTTGAAAACATTTAATATTCCTCGAACATTTCGTTACGATACGGAAAGTTTCAGCAATTTGCCTTAAGGCACTATGCCATACATAAATTTTTAAAAACATACATAATATTATATTTTAAATTTAAATATATATTTAAAATTCATTTTAAAAATATGTATATATTTTATATGGGTTATTCTAATAGTAAGAAATATATCCTCAGATTCATTAGACACCCCTTGTTTCAATTTAAATTCGAACTTTTATCCTGCATTTATATTTAACATAAATCAAATTATTTATAATTCCAGCAATTTATAGTATTTGATCTAAGAAATTTTGTATGTTTAACTAGAGTAACTTGATTTTTAACAATTTTGATGAATTATCGATTAATTTGAAGAAATTCCGGTGAATTGAAATATTATTCATGTGTTTCTATTTTATTTTGTTTATCTGCAACAAAATTTCAAATATAGGTGCTTTGAATGATATCCTTTACAATTTTATAAAATATTACATCCGACTACTTATGTTTATATGATTATGATTTATTCGAATGCGATTTATATTAACAATATGCAGCGCATTCACTATAATTTATTACCATAATGCATTTAATAATTTTCAAATCATATCAAATCAACGGCATTGGCTTTGATAATAGATGAAGAGCTAGTGAAAAAATTATCTAATTTATTGTCGTATTAATATCATTGTAATAAAGTATTAATATAGTTGTAAAAAAGAGTATCTAAATATTATTCTTTTTGTAAACCAGAGAAAATTGTGCGGAAAAGTTGTCTCAATATATTTTCAAAGTACCTATAAAGTGATCCACCGCAAGTATTACAAGTAATATAGGGCTACCACTACTACTACCACTAAAATAGTAGTTATTGCCGAATGTAATATATTAATCAACCCTTGTTTTTGCTAGTAGATTGCTATCAAATTACTATAACTTGCCCTACGGGAAGTTAATAATATAAAAATGTGAACTATTTTTGATAAATGATTGTGTATTATCAAATACAAGTATAAGTCTGTGGAATTCATGAAATATATTAAATAAAATTTTTTAGTAAAGTATATTAATTTTTTAGATAGTTTGGAACAAAATTTTTATGTTATATAATAACAGTAGACAAGTGCAATTTCACATCCAATTTATTCGAAATTTTTTGTGTAAGTATAAATAACAGTTTGGGAGGAAATGTTTCAATTTTTTTCTAATCCCTTTAAAGTATTTTATTTTTAATATCATGTAACTTAGAGCTGCATTAGAAGGACTTGAAAATACAACTATTGCTATACTTAATATAAAGTCCAATAAGTAAATTAAAACATTAAATTAAATTAAAACAGAACCCGAAAATTATTATAAAAAGGTAAGGTACTTTATTAAGTAAGTTAAATATAAAAGACATCAGCAAGTACTAGGTTTTCGAATAATAATTTCACCGGAGAGCCAGTTTTAACCGGTTTTCGAATTTTTGTTAGAAATTGATTGATTGATGGTTAGAAATTGATCGAATATTTTGTAAAACAAAAAAAAATATCGGCAAATTTAGTGTGATTTAAAGCAGCTTTTAATTGAATATATTGTTCAATTTTAGAAAATTAATGAATAGTAATTTAATAAAATGTGATTTCAAATAGCTGAGAACGTCTATTGATTTATCATTTAGAAGTATCCTTTGTTTACTCACAAAATTTTTTGAAATAAAAAATACTTTCATTCGCAACCGAACTTAATTTAAAGCCTGATAAGATAATTTCAGGATTTTTGTTTTTTTATTTGTAACTTCTAGAGCTAAGAAATCGTTTTAAATGTTTAAGTAGAGACCATCAATTTCAATAAGAAGTCACACTGATCTGAATACATATTCTGAATACCCAGATATAAAAATCTAAATTAATATAATATATATATATATATATATATATATATATATATATATATATACATTACACAAAAGATAAACCATATTTTTCTGGGAACCATATAACGGACGGATATGATTCCAAATGCTGTCGAACCGGTATGGTTCCAAAATAAACTGAAAACCGTTTTTTTTTTAGTAAAAAACGGATTTTGAATTTCATAATTTTTGTCCGCAAGCTGATTTTTAAAACCGGTTTTTCCAAACCGACAATCTCTAGTAAGTATTACCTATTAGGTAAGTGCAATAGGTGAACTTAGAGCAATGAACTTTGGAATAAGGTACTTAAATTGATGAACTTGAATCATATTAGGTATCAGCCACCGATTTATTAATATTTGTTCCTAGATCGTATTAGTATCTACTTTCATCGTACACAATGAAAGTGAATTTGAAACAACAAAATCCCGTACATATGTTGCTGTTCGATGATGTTTGGGAAGCTGTCTTGTACGTCGTAGTAATTTCACCTTCACTTTCGTTCAATCCGAGTAAAAGAATAAAAATCGAACAAAAAATGTAACATACGAGTGGGTATAATGTGCATAAAATATTTTAATGCTTGTTTTATCTAACATCTTAACTAATACTCTCAGATTTTTTTTATAAAAGTTACGGCAGCAAATTTAAATTTATATGGGAACAAAAAGATTGAAATAGATTGTAGCGGAAAAGTAATGCTGCCTAAAATTATAGTTACAGATAGATTTAGCCAAATTACCAAAAATTAAAAATGGTAAATTAATTTGTTATAAGTAGTGAGTTCACTTTTGATAACAAATCAAGCATAGTTGTTTTGCCAAAATTTTAAGAAAATTCATATTCTCAGGATCAAAATAGTTGCCAAGTTTCTGTGTTTATTGTTAATTTTTTCATTTTTTTTTTCAAATAATATTTCTCAAATATTGTGTTATGTTAGTTGTATTTTTTTTACTGAATACCCAAAAAATTAAAATTAAAGATACACAAATTAAATTACCACTTAAAATTCGACATATTAGCTGCTAATCATATCAACGTCAAAAGGTAATATGAGTATGTAATAATAAATATATATTACCTAATTAAACTATATTAATTAATTATAATATAATAAATTGTATTTATATGAGTTTGATACCCCTTGGCTATTTTCAAACTTTGTGCCTTAAATTAAAAAAATGAGGAAATATAAATCAAAATTTACAATATTGTTTGCAACAGTTAATAAATTGATAAATATTGTATTGAAATATTTCAAGATTTGGAACCTCGTGTTTATTATTAAAAGATCGCAATATTGTTAAAAAAATACTTTTTTAATATAATTTAAAATAAAAACAGTAGTTTGTGACTAATAATCATCTATTTACAAAAAGTATCCAGCAAAGGAAAGAGTTCTGGCCATGATCTTGGTCTCTTTTTACGTTTATAATATAAAATATTATCATCATCTGAATTACTTTAATAGAAATATATTATATACAAAAAAGTAATAGTAAAGTAAAGTAAACAGCCTGATCAATGTTTATTTTTGGACTAATTTTCTTAAATTTAACCCTCATTCTTGAATTTATTTTTAAAGTTAAAATTCTTTTCATCATTGAATTGCTTTTATATGAGTGGTTACCCCTATATTTAGCTTTATTATTTCCAAATGTTTTGTTTTAAATATTTGAAAAATGAAATATAAATCCAAATTTACAATATTATTGAAAGAGTTAATAAATAAATTATAAATATTGTATTAAAATATTTCAAAATTTGGGATCTTGTTTTTAGTTAGCGATATTATTAGAAAAATACTTTTTAAATAATTAACAATAATAATGAGTAATTTGTGACCAATACTCATCTATTTACAAAAAGGGTCCCGGCAAAGAGTTCTGATCGTGATTTTGGTTTAGTTAGATTTTTTACGTCTATAGTATATTAAAATATTCACTCATTTATCTTCAGTAATTTAACAGAAATATGCTATATACAATATTTATTTTTGTAATAATTTTCTTAAATTTAACCTTCATTCTTCAATTTAATTTCAAAGTTTTAAATTTTTTTACATTAATACATATATTGAAATAACTATTGAAAAATTGACAAAATATATAAAAACTAATACCTCCCAAATTTTGACGAATAGAACAGAAATTTATAACTTCTATTTTGAACCATTATAATTTATAGATACTACTAAAACTCAATTTTTCAGAGTGTTCAAATTAATAAATTCTTCAAGCATATGACTAAAAATAAATAAAATAAATCAAATGATAATAGTGTACTACAAAATTATCAATTTAAGCCATTTTTACTACTTTTTGTTTCACATTTATTAAATTCAAATCTTAGGTCACTGATCTATAATTTTTTACTAATGCTATGAATAAAAAAAAACTGATAGGACGTTCACTTTACATGCGTAAAATCTGTCGTGATTGTTATTTGGAGCAAAAAATTGCTTTTGTATGCATTTCAAATCAAAATGGACGTGTTAATGTAACTACGAGAAATATAAATGATGAAACTAATTTAGCCAATTAAAAGAATATCAAGCTTCAATTACAGGAGAAATTGTATAATGTTTCATAATACTTATTGATATTTGTTGCAAACAGTAAGTGTTAATTATTATTCCATAATTACCACTAGAGCAAACTAATTTAAGACCACGTATAAGTGAATTATAAATACTTTAATTAAATCAAATAATTGTTGAATGAGTTAAAATGAGAAAAGTAATATTTAAATTTTTGTATTTTGAAATTCGAACAATATGAAAATACAAAATTTGTTAATTTTTATTAAATTATTGTGTAATATAATTTGTAACTGCATCAACATTTAATATAAATTTTAATATTTGAACCGCAAATAGTAAAATATAGCAGAGATTCTGCAAACTCCGTACCTAATGCCTTTTTATGGTTTCAGAATCTATTTCTCTTGAGCATCATAATACTACGTCAATTTTTACTATTTTTGCGTGCCTTCATTTTAAAAAGTTTTGATAAAATAAAAATTTGAAAATAATTAAATCCACTCTAATGCTCCTCTACGATATAATTTAAATGAATTATCGTACTAATATGAAAGTCTTTCACTTGATTATATCCACGGAGTCCACATTAAGACATGCAATCTGCATAAGCATGCATTCTAATTAAAATGACGTAAAATTCAGTGCATCATTCAATGTTATGTAAACTAGTTTCCGCACACATAACAGAAATATGATATACGATATGTTATTGAACACTTGTGATATAATTAATTAGCTAATAACAATTTTGTGTAATTTCAATTTATGTTTTAATTTCATGAGTCAGAAGTAATTGAGACATCGGTTCTTTGTACGCAACTAGAATGGAACGAACCATGTGAATAGTAGATTTTGTTAGAAAAACCAAAACCAGAACGATTAGCAAAACATTCAAACATTCAATTCGATTGGCAAGTTTCGATGAAGAGTATATAATATTTTATAAGTACTGCAATTTTTTTTTTGTTTACAATAAATAATTTCTCAATTGCATGCTTGTAGTATTAAATATAGTCCTCAAGACCCAAATTTCTACTCCATTCTTTAGAGAATGATGTAGATTAGGACAACTTCTTAAATTCTAAATTTAAAAATTGGAATTTATCGATAGCAACTTGCCTATAGGCCACACCATGCGGAATTCGAAGTTGCGAGATACGGGAAAAAAACTGAAAATTTTGAGACCTTTCTAACTATGTATAATACTTTGTTTTCTTTGCAGAAATATCTAAACCGTAGATCACTAGATCATTACGACCACTAGATGGACCATCCGTTAGTTTTTTTAGATTATGTATATTAAAGTATAAAATGTAATTTTTTGCAATGATTGAAATTTAAGGGCCATCCCAAATTAAACAAATTTAATGAATCTATTCAAATTATTCGCAATATATATGTATGTATTGTAGTAGGTAAGAAATGCATCTAGAACTGTTCGGATTTAATACTTTATTAAAAAAAAAAAAACAATAAATCTTCATCCACTCTTGTACCCAGATTTAATCAATAGGTCTTCATATTTATTTTTAATAAAATCATTAAAATATATAATTTACTTTACTTTATACATTTCTATAAAAAGCGATAAAAATGATCACACCATCATAAAATCTTTAAAAAAGAAATTAAATGTGCAGCAATTGTTCTTTGCAAAAAATACTATTGTACAACAGAAAAATAAAAATATGGTTTTTTATCATTACCATTGTAAAGAAAAAAATTACCTCAGAAAAAATTAATGTGTGTGTATGTAGTTTTTGGCGAGGCAGGTCTAGCGGTTTCGGAGATACAGGGCTAAATGTGCAAAATATGGCAGTTTTTGAGAGAACTAAGCGTCCGATTTAAATGATTCAAAGAACTTTCTGTTTGTTTTAACAAAAAATTGCTTTTGGAAAAAATTTAATTTTTTTTTTAAATTTTTTTCAATTTTTTTGGTATCGAAAATAATTCAGATTTTAATTGTAATTCACAATTAAGTTCTAATATACTTTAAATAAATATTTTCAACTTTGCAATTCAGTTTATATAATTCTTATAAATATTAGACAATATTACAGTACCAACCAAATAATAGACAATATTACACACCAATATTTAATATTCGTTCCGCTCATAATACCTTTATATATATACTATATATATATATATATATATATATATATATATATATATATATATTTCTATGAAAGTACCTATATAGTGCATATATTACAATTTTAACGACCCTTTTCTAAACCATAGACAAATATTGACCAAAACTGGTTTGCTTTCAATTTTTGCCATAAATTTTATAGTAGATACTGAGATTTCTCAAATCAATATTTTTTTCCGAGAGATTTGCAAAAGTGATTATATAATCAATGTTTATGTATAAATATTATTCTCGCAGTGTACTAATTACTATTATGTCGAAAAAAATTCAAACATCATAAAAGTATTATATTCTTGAAGGAAGAACTACAGCTGGTAGTATAAATATTTTGATTATGTTCATGTTGTTAATGTTGCTAATATACATACCTACTGACATATATATATATATATATATATATATATAATTTATACGCATGTAATTTTAAATGGTAATTTAAATAGCGTGAGATAACATTAAGAGTTCATTACTCAAGTAATTTATAACAAGTGAGAATTTAATTATTAATTTTCTAATGAAAATGTTACAAGAAAAACATTAAAATTGTAAAGTTTATATATATATATATATATATATATATATACATATATATATATATATACAAACCGTAAAAACGTTGAAAAAATTTAATTTAGATAATGACCTTAATGTGTATCTAAATGGTTATAAAATTATGTAACATTGTATTTAAACCATCATGAAAAATGAATGGATAAGTAAATATTTGACAGCATTCTTGTTCAATTAGTCACTTTTTTGTATGCAGTATAAAGTTCGAACTAGATAAAAGTGGCATTTGGCCTTAAGGCAAGTTGCATGAACTTCCCGAAATGTGTAATAATTGACTAAATCGACCATTGACATTTAGATATTTAGATGAAATTTTCTACTGGTTATTTCGAAAATAAAGTTATCGCTTTCAATTAAATCTAAACATTGTAATTTCTAATAGAATTTTCTCAAACACAAATTAATTATAATTATATGGCACAGACACGTGGTTGTAATTTTGTACGCCCTAAAATTGTTGCTTATTACTTTAAACTTAATGATTTAATGTTTGATTTTGACAAACTTTGACTATAATATTTTTCAAATTTTGATGACTTTTTAACATTAAACTATTTGTCGTAGAGCCAAAATATTTTATTATGATTTATAAGACAATGATATTTATTGCAATAAAAAAGGTTCATAAAAAACGGCTTGGCAGATCGTCGTCCCAAACTGATAAACTCTAGTCCTCATCGAGATACATCGCATGGCTCTTAAGTTTTTGAAATCGGTCCAGCCGTTTGAAAAAACGTCGATTTACGGCAAAAAATCTGTTCATATACACACACACACTTTTTCCTAATTTGGTCTCATTCGATGCGAATCAAATTTTTTTTTATAAAAACCAACTTATACTTCGGGAAATGAATTATACATTACACACTATTAGTACGTATAGCTGTTCTTTAATATTTATGTAATTAGAATTTAAAATGCGACTTGATATCAAATTATCTGTTATATAAATCACTTATATTAGGGTTTTTCCGTCAACAGACAAATGCACTCTTTTGTTTGCGGATCTAGTTTTATAATCGAGACTACATTCTATTTCGTTAATATATTTTGATTGCGTTCAAATAAATTAGTATGATATAGAATGCATTACCTGTCACTTTTCAATTATTTCAATTTCAATATATAGTAAGAATCGATATAATTTGTTCGCGAAAAATATAAATTTGAATTGCAGAAATTATGCCATCATCAACTTCGTAGACCTTGATAAGAAATTACGTATTTTAATGCAGAGAAGTACAATAAATACTTCTAAACCATAAAAATAATTTATTGAAAAATCCAATATGAAACTACCTTGTACATAATCATTTCCGTAGGGTAAGTTATAGTAATTGCAAAAAAATCGAGAATGAATTTTTTTATATATCCTTACGTTTTAAAGGTTTCTGAACATTTTGGCATACCTTACAAGAAATGGATGTATTTTGTGTGTATATTTTATTTGTAGTTTTTACCAGAGGCAGGTCTAGCCGTTCCGAAGATACGGGGCAAAGAGTGACAAAAACGGTAACTCGGTTTTTAAGAGAACGGAGCGTACGATTTTTATCATTCAAAAAACATTTTACTTGCATTGACAAGATAAAAAAACTGATTAAATTTTTGGGAAGGCAGGTACAGCGGTTAAAAAATTACAAAAAAAACATTGGACGGTCAAAAACGATCAATAGATATATGCACATCAAATTATCAGATATTTTTTGGAGATTTTATTAATGTGTTACAATTTTCTTTACATTTCTATAGTTCCATAACATTGTTTGTCCGTAAGACGGCGACGCATCGCTTACGCGCTTCGGTAGTTTTTTTCTATGCAGCTAAAGCAGTGCGATTGCTTTGAAAATAAGTTCAAAATTTCCAAAATATTTCAAAATAAAAAAAAAAATTTCCAAAGCTTTGTTTTGAAACAAGTCAATTTTTTTTTCAAAAATTTGAATTTCTCAAAAATATATTTTTTTCAAATATGTTTATTAAAAGTTTAAAACAAAAAAAATCTTTCAAAAGATTTAACTTTTGTTACGGGAAGTTCCAGCAATTTTCATTGAGGCACGATGCCATACACCACTAGTTTGAATTTTCATTATTAACTTAAGCATTGGTAAAATAAAATAATTCAGATAGATTGCATAACACAGTGACCTTAATCGATAACGCAGCAACTGCACATAATGGCGTTAACTAATTATGATATGGAAATACGAGCGTAAAACCTCAAATAGAATTTAAATATAACTTTAATAAGTAAAAGCATCTTACCTCATTCAAAACGTGGAGAAAAAATATCACCTATTTTTATACTGCATGTTGAAGCCGCCAAAGTACGATGATCAAGAACCACAATCTGACACATCGATCACCATCATGAGAACAGAACATGTAGCCTATGGATACACCTGTAATGGAGAAGAATAATTAAATTTTAATATACATTTTATTAAATCAAGTATTGTATTAAAATCAAGGTCTGAAGTAACTTTTTCTACTCCTAGTGGTCAGCAATGGAAATAGACGTTTCAGTGGCAAAAACTTAATATTGCATAATTTTGGGTATTGATATATGATATCGTTTTCCTCATTTGACAAAAAACATAGAATGCTATTACTTCGACAGGTAGGCAGGTGTGCAAGACCTTGTTGACAGGTGACAATTTACAATGTTTATGAAATTTTAAACAGCCAAATGCCATACAACTAATTTGCTCAATAAATTTTTGACTAGTATTATACCTAATTAAATATTTAGTTCAACACTTTTCAATTATCTTATTACGACAGTAATTTTTTGTGCTTCCCTATTTGATATCAAACTGAACTCTGTAATTTTTTTTGCTTAATAAATGTGTGAGAGACTTGCTACGGTATAAAAGTTATAATTAACAGGGCTAGCACATTTTTGCTATCTTTAATTCGAAATTTGGATAGTATTAAAAATTTTCCCAAATTCTGTTAAGTAACTTAAATAATACTAGAGAGCTAACTGGTTTGATATCAAACTAAAAATTTTGTGAAAAAATTTCACTTAATAAATGTGTAAGAGACTGGCACTGGTATAAACGTCTTAATTAACAAGGCTAGCACAATTTTGCAATGTTTAATTTAAAATCTGGATAGTATTTAAAATTTTCCCAATTTCTGTCAAGTAATTTAAATAATATTAGAGAGCTAACTGATTTGATATCAAACTGAAGTTTTTGTACAAAAAATTATTACTTAACAAAAGTGTAAGAGACTTGCAATGGTATAGCAGTTTTAAATAACAAGACTAGCACATTTTTGCAATATTCAATTTAAAAATTGGATAGTATTTGATATTTTCCCAAATTCTGTGAAGTAATTTAAATAATACTAGAGAGCTAACTGATTTGATATCAAACTGAAGATTTTGTAAAAAAAAAAATTCACTTAATAAATGTATAAGAGACTTGCAATGGTACAGAAGAAGTCTTTAACAAAGCTAGTACATTTTTGCAATCTTTAATTTAAAATTTGGATTGTATTAAAAATTTTCCCAAATTCTATCAAGTAATTTAAATAATATTGGAGAGCTAACTGATTTGATATCAAACTGAAGATTTTGTAAATAAATTTCACTTAATAAATATGTAAGAGACTTGCAATGGTATAGAAGTCTTAATTAACAGGGCTAGCACATTTTTGCAATCTTTAATATGAAATTTGGATAGTATTAAACCTTTTCCCAAATTTTGTTAAGTAGTTTAAAAAATATTGAAGAGTCTTTCCATAAATATTTCTACGTTCAATTTCACGGTTGTGCTTGTAAAGCTTTTATTAATATTTTGAGTTAATTTGGTTTTGCTAATTAGGCAAAGTTTAGGCTGATTTTATTAGACATAGATATTTTTGATATATTTTTTTGTTTTTATATAAAAAGTCATAGCACCCTTAATCTATATTGGAGCTAATTAATATCATAAATATATTGTAACAAAAAAATTCCAGACTTTGAACTAATATGTACTTGCTATGTAAGAATATAATTATTTATTTCAACTACAAAATTCTGATTACAAACTTTATTAATTTAAAATATCATTAAAATTTATATTATATTTTTTGTCAAGTGATGTTTACCTATATTTTACATCATCCCAATGTGTTGTAACCAGTTACAGGAACGCACATGAGTTAACTGTGACAGTTTATTTACTCAGAGAAAAAAGTTACTCTCGCTTTTATGTGGTTAGATCAATTTAGTAGTAAGTAAATGCAGTCAGGGATTGAAAAACTTTTCACAAAGTTTAGTTTAAAAAAATAATTTGGATAATATCAGTACAAATAAAGTTGTAGAACGACAATATGAAAAACAGAATATTGTTGGCATTGCCAAAGAATTTAATTTGAAATAAAAAGAATTTTGTTCTTATTCTCAAAAATATTATGGATATAAAAAGAAATTAAAATTTACATTTTTGTGGCAGATTTAATTTGACTACGTTACACATATAAATATAATTTTTTAAACATTAATATTAATTCACACCCTTATGTATAGAAATTTGCCTGTAATAAAGATTTCTTAGATAATTATCAAAACTAATTTTAATAGTGTATATTTTATTTTATGTATTGTAACAACTTGCATAAGTGATGCAGAAACAGTAAAAATTAATATTTTATTTTCTTTACATAATTTTTTAAATATTCGTTTGTCCTATTCAGCCATGGTTAAATTGATATGATTATTTAATTGGGTTTAAGTATACAGATTAGTTTTCAATTTTGCTCTATGAAATATTGCAATTAAATTTTAATATTTTACCTATAAATTAAATTCAATTTGCACTGGCTTTGCAATTATTATTTATGTAATTAGAAATAATATTAGATATATTTTTGTTTGAAATAGTAATGATGAGTATGAACCAATTCATTAGTTTTGAAAATGTATTGAAATTTATCTGCAAAACATCTAAAATGTATCTATATCTATCAGTTAAAATAGCTAGTAGTGTAAGGCATGGTACCTTTAGGCAAATTGCTGGAACTTCCCGTACCATAACCAAAAATTCGAGAAATATTTAATGTTTTTGAATAGATTATTATAAACACTGTAAAATTGTTTAATATTTATAAGATAAATATAACTGAATTGCAAAGTTAAAATTATCTATTTAAAGTATACAAGCTTTGGAACTTTAGTTAGAATTAAAATTAAAATCTGATTTATTTTCGATACACAAAAACAATTTTTTTGAAAAAAACATTAAATTTTTTTTTCTAAAAGCAATTGTTCTGCCAACACATGCAGAAAGTGTTTTGAATCATTCGAGTCGGATCCTTAGTTCTCTCAAAAACTGCCATTTTTGGTACATTTAGCTTTGTATCTTCGAAACGGCTAGTCCTGCCTTCTTCTTACCATAATTACGAATTGAATACTTTTTAGATCATTCAAAATGATGCTACATTCTCTCAAAAACTCGATTTCTATTTTTTGCACACTTTGCTCCATATCTCCGTAACGGCTGGACATGCCTCTACCAAAAATTAATCAGCACATCACCCTATCAATAGGAATAGAATGTTTTTTGAACTATTCAAATCGGTTGATCCGTGCGCCTGAAAAAGTGAACGATAAAATCCGGACACACAAAACACACACACACACATACACACACATCCATTTTTTCTGAGGTATGTCAAAATGTTCAGAAACCTTCAAAACGTCGAAAAATGCAAAAATTTTCAATTTCAATTTTTGGACGATTACAATAACTTACCCTACGGGAAGTTAATAATGTACATTTTATTTTTTATATTGCAACAACATGCATAAGTGGTGTTGAAACAAAACTAAAAATTAATATTCTATATTCTTCACATAAATTTTTATATATTCGTTTGTCCTGTTAAGACATGGTTAAATTGATCTGATTGTTTAATTTTGTTTAAGTATACAGATTTTGAAATGAATTAGTTTAAAAGGATTAGCAATTATATATTAATATTTTACCTTCAAATTAAATTCAATTACGAGACAAACCTTAGTTTGGTACAGTAATGTTGAGTATGGAACAGGTATTTTCCATTCATCTTGTTTAAATAATTCATTAGCTTCTAATTTTGCACCAAAGATTTATTGAAATTATCGTGCAAAAATCTAAAATATATTACTCATCATTTAAAATAAATACAATCATGATGAAGGAGAATGCCAACACACAACCAATTTGATTTTAAATTAAAAACATCATTTTAAAAAATAGAATAAAATAAATTTATAAGATGTTATAACTTAAAAATGTTTGTCTAAAATTGTGTAAAAATTTTTTAGAGAGGACACTGTAAATAATAACAGGTAACGTGAATTTATTTAAAGTCTTTCGCAAGCATCTGCTTGACGATTCCTGGAAGCTATTACCTACGAAGTGCAAATATATTTAATAACCGTGTAAATTGAATAATATCGTATAAATTAATGAAATAAGAATGTGTGATAAATAATTTTGTATTCTGAAATCTAGTCTTTTGTTCTTGGATTAAAAAATGTGGCATGCGCCAACTGTAGCATAGGTGCACTCATAACCATCTCGAATGAAAGGAAAGGACATGCGAAACAAATAAAACCATCGTACAAAAAACTATATCGTGGCAATGGCCGTTGACTCGATAAAGAAAGGCTTTCTATATATAAACTCAAAGTAGATAGTTCGAAATTAACAGTCACAACCCATCAGTTACACGCCAAACATCGAACACGAGTGGCGAAATGAATATTCTGGTACGTACCGATTCATATGAAATTATAAAGTTAATATAGTGCCGTCTGTGAAATGGATTATAATTGTGATAATTAATATTTAAATATAGACTCAAGTAAAATCTTTTTTAAAATAATAATTTGCAACAGTTGTTAACAACTAATATGGATCTTAATTTTCAAAAATATTTACTTTAATATCACCATGTTCTTTGATATCAACGTTATAATTGTGATCTTTAATATATAGATGATATATAAATTTTTATATTTTTAAATAAACATTTATTAACATTATTTAAAATAATTGAATATAAATATTTTGATTTTGCCTAATGCTTCTACCACAGAAAAGCATAAAATTTCACTTCTTAAAAAAACAACGATTTTAAATATTATCTTTTTTTCTAAATAGTTTATATCTAAAACCAAAAATAATATTAAAAAATTATACAAATTAAACAATATTGGTAATATTTTTATTTTCTGTATATAAATCTTATTTATTGCTGATAAATAATAAATTTCAATTATATTACAAATTTCCATAGGACATTATCGTTTCTTAATTTTCAGTTCCTATTAAATATTTAAATATTTTTTATTATTTTCTATTTCCAGATCATCGCCACCACAGTTGTGGTTTGTCTGGCTACAGCCCACAGTATAAAACTACAAGAAGGCACGACTTACGATGTGCAAGAAGATTCAGGATCACAATCGGGTTCCTTAGAAGGAGACCAAAGTTCACTCTCATATTCAATATCTGACGGAGGTTCATCCGGTGGCCATGAAAGTTTCTCCTTTGGCTCGTCTGGTGATCACGGTGGTTTATCTCTAGGTTCTTCTGGCGGTGGCCACGAAAGTATTTCAATCAGTTCTTCTGGTGGACACGGAGGATTTTCTCTTGGTTCATCAGGTGGCCATGAAAGCTGGTCACTTGGATCTTCTGGAGGTCATGGAGGTTTATCACTAGGTTCTTCTGGAGGTCATGAAGGACTATCACTTGGATCATCCGGTGGACATGGACTGTCTTTAGGATCATCTGGAGGTCACGGTGGTTTCTCTTTTGGATCATCTGGTGGTCATGGAGGTTTATCACTTGGATCGTCTGGTGGTCATGAAAGCCTGTCATTAGGCTCATTTGGTGGACATGGTTTATCTTCAGGATCTTCCGGTGGCCATGAAAGTTTATCACTAGGATCTGGCGGTCATGGTGGCCTTTCATTAGGATCCTCTGGGGGACACGGATTATCCTTGGGCTCTTCTGGTGGACACGGTGGTTTATCTTTGGGAGGTCATGAAAGTATATCATTAGGATCCTCAGGAGGACATGGTGGTTTATCATTAGGATCCTCTGGTGGACACGGTGGTTTTTCATTTGGATCTTCTGGAAGTCATGGAGGACTATCACTAGGATCATCTGGAGGTCATGATATATCCATTTCCGTTAGCTCATCAGGAGGTCATGGCGGATTATCGTTAGGATCTTCCGGCGGACATGGTGGATTGGGAGGACATGAGAGCATTTCTTTGGGTCATGGACATGGAGGATTATCTTTGGGAGGAGGAAGTCATGGTGGTTTATCATTTGGAGGAGGTGGCCATGGAAGCTTATCCCTTGGAGGTGGTAGCCATGGAGGATTTTCACTTGGAGGTGGCGGTCATGGAGGATTATCTCTTGGAGGAGGTGGACATGAAAGCTTGTCATTAGGAGGTGGTCATGGTGGTGAAGAGGGGTTTGGCCATGATCTTTTAGGACGTGAAGCATTGAAAAATTTTGACCACTCTTTTATTCATTTGGGAAAATTTTCAGGACCTAAAAAACTCCCACCCAAAGTTGTTCATGTAACAAAAACCTACGCAATTAAGGTAAATCAGATTAAAACATATAAATAATATATCAATGTGTCCATTTTTGGATATAAATCAATTAATGTAATTGCAGGTTCCGGTTCCATACCCAGTCAAAGTACCTCATCATGTACCCTACCCAGTACCAGTACCAAAACCATACCCAGTTCCAGTAGAAAAGATCGTAAAATTACCTGAATCTCACGGTTCCTCTGACTTTGGATCTGTGGCTTATCTGGAGGAGACCACGGCTCATCTGGATTTAGTTCTGGCGGATTTTCAGGTGGAGATCATGGTTCCTCGTCTGGATTCAGTTCCAGTGGATTTTCTGGAAGCGATCATGGGTCATCATCCGGCTTTAGTTCCGGAGGCGAATCTTCTCATGGCGACAGCTACGCACAAGTTGCGATATCTCAAGGATACAGTTTAGGCGGCAGTAGCAGTGGTGGAAGTGAAGGTGGACACGACTTTTCTTCATCATCAGGATCTGGATCTGATTCTCACAGTGGTGGTTTCTCCGCTTCATCATTCTCAGGAAGTGATCACAGCTTTGGAGGCTCCTCTGGCGGTGGAAGTTATGAACATAAATCATAATTTCTTAGCCCAATTCCAATCAGACACTCGATCAAAAAATTTAGTAAATTTTACTGATTTTTTGAAAATAAACTGTGATCATATACAGTTTTATTAATGTATATACGAACTGATTAATTATTAATGTTGATTTACCTGATGTATTGTTAAATTGCTTTTGTTTTGTTGTTTTATATTGTTTGTAAATAAACGTTTATGCAGTTTGAATTGAATGATTGAGAAATTGTTTCATTTACTATAATATTTGGAAGAAACTGATGTAATTATGTTAAATATCATCCATCTGATAAAAGCCTTGAAATAATGGGCTTCGTGTCTATTTAATAGTAAAATTTTACATAAAGAGTGATTAATAAAAAAATAATTTATAAAAATTAAAATAAAGTATTCATTAAAAATTTAAAATACTATTATTTAAATTTAAATAATTACTCAATTAATTAAAATTTATTATCTAATGATGTGTATACATTAATTGATAATACGTAAAACTATGCACAATAATAAAGTAGCCAATAATAAATTATTCTATGTTACATTTAAAAAGAACGAATAAATTGTTCTTTTTGTTTGAAGTTTTATATAAAAACCAAGTGAAAGTAACATGTTTGCGAATAGAATGTCAACATCCGTCTAGGCGATTTTTTTTACAATATTGCAATTACTTGTTAGGTAAGGTCTACGATTATATACTTGATAAGCTGTTTATTTATAATACTCTTTTATATTATTTTCTAATAATTCAAATAAATATATTAGTAATAGAAAATGAAATAATCAAACAATTCTAGAGATAAAATCGTTATATTGCAATAAATCTAAACCAAAATTTCAATACAATTGATGTACATGTAAAAAATATACAAAAAAGATATTTTTGAATAACTTTAAAAATATTTTATAGGATTTAATAATTAAAAAAAAAAATTATATTATAGACAAATTTTTGGCGCAATATTAACATTCGAAATAGATCAAGTAAACTGAATAAAATTCGTTGATTATAATTTTTTTTAACTTCCCATAGGCCAAGTTATAGTAATCGCAAAAAAATCGTAAATGAAATTTTTTATATATCTTTACGTTTCAAAACCTTCTGAACATTTTGGCATACCTTAAAAAAAATGGATGTATGTGTGTGTGTTCGGATACAAATTTTCGCCGACGATTTCGGGAACACGGATGAAGTGATTTGAATAATTCAAAAAGCATTCGATTCGTATTGATAGGGAGGCGTGCTGATTAGTTTTTGGCGAAGGCAGGTATAGTCATTCCGAAGATATGGGACAAAAAGTGCCAAAAACGGTAACTCAGTTTTTATTTTAATATTTTAATTGTATTAACAAGATGAAGAACTGATCAATTTTCATAAAGGCAGGACTAGCGGTTTCGGAGATTTAGTAAAAAACGTAAAAAAAATGCCATTTGGCAGTCAAAAAATGATCATTAGACATATGCACATCAAATTATCAGATATTTTAACAATAAGTATAAATTTTGTTTACATTTCTGTGGGTTCCGTACCAATGTTTACCTGTTAGACGGCGACGCGGCGCTTACGCGCTTCGATCTTTCGTCTCTATGCAGTTAAAGCAGTACTATTGCTTCGAAAAAATGTTCTGAGTTTCCAAGATATTTCAAAATAAATTTTTCTTTAAAAAAATTTTTTTTCAAAAAAAGTAAATTTTTGTCAAAAATTTAGTTTCTCAAAAATCTAATTTTTTCAGAGTAATTTTTTTTCAAAAATGTTAATCTTTTAAAAGAAAATAATTTTACGGGTACGGGAAGTTCCAGCAATTTGCCTTAAGTTCATCCGTCCATTTATTTGTCGTTTCTTAATTTATTTTTTTCCTACAAACAGCAGCAACAGGAACAAGGTAAATTATCGTTTATCACTTTTTGTTGGATTTATTGCATCTGGTTTAGTTTTACCAAAATAGTATTATAATGTCAATCATAATAAAATAAAAAGAAGTTATGTTTGATTATATTACTTTCTATTAAATTTAATTACAGGTTCGTACTTAAAATTTCTTATATAATTTTTATCAATGTAATTTCAGACATTCAAATGTTTTACATAGCTAATAAACTAATAAAATCAAAATTTATATAATTTAATTACCAATCACTAAAAATCAATTATTAAGTACTTGTATGGTCCCTAAATTTTGATCAGTTCTTCCATAACCATCATAAGCAGTTCCTATAAATCCAGTTCCATGCGCGAAATCCAATTGAGATGCAGGAACTGCTTTTACGAAGAAATGTCCTTGGATAGGATTATTATCAGCTGGATTCGAATAACGTTTTGTGACCAAAAGTGGATATTGTTGTTGAACCTGCTGAACTTGCAGAACTGGTACTGCAACTTGCCGAAATTGGACAGGTTGGGCCTGGTAGACTGCAGAAAGTGGCTTTGTTACTTGAAGATGGTACACCACAGGATGAGGCACAGTTACTGGTACTTGGTTGGTGATGATAGTGTGGTCGGATATGACACGACCGGTAAAAGTATCTAAAAATAAAATTTACTGATATAGTTTATTTGAAATAGAACTTAAACAACACGTTTGAAATTTGTTTCTACTGGCAAGTTTTTTGGCAGATCCACTTTTTTTTATTCGATATAAATTACAAGCTGTTAGTATAGACATTTAGTAATTGTGCTGATAAAATAACATTAATTTTGTTATAAGGCTGCCCAGTAGTAGGCCTTATAGTAGTGAAGTTATAGCAAGTTATTTTAAGGCGTATTTTCTTCATTACATTATAGGATTACAGAAAACAGAACAAAAGAGAAAAACGCAATAATAATAATAATAATAATAATAATAATGACAATAATAATAATAACGATAATAGTAATGCTAATCATAATAATAATAATAAATACCAATAATAATAATAATAAAAATAGTTAAATTCAGTAGTATAGTATCAGCTAACTTAGATCTATAGGGTTAGTTCTATAAGTTGTGTTCTTTTGAGTCTAAAAGGATGAGTTATGTCATATAATTCTGTAGCTAATTTATTTGAATGATATGATATTTGATGTTTATAATTTTGAGCAACTTTTCTTATTTCCTCTTCGACTTTGAATATTAATGAATTAGCCACGTAGGGGCATACCTTGGAGCTGATATAATTTGTATAAGTACTTTATTTTGAAATCTTTGAATTATGGCTAAATTACTTGTCTTGGCTGCACCCCACAGTTGCAGACCATAGGTCCAGGCAGGTTTGATAACAGTTTTGTATAACAGAATCTTATTATACGTGGACAGATCCACTTTAGAATAAATTATTGATGTTTTTGAATTTTTCAAAAGTAAATGTTGAATAGTAACAATATGAATAAATGGTAATATGAATAAAAGTAATAACAAGTTTACTTAATAATATCCTTAAAACGCCTAATTGCTTACCGAGAAATATAAAAATTATGATAATTTTTAAAATTTAGTCTACCTGTTCCGGATGGATTATTGGTATTGGTGTTCATATTACTATTAGCAGATGCAAAACCATATCCAAAATCAATTAGACCTCTTTTATCTTGCTTTCTAGAGTCAAAAACTATAGATTTTTTAACTGAAGTCGTAACCTTAGAACTTTGGTCATCTCCACACAAAACCACAGCGACGGACACCAATAAGATAGCTAACTATATAAAGATAAATTTAAAATATTATTTAAAATAAATGTAGACTATTAATAAAATATTAATCTTACTTGTAATTCCATGATGATTCTTTTAGTACAATGTGATGAGATTTTATGAAAACTCGTATTTATACGTAAACATCTAACAATGAAATAGTTATCAGAAACATCTCTAGGCTATTTTGCAAGGGTATATGAAAAAATCATCTGATTGAAAAAATATATTCTCATCAAACATATTATTAATGTGTATTATTTATGTAAATTTTTATTGTTACATTAATTCGTTTTAGAAATAATCTTTATAGGAATTTCCAATTTGTCATTGATGGAACAAATTATACTTCAACCTTTATATAAAGACAATGGAAATTTTGCTTGAAATTGTGAGTTTAAGAATATACAAAATTGAAAATCAATGAAAAATTTCAAGATCAATTTTGATATAATGTTAAAAACGAAATACGTATTAATTGTAAAATATTATATTATAAATAATGTAATTAAACATGAATAACTCAATTTGTAATATAGCATAGTATATATGCGTATATACATATGTATGATTCGATGCGTATATGATTCTTATCTAATTAACAGAATTATTACTTTACAATTACGATTACATTTGTTACATCAAACAAATGAGGAAGCATTGAATCACATGCAAAACAATAATTTATAATATTTATCACAATAATCAATAACGTAACAATGCATGCAATATTGTAATCGGCTTCTGAGTTCCGTACCAACAAAATTATTGATATTATTAAATGTAAATAATAATGAAATGATAATTGAAAATATAAAACTAGTGGGGTGTATGGCATCATGCCTTAAGGTAAATTGCTGGAACTTCCCGTACCGTAATGAAATGTTTGAGGAATACAGAATGTTTTCAAATAGATTATTAAAAATATTGTAACATTGCCTAATATATATAAGAATTATATAAACTGAATTGCAAAGTTAAAATTATTTGTTTAAAGTATATTAGAACTTTAGTCAGAATTAAAAATAAAATCTGAATTATTCTCGATATGCAAAAAAAATGATACACATTTTTTTTTCAAAATCAATTATTTTATTAAAACAAGCTGAAAGTTCTTTGAATCATTTAAATTGGACGGTTAGTTCTCTCAAAAACTGCCTTTTTGCACATTTAGCTCTGTATCTTTGAAATGGCTGAATCTGCCTTTGCCAAAAACTAATCACCACTTCTCTCCGTCATTACGAATTGAATGTTTTTTCATCATTTAAATCGGATGCTCTGATCTTTCAAAAACTCGATTTCTATTTTCTGCACTCTTTGCTCCTCTCAATAAATTTACTCTCAATAAATTCATTTGCAAGTAATCAGTAAAATAAAAAAATCTTATTATAATTCTTTCTAATAATATTATAATTAAGAAGAATTATATGTTTATTCTTTGCAATAGAGCAGTAAATAAATTATATATATATATATATATATATATATATATATACACATTAGTATCATCCCACATACTGTGGGATCATTATTATTAGATTTATGAATGAACTAAATATCTAGTTTAGCAAGAAAATAATTCTTTATGATAAAAGTCATTGAGCCTCAAGGATTTTATTAAAATTGAGGCCGACAGACGCGCCTTAACTAAAGAAATGATCTATGACAGAAAGATTTATATTATTTATATTTTTGATTGAAATGTGATTTCACAATTAATTTGAGACAACATTTTGATTAAAATTATACTTCAAATTTTTGTTGTCATTTTTTTGCTATATAAAAACTCTTTGTTTTAGATTTAATTTCTTTCAAGACAAAATAAATAATGATGTGAGATGATGCATATTTTTATTCATGTTTTGTTAAATAAATTTTGGAATATATACATATTTATGGTTATATGTGTAATCTGAAATTAAATTATTAGCCAGATCTTGTCAACATATGCATAAAGCACAATAAATTGATTGTAATTAAGTCACACATTCATATTAGATAAGGTTGAAGTATATCTTGTAATAAACAGTGTATAAATAATGAAAAGAAATTTATGTATGTTTAGAGAAATGAATGCATATGCATTAAAAGCGTAATTTTTCAGTTTTTTTACAGAAAAAAATCGTCTGAACTTGTATTTAATTCATTAACTAATGATTATGATGATTGTTTTGAGTATATTTTTGTTGGACTGTTTAACTATTTTGTCAATTAAATTGACAGTTTATAACTGCTAGCGAAAGTCGTAACTCGATTTAAATCTGGTCACAATCTAATATATAAAGAAACGACCTGGAAATGCAAAGGCGGTTTGCTATCTGTTTTATGAAAAAAATTGTGCTAATAAATTCAAACAGACTTAGATATATTATATGGTCGTTTATTACAATGTTGCACAATGATGACAATTACATGGTAAATTAAGATATATAGCAATGTAGTGAATGAACTACAAGACATCGGGTACCGGTCAAATAGAATTAGTTGATAGGTAGTTTATTGCTCTTTATATGATTATTTATCTATATATAATTTATACAATATTAACTAGTGGTGTGTAGCATCGTGCCTTAAGGCAAATTGCTGGAACTTCTCGTACCAGAATTTAATATCCGAGGAAAAATATCAGTAATAAATAAATATTGATCAATGATTAATAACAGTTTTTTTAAACGTTTTCAAATACATAATTATAATCACTATATATTTTATCGATCATAAAATATACAGTGAGGATCTTATCGCTCAATGCACTTGAGAAAGTTTACATTAAGAAGAGATGCCAAATTATTAATCCATCTGAAGATATATTTCTTACGATCAGAATAACGAATATGAAAAATATACATTTTCAAAGTGAATTATGAATTTGAATTTCATATTTAAAGTATAAAACTGGTGTGTATTTTTAAACAATCTAATCTAATATATCTAATAATTTGCATTGTGCATACGTCTATGTGCATGTTCATTTTTGTAAACCAAATATTTGTTTTTTTTTTTACTTTTTCGTCCGTATCTCCAGAACGGCTAGAAAAAATAAGTTCTAAGAAGAACTTAATTTGGTCCAATAAAATTTTGAAATTCTAACACTTACGATAGAAGGTAATAACATCAAAATTATGACTTTCCCATAAATCTTTTGTAAAGTAAAATAATCTGCAAAAGTCTATAAAATAATAGCTGCTCTAACAGATACCAGTTTTGCATGTCAGCGGACCCATTTGTGCATTTCAATCGGTATTTAAGAATCGGTATTTATGCTTTGCTAGCGTATATATACTTGCATTTCATAGTATATTGCAATATGGAAGTTGTATACAGAAAAGTCATACGCTCTGATTTTAGTCGATAAAAGTCATCGAATGGGAATGTTTCGCAAAAATAACCGCAGGGCGAATGGGGCAGAACTTACCTGACGCTGCGAGAGCTAAAATAATAGTAGTAAGGGCGCATGATTGCTACCTACTCAAAATAGTTTTATACAGAATGTCCTAGACCCTAAAGTCTAGGACACCCTGAAAAAAATATAAGAATAATTATCACAAAAATTATCTCTGAAAATAATGGGCTTTTAAGTGCAATCTAAAGCTTTATGTTGAAATTGTGACCATTTTTGTTTATTGTGGTTATTATCTATTAATTTTGTCCATTTAAACTCTGGAGCCGTCACAGTGAATAACATTATTAGGTTAATAGTAAAAAAATAATACCATAACTTTAAAATTTTTAAAAATTGAAAACATTCGAAATATTTTTCTAACTTCCAAGTGAATATACTGTGTAATTTTTAGCACTTCAAATTTTTCAAAAAATAAAAATATAGACTAGTAGTGTTTGGCATCGTGCCTTAATGCAATTTGCTGAAACTTACTGAATCGTAATTCTAACTTACCAAAGTAGAAGATCTATGGTAGAAGTTTATGTTTTCATAAAAAAATTCGATATGCTAATTTTACGTTCTCTCGGCGTTTCAACCCATTCTGAATCTAATGAGTCCAAATTTGGAAAAAGTATGCGTGCCTGTGTGTGTGTATGTGAACAGATTTTTTGCCGTAAATCGATGTTTTTTCAAAAACGGCTGGACCGATTTCAAAAAATCAAAAGCCATTCGATGAATCTCGATGAGAACTAGCGTTTATTAATTTTGCGCCAAGATCGGCCGAATCGTTTCTTTTTAAATCGCAAAAAAGTGAAAAAAAAAATCGTCCACGTTTTAGCCCGCAATTACAACTCGATTTTAAAAATTCAAAAACCTCTTGAAAAGATATTGGTTAAGATTCGACCAAATTCATTTTTAGTAAAGATCGGCCTAGCCGTTTTCTTTTATTAAAGTGTTAAAATTTCTTTTTCGACGATAGTCTTATATATCATATTATTATTATATATCATACTAAAATAGTACGGTCCTACGACAAGTGGTTTAATTTTGAAAATTCGTCCAAGTTTGCAAAAATTTGTATCGTTTTTTTGGCGTTTGTCAGAATTAGAACTTTTATCGACGTGTGCTCAAAAACACCTGAACGGATTTTAAAAATTTAAAAGCCAATCAATGTATTTTGATCTTCAGTTTTGTGCAGCCATTGGCCGAGCAGTATCTTTGTAATTTTGAAAAAAAAAAGTGTTAAAATTTTCGTCCAAATTTAAGCTCACACTAAAAACTTTGAAAAAATCAAAAACTGTTCAAAAGATTCTGATTAGTTTTAGGTGAAAATCTACCGAGCCGTTTTCTTGTAATTAACTGTTGAAAAAAAATTTAAGTCGGTTTTTATAGAACTTATTTTGGCGATATATATCATGGTCTTATAGAACTTACTGAAATATTATGGCTTTACGACAAGCAGTTTAATTTTAAAAAATCATCAAAGTTTGCGTAAATGAGTAGTTTTTTGACGTTTGTTAAAATTAAAATTAGACGATGTACTTGCTATAGCGATGGAGTCCTGGTCTTAGCAAACATTCCACAGCTTTATAGTCCTACGGAAACTGGTTTACTTATTCAATTTTCTTGTTATGTTGGTATAAATCAGTAATAATATTAATAATAATAATAATAATAAGAAATCAGTAAGCTAAAATATTTCAATCTGACGCCATACAATTTTTCTGTGAATATATCACTTTCACTTTGTTTGTGATCAAATTTAGGCAAAAACGCACCAGCTCTCGTACTATCCTCTCTATCATCTTAAGTTATCAGACAGGTATGCGTTGTTAGGTTTTAAATCTATTTTAACGGGACAACTGATGTAGTATATATCTATAATGAATTATATAATAATATTGCATCCAACATCCAACCAAACAGTATTGCATAACTAAAACTAACTACTCCAGGAAAATAATAAATGGAAAGTTTGACAATATCACATTTTTGAAGAATTAAATAAACTATAAATTATTGCTGAATTTTATTACTAAGAGCGTAGCTAAATAGTAGTAGATAATTGGAAAAGCTATAAAATTGAATGCAGGATTTAATATATCAATAGCAGAAAGAAATGTGTATTACGAAAGTTATATATATATATATATATATATATATATATATATTACATACAAAAATTTGAATTTATTGGAAATTCATTTCTAAACTTCTTATATTTTAAATTGTGAAGCCAAGCTTCAAGATGTATCTATATTGCAAGGACTATAACTAGTCTGTCGTAAAGTTTTGGATGTGATAGTTATATATTTAAAAATTTTCTGAACAATATATTAGCCTTTATTTAATTGTAAGATAATTAAAAAAATATAATGATACAATAATTAATTTTTTGTTTTTAAATAATTTTATTTTAAATAGTTGTAATCAAGTTACAGTTTAAAATAATAAGCATTGAGTTTTATTTATATTTCAAATTTTTATTTTAATTGATGTTACAATGTATATCTTTTATTTTCTAAAATAATAATATAACTAATTGTTCCATAATATAACTTTGTTGTAAATGGTAAATGTTTATTATTATTTAATATAATGTTTCTAGTTGTACATACCAATCAGGCTTTTAATTCTTCGAACATTCCAGGTGTACGTATGTTTTGGTGAAAGTACGGCGCTTTTATGAATCTATAATAATTTTCTTATTTTTTATTATTATTTAATTTATTATAAGAATAATTATAAAAATTATTCAATCAACAAATATAAATAAAGTTCCAATATAAATAAATTTACAATTGAAATTACCTCATTAAAAGTAACCAAAAAGAAATGTTTGAAAATATGTCAACGAAAAGCTGTTTAAGTATACATTGATCTTAAAAAATGATCTATTAAATTAATGTGAAATATTTTTATGCTGTTGAAAAAATATATAAAAAATTTCTTTAATATATTAATTAATGCATTCAGAATTTGTGGACTTAAAAGATAAAATATGAAATAAAAACAAATGACTAAATATAAGTAGTTTTAAAATATAGTTCTAAATTTTTATTGAGAAGTTTTCGGATTTATATATTTTGTGTTAGTTTTCTTAACTAAAGAACTATCATGATTTTCCACCAATTCTAGGAAACATGATATACATTACGTATATTTGTATTAGA
Organism: Ctenocephalides felis; assembly: GCF_003426905.1. Taxonomy (NCBI): domain Eukaryota; kingdom Metazoa; phylum Arthropoda; class Insecta; order Siphonaptera; family Pulicidae; genus Ctenocephalides; species Ctenocephalides felis. The sequence continues at coordinate 47,809,761 of NW_020537758.1, forward strand.
TTAAATCCATTATTAAGCCATTAGTAAAAATACCATAAAATTTAAAAAAAAAAATGTTAGGTATTATTCGAAACATAAAATTTAGTGAAGAAGTGCATATTATATAAAAAAAGTTATAGAAAAAATAAAAAAAATGATATTGATAAATTGCAAATTAAATTTGTTGTCCTTTAGGACAGTTTTAATAATTATTATCAAAAACCAACGAGCTTTTTAAATGCCTAATACTTGTGATCTTTTTTTTAAACGGCATTGCAAATGCAATATATGTTCATCTTTAAAATTGTAAATATGATTTCCCATATATTAAATAGATTTTCTAACAATTGATAGATAGATTTTTGTGAAGTGTGCTAAAATATTAAGCATTTTTTTATAAGAAAAAAATATATTCTTTTTAAATATTTTTCCAATTTAATTACTTCTTTTGCAGAAAGTCTTTATGATTGATTAGAGAAATATATGAATTGTATAATATAGTTTAGTGTAAGATATTATAAAAATTGCCTACCTTATTCCAACATAGTCTCTGAGTATTTGAACAGTACCTATTGTTAGTAGATTTCTAAATTGTATTATTTATTCATTTACTTTAGATTAATGATTAATAAAAATACATAATTCTAAACTAAATACTTCTATACTAAATTTTTCTATTAAATTACTTATAACATATCTTTAACTAGTTTTGTGTTGTAATTGTTAGATTTAGAATTTGAACTTAAACAGATTGGCATTTTTTCATAAAACACATGGTAATTAAGTAAGAAAGGTTGACAAGGTTTAGTACATGATAAAATAAACAAATTAAATTGCTTTTTCTCAGTGGTGTTGTCGAGCCGGAACGCGCCGGAACGTCGTTCCGGCAAATCATTTTTGGGAAGGAACGCGTTCCGACAAGAAAAAATATAAAAAATCGCTACATATAGAAAATGATTTAATAAGTAAATTTTATAAATTATTATTCAACTAATTTTTATTAAATGTTCTTATTATTGAAATAAACATACATATATGTGCACACAATGGGTTTTGTAATAATTTTTGTTTCTTTTCTTTTCGAACGGAACCGGAAAAAACATGAGAACCGGTTTTTGACCCGGTTTATAAACCAGTTTTTAAATTTTAGCGTCCCGACAAAAAATATTAGCACAACACCACTGGTTTTATCAAAGTCGTTTTTAATTTAGTTACAAATTGAGGTGTATGAACTGAAATAATAATTACAATACAGTAGTGTATTTCAAATTTCACATATGTTACTTTAAGACCGAAAAGTGTCTGATGCCCGATTATTTCGGATATAAGTTGGACTTGTTTCGGACATAGCGGGCGTTAGTCGAATAAAATAAATAATTTAAGACATTCATATAATGGAAATTGATTGTAGCGAAAAAAGCAATTCTATAAATACAAAAGCATAAGAACTGCAAAACCTGGTAGTAGATTGAAAAATTGTACTCCTAGACTAGTAATTCCCAACGTGGGGCACACGCCTCACAGAAAAATCCATTTTTAAATTCAAAGGGGGGAGGCAAATTAAAAAATTACACGACTTAAACCACTTGCTTTGGGTGATTTGAATGTAATTTGTAAATACTGTTAAAAATTCGTTAAATATATTATGATCATTGTTTAGTTTAAGTGAGCTCAGGATGCATGTGCAAATCATATAATATTTCCATATATATTTCCATAGCTTAGGTAAATAAGCATCCCTTTTTAGGTCTAATGCAAACTTTCTCAATATTACGGATTATAGAAAAATTCCAAATCCTGTATATATTAGTCTGTATATTTATAAATTGCCATCCTTTCTAGACAACGGTATAATAATTTTTATGTTATATTTTTAAATTTAGAATTTTTAGAATTTAGTAAGTTGCGAGACTAAGAACATCTTAAGAAAATCAGCTCGCACAAGTTACTCAAACATTTAATAAAATTTATAGTTTTATGTCTATTGTCGCACAATGCACACAATCGTTTAAAAGTGCAGTAATTAATTTTCTATGAAGTGATAACGGCAAAGGCAGCAGTAAGGTGTAATGAATGCTTTAACGGATATTCTGGATATTTTAGGTATTTAATACCGAGATAAAAATTCTTAAAGAAAAAATAATATTTATAAATTAAATCTTATATTCTTTCGCATTTATTATACACTAACACCTACATCATAGGTTCCTACTCGTGTATTTTTATAGCCTTACGTATGCCTATACGTTGCATTCTATACTACACGCCTTACATCTATACCATACGCTATATTTCATCACATACTCTCAAATCCCTACATTGTATACCGAATACACATAACCTATATCTACTATATATCCTATTACCTATAATTTTCCTTACACACTACATTAACCCTACCGAGAATCGAACCCGGGTCCGCCGCGTGAAACGCGGCGACCTTAACCACTACCCCACCGTAACGCTACAATCAACCGACTTTTTTCGCGTGTCGTCGCGCCACCTTCGTATTAATTATCTAATTAATTAGAAAATGACCCGCGGTAATAACAGTGCGTCCCATATTATATTATTGGTGGGGATACCCGATAGGGTAGTGGTTAAGGCGCGCGACTGTCACGCGGAAGTCCCGGGTTCAAATCCCGGTATAGACAATAGATAGGTAGAGCTAATAAAAAAAAATACATAGGCCGTAAAGTAAACCTATGTAATATAGGTGAATATATAAATTAGACAGTATTATTTATAAAAAGTAAAAGGTATGTAGGTATATAATAAGTTAATGACGGTGTAGGTATCTCCCGGTATGATAGATAATAGATATCTATATATGATATACAATAATATAGTATACAATAGTATACAATAATACATAGGTCGTAAGGTAAACCTATATAATATAGGTGAATATATAAATAAGACAGTAGTATTTATAAGAAGTAAAAGATATGTATGTATATAATAAGTTAATATAGTATAGGTATCTCACGGTATGATAGAAGATAATAGATATTTATATATGATATACAATAATATAGTATAGTATGATAGGTAATAGGTTATTTATCATATTATTAGGTTAAGTCTTATAAAGTATTGTAATAAATCTTGAGTACTTTTATATCATAATAAATACCTGTAAGTATTAATGAATACAAATAATACCATAATAAATATAATTAATGTTATTAAAGAATATAAATTATGTACTCAATGATTCCCTCATACTTGTACAATTTAATGTATAGACTAGCTGTATATAATAAAGTTAATTATATAAGAAGTCAATATATTAGATTTGTGAGTTCTTATCGAAATATATCAAATTTTTTGAACCGGATTTTAAATTTTACCGTTCCGGCAAAAAAAATATTAGCACAACACCACTGCTTTTTCTGTAACTGCAAATATTCATTGATTCAGCAACTTTGGACCAGGTTTATTTTCATATGGAAACATATTACAATCTATATTTCCAAGAAACAATTGTTGCACTACTGCTTGACAACAGGCTGTTCGAAGTCATTACAATTGAAGAACAATGTTGTTTTTTTATTATCCTTAAAGTTGTAGAATCATATATTGATTGTATGTACTAGAGATGGGCTTATCATATCCGAAGCCGGATCGGTTAGGATTTGACTCCGCTTCAGAGAGGAGTTATATCCCCTTAATAACTCCACAACTCCGACAGCTTTGAAACATAATACTTGACACTAATGTGTTGTTAACATATCTATCTAATATCTAAGAATTTATTAAGACTTTGGATTAAGTTTACAAATAGTTCAAACATTTTTGTTTATTTTATTATAATAACTACTATTTTATGCATTTCAATATGCATACAAATCTGAAATTGACAGAAATCTTGTGAATCAAAATCAATTTTGTAATTGGTTTTGAAGAGAAAATATAGAATCCTTTGAATATGTTTTTTTTATTTGAAGATAATAAAGTGAACCTTATATATGAAATAAGAACAAATCTTTGTGTATAATATTTTTCACAAAATAATAATACCTCACATTATATTATTATTTCTCTTTCGAGAATTAATTATATATCAAGTAGTTTGATTAGAATACTATTACTTTTACACAATTATAAAATCGTTATTGTGTAAAAGTTATAATTCTAAATATTTTTTAGCTGGTTGTATACCATTGAAAAAGCTCATTTACGGACAAACATTATTGTATACAGAATATAGAATACAAAATAGCATTATTTTGAGACATTATATACCTGGAAAGTCTTAAAACTGCCTGTGAGACTAGAAAAAAAACGACATTTTTTTACCCAAATCTTTGTATTAGTAAAAAATCTCAAGCAAATATCTGCACATGTTAACAGATTTAGTATCAGTTTAGGGAAGTCGGATATGACAAATCCTGTTAGACTAGTTAACTCCACTCGGATTTACTCCGAGGGCGGAGTTGTATCGGAGTGATAACTCCGTAGTGAGTTACACATCTCTAGCTATGTACCTATTCTGTATTATGTATGTATTAATTTAATATTATAACAATTTGGGACATCAGTGAGCTTCAGAACGACCGTGACACCAGTTGCTGAGCTATTGGGGATAATAAAGCATGCGATAAATTCCGCAAATGTCAAATCGTGTTGAACTTTCTCACTCTATGCCATCTGATAATGAGCACCTGAACACATGACCATTCACGACGACCATCTAACTTTAACTAACAAAATCATTATTTTCTCGATTATGAAAAAGACTAATGACTAACGACACAATAGATTATAATAGTAATATGTATGTTCAATCGCGACAAGTGTAAGTCGATATCACGATACACGTATTATGTGATAATGGTCGATTATGATCTATTATCGATTATTGAACGACTATTAAATAATTCAGAGAGGCATAATGCAATGATAGTAGTTTTGTGATCATAAAATGTTCATGTATTTTTAAAATTTGTGGTTCTTTTATTTAAGTTCTGATACTATCAGTCGTTCTTATAAAGCAACGAAGCAACCCAAAAATAATTCTGCTGGTACATCAACATTAGTTGACTATTAAGTCGTAATATGAATTGTGTTATTTAAAAATAAGTAAAGTTTCAGCATTTACATATATTTGAATTTATATTATAAAATTTTTGGTACATCTCCTATAAGTTACTAAGGTTTGATTTTCCTGGTGACCAAATGTTAATAATCAAAGCAAAACCAGATCAAATATTACCTGGTTTTGTTTGATATATTGTTACTATTTAGTTCAAATAATGTATCCTAGTTATGTAAATAATAAATAATAGTATCATATGTAAATTATTAAGGGTTTTAATTAAATTATTTAAAATTAATTTATTTTACAGAAACCAAAGACAGATATATGATCAATATAAAACCATTATTATATTGTACGAGTTTATATTATATACTATACAAATTACATTGCATATATATATATATATATATATATACTGTAGAATCCCTTTAGTATGACGCCGGATATATTGACCGACCGCTTATATTGACCTAATCGTACTATGAAGTTTGGTTTTCATATAAAATACCTTAAAAAAACAGTCGGATATATTGACTTCGCTTACATTGACATGTCGCTTATAATGAAACATTTTTTTAAAAAAAAATCTGTCCAGTTATAAGGACCGACATAGTTTTACGTGATGTGGTCTAGTCTACAAAAGCAATTACTATGCCTTTTGAGCATAATAGCATCAGGGACTGGTTTTACAATTAAATTATATAATTAAATCAATAAAAAACTACTGATTTTTTATTTTATACATATCTGCTCTTTTGATTGCTGTGTTATTCAGAAATATATTAATAGTATTTATTATAAAAATGTGCAATTTTTTGTTTATTCATAAATAGAGCAAACATAGAATATTTTCTTTCCAAAATTAACTTTACAACTGGAATAAAGTTCGCATAGTTTTGAAAGTTTCTATTTGTAAATTTTATATTTTTATAAATATTGAAATAACTTAACTTAAAAACATTGTAAAATTTAAAAAGAATTTCTGAATGTATATTCAGATATAGGCAAAATGTTTTTGCGATTTTTGAAAAAAAATCAAAAAAAATGTAGACAAAAAATATTAATTAAAAAGTCATAAAGTTTTAAATCTAGAAGGTCAGTAAGTGGGTAGTATCAAAAATAGGCTCCAAATAATCTGAAAAAAAAAATACTTGGTTAATCTAGAATAATTTTGTTATTGTATGAACTACGCACAAATTAAAAAAATGCTTTTTTTATAAGATTTTCGGTACATCTCCTAAAAGTTACTAAGGTTTAATTTTCATGCTGACCATATGTTAATAATCTAAGCAAAACCAGATAAAATATTAACTAGTTTGTTAGATTGCATAAAATTTGCAAAACGGCGACTGCCTGAAAAAAAAATATGTATTTTGCAATTTTTTTTTTTTTTTTGATAATCTCACATTTTTTTAAAATAGTTAAATTTCGAAAAAATTTAAATTTTCAGAAATTTTCGTATATATGCTTCAACGCTACTAATAGATTTTTGAAACTAGATATATTAATGAAGGAAATTAACTGATGTTTTTAAACTAACCTACATTTATGAAGCCAATTCTGCCGTAAATCCAAAATGGTATTAAATACTGTCAAAAAGCCATTTGGTTGCTGTGCGGTTAGGCGTTTTAGATAGAAAACCTAACCTGAAAAACGCACAAATGTCATAGAAACGATGTTAACATAACTGCATCTTTGTGATGCGGCATAATAACACACGAGTGAAGTTGCATGTTATATGTAAAAGTGATTGCACATCAAATACATGGCATTTTGACTATATTTAGTATTATTTTATATAAGATGCACTAGTCTTTTAATAACATAACATTAGTCTATTTTACTGCAGAATCGGCCTCTATATATGATTATATAAAATTTTCTTTTATGTGCAATATGCATTATCAGATGCGCCAAAATATTTTTATTAGTTTTCAAAAATCATTAGAATAAGCACATATATTTTTCCTTCATCGACACAACTATCTGCCGCTCATAATATTTTGTATTATGCAATAAGAAATGTTATATTGTAGAATTACCGCATTGATTTTGCTTTTGTTATTGTTAATGTTGTCGGAACGAAACAGAGGCCAACGCACTACATATTCGCTTCAGGCGAAACGCCGTCTTTGCAATGCCGCCGAACTAGTTCGAACGAAAGGAAAAACTACGCGGATTTTTCACTTGCTACAGACACTTATAAGAAAAATAAAAATAAATTTGCTGTTGGGAAATTTAACGACGTGGGTGATAAAGTGTTCGAGCGATTGGTAAAATATACTCTTTGTGTTAGCTATTACAGATTGAGGCAAATTGAGAGATTTTCCGTTGTAAAAACAAACACAGTCAGGCGTTTTATACATGAAATCTAATTTCTCGCATATGTTATTATGACACATCACAAATATGCACTTATGGTAAAATTCTTTTTTGACGTTTGTGCGTTTTCTTGTTTACGGTTTGCATCTATAGCGTCGGACTGCACAGCAAATTCATAGCATTTTGATAGTTTTTAGTTTGAAAAATAAAGCAGCGTAGCATAGCGTAAATATTAGTCTATTTTACGACAGAATTTGCCTCAATAATTTTTTTATGAATAAGTTATCAAAATTAATTACAGTAAACCTAGTTGCTCATTTTAAAAGCGAGCTCACAATAGAATATTTGCTATTAGGATAACAATATACTCTTTGCTAAGTCAAGATTATATTGGGTCTTTGGATTAGAAGACTTATAATAAATGTATGTAGATTTCTTTGTTTTATTTTATAGTTACCATAAACTCTATGGTATAGAGCAGCGTTTCTCAAACTTATTTCTTCCAAGGCCCCCTTTAAAGATCAAAACTTTTGTAGCGCCCCTCCACCAAATTTTTTATACCTTTAATTTCTAAAAAAGCTATTTTTTAATTTTAATAACATAGTTATAGTGCGCTATATTAGTTGATGTAACCTTACATTCTAAATTAGAAAATTTAAATTAGAAAATTTTATCAGTAAGAGCAAATGAAACTATACTTTATTATTATGGCATCCTCCTGACATCAAGCCATAATTAAATAAAACAAAAAGTAATCTTAGCAATCGCAATCATCTTTTGTTTCCAGGTCGGCAAAATAATATTTATTCCAAAAGCTTACATTTTTGTATTTCTGATGAAATTAAATAATTATCCAAGTTCAATAGTGTTTTAATCATTTATAAAATTGATATATAGTCTTACAAACTATACTATAGAGTATCAACCATATATATTATAATTGAATAAAGAATCATTAGTAGTAAGGTAGAGCGGGGCTAGTTGAGCATAAGGGCAACTTGAGCAAGTTAAGTTCTACATTTGGTTAATTATTTAAAAAAAATTACTACAAGTTTTGTTTTCTCTGTCAATAAAAACCATAAATATAGAACTGATTATTAAACACTTATTCTATTTCATCACTAATCGACATTGAATATATGGTTTTATTATACTTTCTCAGTGCTCAACTTGCGCCACCTATGGGGTACATTGAGCATACTGGACTTTTTGCATTAAAAGAGCTGTATCTCTTAAATTTTACTTATTACCAAAAATACTATTACTACTTTTGTTAAGCGATAAACAACAAATCCATCAAGCCGTATAACAATTTATTGAGACTTATCATTGAAAAGATACAACAGTTTGTAAAAATTTGCTCAACTAGCCCCGCCTTACCCTAGTAATAAATAAAAATTTATCCACGACTCATTAATAAACTCCTCAACAAAGTCTCTGAGGGTGAAAGTGATGTAAATGACAAACTTTAAATTGCATAGTAATTTTATGTTACACCATTAAATAAGCAAAAGATCAATGCCCTTAACACACATTTATTTCTTTATTATGTTATCGCTTTAGACAAGTTATTGGAATAAAATAAGTGAACTTAGAACAGAGATTGGAAATACAGGTTGTGCCGCGCCGCGCCTTGAAATACTTTCCCTTTTCACTCGGCTAATATTTCTGTAACGTTTAGCTAATTTATTGTATTAGAAAATGTTACTCTAATTATCAAAAGTCTATAACTAATTAACTTTAATTTTATTGTCAAACGAATTACGAATCGATTTATCAATCATAAGATATAATGACAAATAATTAAATTGGATTCTCATCAAGTTTATTAAGTTTTGAGATCTAGCCGGAATCAACTGTTTGTAAGTGAATGTACAACAAATTTTATATGTTTCAATTAATTGATTATTAGTTAGTGTGTTGACACTTCAATATGCTTCGAATGATTTTGTTATTATCTAAACTACTTACAGCAAATTTTTGCAAAATGTCACAAATAAAAATATCTTAGAAAAAATTAAGTAGGTTAGATACCTTAAGTATCAAAAATACCACACCTTACTGTAGAATAGATTTGTTAGGAACTTTCTAATATGTAATCTACAATCTAATAAAATTTAATTTAAAAAAATGTATCAAGTGTAAAAAACTAATCATTTTTCTCAAAAAATATATGTACACGTTGGACGTTGTATAAAATTTTCATGAAACAATCGATACTCGATCAGACGACAAACCTTCATTTTCTCTCTATTTACAAAACTTTGAAGGCACGATTAGACAACAAACCTCTATATATTTTGTTTATTTTTGTTTTTAGCAAAATATGTCTGCAATAATAATTCTTTAGCATAAGTCTCCATACTATTTTGTTGATGCTTACGTTATTGCAATTATTATGTTTAAATCAAAATTATAGATTTAGTTAGGTATCTGTTGCCCAATTATAATTAAGCTACTTTCACTTTGCCTCAAATAAATCTATTAAAATAAACCTATTAAGAAATACACAATTTATGTCACGATCATAATAAATTTTATGGCTATAAAGTAGTCTATTACACTAAAATCCATATAAAGTTAACCAAAGGAACATTTACTGGATTTATTGATCATTAAGTGCAATAAAATTAAAAATCATGTATTTAGAATGGTAGTAACAGACACATAATAGTTTTATTTTATTATAATTCAAAATATAAGAAGAGAAACATTTGAGGTGAATTTGATCATAAAATGCCAAGAACATTTTGTTGATCATAAATTTTGAAATAATTGTTTTTGCTTTGTGAATATGCGAAAGAAATAAGACTATTTTCTTTCTTATAACCCAGTGGTTCGTTTTTTATTAATGTACTAAATTATATCTTAATTAAATTTTGGTATAATAAAAGAAAAAAAAGAAACTCAAATATTCATACAATTATAAACAAAGTACAAATAAGACTATTGGTACAAAAAAATTACTAAAATATTATGAACTTGAACACAGGGCAAATATAGGTCTTCAAAAACGATAGAAGTAGATCGATTCAAAAAAGTTTATTGTGTAATTTCAACGTAGTGTCATTTAGGTTTGGTATTTACAAAGTTCAAAAAAATTACTATTTCAACAATTAGGTATAGAAAATTATACTAATTTTTCGGGAATATGCATATAGTCAAACTCAACGTGTTTAAAGCTTGTGCAACATCGTTCTGCTATTTGCAAAGTTAAAAGGAAATGGAACAAATTGAATCAAACATTGGTTAACTCCAACCAATAAAATCAAATATGAAGGAATTCGATCAAACTCTTGAATACACACGATCATAAAAATACTATTAATTAAGACTTTGGCAATCACTTTGTAACAGTTTTATGCAATTATAAATATATGTACAACTATTTGATGTAGTAATCAAGGCACACCTTTTGTTTGCTACTAAAACTTCGAGTTCATGAGATTATTCCAGAATCATTTAATACGCACGAGCACGTTCTGTCAGAATTCACCTTTAGAGTTCGCCTTTATTAAGAAGAATATGCTAAGTAATAGTTCAAAATGTTATAATAAATATTATTCCAAAAGTCACTTCAAATAGTGATGAAATAGTAATAGATAATGGAAAAATCTGATAAACAAAAAATATCTAACTTGCCCATTAAGATGGAACATAAATTCTATCAGGCAAATTGAGTCTTTAGAATATAGTATGAATTTTAACTGAACTGTCGTAAGAATGGTTAAACTAAATTGAATGGCAAATAATTTTGGATTGACATTACAGTGTTTACCTGAACTATAATTAGATTTTGATGTAAAATTAGCGGTTTTTATTCAGCAACATTTAATAGCTTTAATAAGCTAATAAATTATATTATTCCTGCTATTTAAAATCTAATACTTGAAAACAGACAGTATTATTTTATATAAATAGTTAGCACTTTGCCACGACCAACCCAAATCTGACATAATTTTTAAACCTGTACATAAGGCAATATTAATGATGTTTTATATTTACTGGAGCATTCTAATATATTTTTGCATATATATATATATATATATATATCATTTAATTACGTGCAAGTACCTCGTAATTCCAAATAACCATAAAAAATATTCATCAAATCAATATAATCAATTAATACGTAATGTGATTTATGCGGCCTTTGATTGCACAATTGGCATAACTTGAATATTAAAACGTGTATGAGAAAACTTGAATCATAAAACTGTATTCTCGTAATTAAATCATTCTAAACTAAACATTAAACAATATTATAAGTATAAAAACCATTGAAATTATGTCATAATTATACCAAGGATAATTGAATTGTATATATAGGGAAATGTTTGCTCTATATATTAAAATAATAAACCCATTGGTTATTGAAAAATATATTTGAAAATAATTCTATTTTGCTTAGTGAAAATGCGAAGAAAATAAGACTACTGAAACATAAAAATTGGTAAAAGATAGATAAAGAAGATGAGACTACTGCAACATAAAAATTGGTGAATTTGTCAGAACGTCATATAGATTTCAAGTATTTTTGATATATTAAATGAATATGTTAAATTATATGAATATGTTATAAAACACCAAGAATTACCCTTTAACTAATTATCTGAACTACTTTAACTAATAAAATACCAACAGTTACCCTTTAACTAATTATCTATTCAAAATTGAATATAACCTACTGACTTCTGTTGCTAGAAAGATTATTTAAAAATATTATTTATTTATATATTTATTATACCTCTTCATATTTTAATTATTTAATTATTTATTCTTACTGTATTTTTCAAACCTTTTACTGACTTTGCGGAAATAAAACTTGTTTTAAAACAAAATATGAAATAGTTCAAAAACAAACCTTAAAAATCTATGTCACAAGGTCAAAATTTTAACTTCCCGTAGAGTAAGTTATAGTGATGAAATTTTTTATATATTTTTACGTTTCAGAGGTTTCTGAACACTTTGGCATACCTTAGAAAAAATGTATGTATGTGTATGTGTGTGTGTATGTGCGGATACAAATTGTCGTCGACTATTTCGGAAACAGAAATCTACCGATTTCCGGGAATTCAATAAACATTCAATTCATAGTGATAAGGAGACATGCTGATTAATTTTTGGCAAAGAGCAGGTCTAGCCGTTCCAAAGATAAGGAGCAAATGGTAATTCAGTTTTTGATAGAATGAAGCGTGCGATTTTAATAGTTCAAAGAACATTTTATTTATATTGATAAAATGAAATACCGTATAAATTTTTGGGAAGGCAGGTCTAGTAGTTTCAGAGATCGAGTAAAAAAATGAAAAGAAAAGCAACTTGACGGTCAAAAATGATAATTAGACATATGCACATCATATTGTGAGATATACTTTAACGATTTTAATAATACGTATGAATTTTGTTTTCTATGGGTTCCGTACGAATGTTTATTAATTGGACTTCGATGCGGCGCTTAACCGCTTCGATATTTCTTCTCTAAAATAGCCACGTAGAACGATTACTTTGAAAAAAGTTCAAATTTTTTTTCAAAAATTCCATAAAATCTCAAGATTTTATAAAAATTTAAAGGTTCTTCAAAAGTTTTAATTTTCGTTATGGAAAGCTCCAGTACATTTGCCTTAAGGCACAATGCCATGCACCACTTTAGTTTTGGATCAGCACGACATAATGCATTACATGGATTACAATAATTGAAACGCAATAAATTTCTTAATACATAAAAGACTCCTATTGCATTATTAACCATATTTGATTTGAATAGATTGGGAAATTGATTTTATGAACTTCATCATTCAGGAGGAATTCATCAAATTGTCATTAAGTCATTTCTCGAGTATAATAGCATGCACCCATATGGCACATATGCTTTGTGCTCTTATGACATGAATGCTCGCATGTCCATTGAAATGGTTATAAAATGCGCAATACGCTGTATTATGTCAAGAAATCAGCACACATCATATTCAGAAGACTTGACATCGATCTGAAACATAGGTGGAAAAAATCCAAATAGATCGTTTCCAAATTTCGTGGAAGGACGACCATCAACAATAAATTCAAGTGTACAACAATAAATTTGAAAATCTTAAGTGTGACCTACGATAATTGGTACAATTATGTTTTTGACATTAAATATAGATGATTAACACAAATTAAAAAATCATCTAATCCAAATATAATAATAATTATTTTGCACAAATTTGGTTTTAATTTAATTATATTATCTTACACAGACCTTGGTTGTGGTTTTACTCAAATTAAATTTGGAATGTGTAAATTAATAAAGAGTAATTCTCTTCTTTTGCAATTTATTTGATCTAGCAAGTCTTTTGATTCCCAATTATTAATGAATTAATATATAGTTGGAATATTGGCATTGAAATACGAAAATTGTATATAGGGCATGGTCAGTTACTTTAGTAATAAGGTAATTAAAGTTAGCTTTGTGAAATGCTCCATGAGTTGCATATTATATTATCACTAAATATATATATATATATATATATATATAACAATTGATAAAAAACAAATCTCTGAAAGTTTTAGCTTTTAATATTAACTTTTAGATAGCGCGCAATTCAATCAAACTTCGTATGGAAATAGCATGGAAAAAATTTTGAAAATTAAAAAAAAAATTTTTAGGTATAGCTTAGCAACAAATGAAGTAAAAGTAAAAATTCCTGTCATTTTTTATTGAAAACTCGACTCTCTGCAAATTTGATTGAAGTTTGATTAAATTGCGCACTATCTAAAAGTTAATATTTAGAGCTAAACCTTTCAGAGAATTGTTTTTTATCAATTTGGAACTATTTGAGCCCTTGAGAGCAAGAAAATTCGAAAATTTCCATATTAAATCCATCCTAATATATATATATATATATATATATATATATATATATATATATATATATATTAAAATTATACCCTAGATTTTTTAATATAAAGTCTCTCCTAAATTTTTAGGCCAGTTAACATAAGTGCCATCATTATGGATTGAAATTTTATACAATATAAGAAAACAACTGTAAAATAGTAATATATACAATGGAATATTTCTCTACAAATTTAGTAAAAATTTAATTGTAAGCACAAAATATTCCAAAGCATTAATGAATTTTTGTATAATTCACATAGGTTTAAAAATATTCATCTCAAAAGTCATAGGTTTTACTACCTACTAAGAAAATTTTAGGCTATGTGTAATCCAACATAGTTTAATGAAATCGTACGGAAGAAATAGTTTTTGTTTCAAAAATTATGATTCAACACGTTGGACAAATAGTAATAAGAAAATTTAAAGCCTTTAATTTAGCACCAATGTTTTACCAATATCATTTCAAGCAATGTTCTGTGAAAATCCAAAATCATGTGGACTATTTTATTGTGTGTTTTATAAATATTCCATTTGATTTGTAGTATAAAATTCCATTAGCCCAGAAATGTAACAAAACCAATACTTTGCGAAATATTACATATTTGAATACTTTGAATTAGAAGAAAGAGAAGACATTTGGAAGGACAAAATTCATTTTATATTTCTGGATTTAGTGTAACTCAATAAATTACAATAGTTTGCAATTTTACTCAATAGTTTTGTAACAAAGTACAACCGCTTTGTGCAAGTACTTCGTTTTATGAGCTTTCAAAACAAAAATTTCTAAGAACAGGTGACCAAATACTGTTGTAAATCTAATTTATTTTGTTTGTAATTTTGTGAAAATGATTGCGGAGCAGATTGTAAAATATTTTCTTGGTATTGAAATATTAGATATATATTAGTGAAATCTAAGACTTTGTATTGCTCTTAATATAACACAAAATGAATTTCTGTGGGATAATTATTTTTGTGGGAGACAAAATTAACTTTGTGTGTTTCGCCATTAAATTTGAATTTATCAAGCAAACAACATGCTAACTGTAACACTCTTCTAATAGGAGTTTACTATTATATTTATTATTATAATTCAATTCATCTGATCATGATTCAACTCTGTAACAATTCAATAAAATAAATAAGGTATAATACAATAAATACACTATTAAAGACGCACCTTCTCGATCCAATACATTACGCTTGGAAATCAAATAAAAATTATCTCATAGATATTTTATGGCATTTCAATATAAGCTTAGCTCTGTTATTAAAATCTTTACAGAACAGAACTCCACCTTCAATTGTGAATGCACATTCTAGGTTTCCTTGAAAGGCGCCTTTCCATTTATCGGTTAAGATTGAGCCCGATTCTTTTTATATAGCATCGGACTTTGAAACTTAATTTTGAAGGAAAAAGGAAAAATATTTATATTTAATATGAAATATCTAAAATGTTTTCTAAATCAAAATTTGGGTACTACAATAAATAGGTTTAAATTTCGGAGATACATAATTTTTATGGAGCAATACAATGGTTTATTATTATATCATCAGCTTATGTAGTATTTCTCTAAAAGTTTGCACTATTTATGTTTGTTTTATCTGGGTAATGTGCACAAATATAATTATACAGCAAAGTATACAAATTTCTAAAAATAAGTTCAAATTTTGAAACATTTGATCGAGTTTTATTATAATGCTTTTAATTATTTCAAACCTGTGCAGTCTTTTTTAAGAATACGTCGACAAAAGATGAAATTTTGCCTTACATATGTGTGTAACACATAAATATTTCAAGTTTTATATTTTTAAATTTTCATGGTTTTCTAATCCTTCTCCTTATTAATATTTTTCTAAGATCATTGATACAATAAAATCATAACAGCATATAAAACTATGAGGCAATATTTTTATAGATATATTTATACATCTTTACTGTCCATAAACATTGCATTCAATTGCAACATTTTAGAAACAATGTGAAACTACGAGTTAATATTAATGTGCTTTTGATAATTAACGTTTATTTTTATGTATTCTATTTTTTATAAGCCATGAAATAGATAGAGCGATAGTAATAAAAAAATTATTGAAATATACAAATTAATATATTCTTAGAAAATATTTTTTATTTAAAATTTGAAAGAGAAAACTATATTAAGAAAATGTACACTACATAACATTAAATTAAAAATTAAAATTATCAATGTTTAAATTAGTAATTAAAAATTTGGATATTAGTATATTAAAATAAACGACATCTATAATAGTACAATAAAATGAAAAAAATATTGATATATTTTAGACAATTTACTAACAATATATAGTTTTGTAATAAAATACACAATTTAAAGCACAAATTTGATTTACATACAAAAATCCTTAATAATGTATTTATTTACATTTTTTTCAAGTTGTTTGAGCTTACTAATAAGACTTTAAACTTGGTAAGATACAGCGCTTTTTCAAATAAATTTAGTGACAAGATTTTTATTAAGGTAATTTAAATATTTTATTAACGATTTTTCTCAATATTAAAATAGTTTTTTTCTCAAATTTTTATTGAGTTAATATTTATATCAATTCATAATTTGTATACTAGCCATCTCTCTATAGGAGAAAACAAAGCGCTTACAATTTCCTTATAATGTAAATATTGTTTTTATATGTACGCAAAGAGAATAGAAATTGTGTTTACTATAACATAATACTGTAAAATTAAAAAAATAAGTAAATTAATGATAATTTCATTCATAAATACGTTAAAAAACATAGTTGCAGATTATATTCGTTGTATAAATGTGAATGTTTTACAATGTCAAAAAGAGTATAGAAAACAAAATTGATAAAAAACTGATAAAAAAGGCAGTTTTTCAGAGAATCCGATTAGAATGATTCAAAAAACATTTGATTCGAATTGATGGAAGGCGTGCTGACTTGTTTTTGGCAAAGACAAGTCTAGCAATTTTTGAGATACTGAGCAAAAGATGTAAAAATGACAGTTTTTGAGAACGGATCATCCTATTAGAATGATTCAAACACATATGAAGAAATGATTACTTCTTAAGGAAGGTCTCAAAGTTTCAAAATACTGAAAAAATTTCAAAAAAAATATTTTTTTTTATCTTGTCAAGTGTTCCAATTTTCATAAAATGATTTTAAAAAATGTAAAAAATTCCAAAACTATTTTTTTTTAAATAAGGAAAATTAATATGAAATATCAATAAAATTTTGAAAATATTCGAAGTTAAAGGGCTTAAAATACGAGGAACCTATATTAGCTCTGTAAATTGAGAATGATGCATTTTACAATGTTTATAATAATTATTTAAAAATATTCAAAAGAGTTGTTATTGATTATTAATGAAATTTAATTGATATAAAATTATGTTTATACCTCGAATATTGGATAACGGTAGCGAAAGTTCCAGCAATTTCAATTAAAGTACAATGCCATACTACTATACAATCAATTAGTTAGTACTAAACTTCATAGTCGAGTGTAAGTATTGTTGGTATGGTCGTTTTGAAAATTTTTTCAATATCTTTCAGATAAAAATATGAGTAAAACAAAGACTTTAGTATCCAATTATTTCTTCGAAGAAGTTTTCAACCAATTTGCATGTACTTCAAGAATATTCTTATTATTATCCTATTATTATTAAATTTAGAATTTCCGTCATATTCAAATTAGTTTGTATATGCTATGGTATGGTAATGTAAAAGTAAACAAGATTAATATACTAAAAATCACCTCATGGAAATCAATGCTACAGTAATGCAGCTCTCTAAAAACTGTACTTAATGCAAAAGGAAAGGACAAACATGGAATTGCAAATCAAGAACATAGCCAATGCGACACAACTTACTTCAGAATTTATTTATAATAATATACATCAACGCGAAAACTGTTGCAAATCTCACATTAAGCAAAACAAATTTATTTTACGCCCGAGAGAAACGAGTTTTATTTCATTAATTTAGATTTTAAAATCTTGCCTGACGTCTATAAGGAAGAAGTAAAGAATTGGGCATTTCACGAATGTACTTTTACTTATGTTGACATTATTCTGTATTATATAGTTGAACTAAAAAATGCTGTATTTATGACGTCAAAAACCACACCTGAAACAACAAAAATTGGAAATTTTACGTCTTATTTTTAAACAACTGTTGTAGAGTGCTTAGTTTTGTTTAAGAATTGTAGAAGCATTTGCATTATTTTGCAAAAAACTTTTTTGTTTTGTAGAAACATTTTTTTTCAACGTGGATTTCAAGCAATATTTTACAAAAAAACTTTTTGGTCACGTAAATTATTTTTTTTGAACTATGGATTCTATTCATATAATAAATAATAATGAAAAGTATATGAAAACTTTATAATATTTAGGTTTGATAGTTCTTGTTATTATAATTAGGCAACTTATGTTAAGTATAACACTTATAAATTAAATTTACTGGCATATCTTAGTTCTTTATTATTTTAAATTACCTTTATCATGTAAAGCAATTAAATTTAATTAGTTTTGAAATTTATAACTAATTAATTATAACAATTTAACATGAGAATGACCACTTCATTACATCTTTGAAATGACTAATTATATCAAAATTATATTGTTATTTTACAAATTGAACTCTCACATATGAAGTAACATAGTTAAACTAATATAATTGCTTTATGTGTTTTATAATTTTATACATAATGAATGTCACTAATAATTTTAGACATTTTTAAGCTGAGCCAAATTTCAAAACTGTTCCACATTTGATTGCATAAGACAATTAAATTTTAAAGTAATTGTTGTTTCATTAAATATAACATGTTGAAAACATTATTTTCTCATTTTACATAAATAAGTGCAGTTGATTAAAAAATTATAATTAATAATTGAATCTAATTAAGTCGTTGGTTAATAAGGAAGAGCTATTAACTCATTAGCTTGAGTTATAATTGCTTAAATAAAATGTCATTTTATATGAGGTTTTATAAAAGTAAAACGATGTATATATATATATATATATATATATATATATATATATAGATATAAGTTCAAAATCTAAGGTTGCAAATAATGAAGAACTGTAGAAAATTTGTATACTTCAATGAATTATATTTTCAGTGTTTAATAATTTCAATTAATACTGGGAGATTTTAGTGAATTTTTCAATAATGAATTTACAAAAAAATTATTGATTTCAGATAGACCAGTTATGATTAAAAATACCCGCAAAAATTTGGTGTATTAAAAATGCATTCAGTATAAGCAAACAACATGAAGGCTTTATCAGAAAAAAATTATTAATATACGTGATATAAGTTGAATGATTAGTTTTATTTTTATTATTAAAAGTAATATATAGATATAAAGTATTGCATTAAATATGATTTTTCCAAAAACTGAAAAAAGGTATATAAAATCATGATCAATTTTCAATACTTTACTAAATTGATATAAAAATAAATTTAGACCTTAGAAAATAAAATAATTAAGAAATAATCATGTTCTACATAATCCAAATAAATAACGATTAGTTCAAATTTTAAGACAGATTTAACCGAAGACTGAAAAACTTTAAATTATAATCATATTTTAATATTTTACTATGAGCAAGTAAATGTAAATTATAAAAAAATATCTAATTAACTACATAATAAAATAATGGGTAGTACTGCCCTAGGTAAGAATAATGTGAAAGATATCCCATTTCCACTTCACACCAAAGTGCCCGAAATTTGCTATTTTCAACTGGAAACGTATTCCTCATCTACATTTTTAAGTAAAAATGAACATCGCTACTGCACGATGTAAGGTTATCTAGAAAAAGGTTCGAACTCACGACCCCGTCCACACGAGTCCGTGAGAATAACAATACCAAATCAATAAAAACTGAACCAAATCGTATCAAAATATAATATTTTACTAAATTCATCAGCAAATAAATTTTAACTATAAAAAATGCTCTCAAAATCTAGCTTTATATCGTAACAAATAAATATAATTTGTTAAAAATATTATTAAATTTATAATAGGTAAATTGTTATTACTTATTTCAAACATCAATTCATATCCTCCTTTTATTATTAATCTATTTCTCATATACGAGATACTTATTCCAAAATCACCGCCGGCAGTCAAGAAAGTTTTCATTTGAATATTGTGGGAGATTATTTTTCATATAGAAATATAGTTATATTATCATACATATCTAATGTGAAACTAGTTCAAAGGGATTTCAAACGATTTGTAAAACTTTCGCTAGAACAAAATGGTAATAGTTGACAAGACTTTCAATAAATGTATGCAACTTGTTCCTGCGATTCCTGATTTGCATTTTATAAATTATAAATTATGATATTAAAATACGATTAAAATACATTAGTATAAGGGTTGTTAATGTAATTGTATTTATTTGGCATTACTAAAAATGTCTACTTTGTTCTAAAAGATTGCACAACTCTCGAATGTTAGTTGACTTAGAAAAATTTAATAAATATTTTAGAATGAAAGTTTTTGCCAATAAAAAGGTATTATTCAGCTAAGTTACAGAATCAATTTTACATTAATATTTCATATATGTTCAATTATTAAAAAATCTGATACAAATCAAAATGAGAAATCGCAGAAAATTTCCAAATAGAATAAAATTTTGAATATTGATTTGTAATAATTTTTTCAGTTACAGAAATTGATAAACATATTCTGAAATTTTAAAACACCTATTTATGATTTATTTATCATGTGTAAATACTTGTGTTATACTTAAAAATTATTTATTATTTTATTCCATTTGCTGATATTAATAATATGGAAATATTTGGGATTTATATAAAAATCATTAGAGACATTTAAGTTTTGATGAATATTATTAGTATTAAAAAGCATTTTAGAAAAAAAAAATGTTTTGATCAAAAATTTCAATTGCACATATTAAAAGCCCAATTTTACACACATATACATTAATATCCAAATATTATTAACTTCCCGTAGGGTAAGTTATAGTAATCGCAAAAAAATCGAAAATGAAAATGTTTATATATCTTTACGTTTCAGAGGTTTCTGAACATTTTGGCATACCTTAGAAAAAATGGATGTATGTGTGTGTGTGTGTGTGTGTATGTGTGTGTGTGTGTATGTATGTATGTGTGTGTATGTATGTGCGGATACAAATTTTCGTCGACGATTTCGGGAACACGGATCAACCGATTTGAATAATTCAAAAAACATTCGATTCGTATTGATAAGGAGACGTGCTGATTAGTTTTTGGCTAAGGCAGGTCTAGCCGTTCCAAAGATACGGGGCAAAAAGTGCCAGAAACGGTACATCCGTTTTTAAGAGAACGGAGCGTCCGATTTGAATAATTCAAAAAACATTTTACTTGTATTGACAAGATGAAGAATTGTTCCAATTTTCATGAAGGCAGGTCTAGCGGTTTCGGAGATCTAACGAAAAAAGTAAAAAAATGAGCCATTTGGCGGTCAAAAATGATCATTAGACATATGCACATCAAATTATCAGATATTTTATAGAAATTTTAACAATAAGTATACATTTTGTTAACATTCCTATGGGTTCCGTACCAATGCTTATGCGTTAGGCGGCGGCGCGCCACTTGCGCTGTGACAATTCGTCTCTATGCAGTTCAAGCAGTACGATTGCATTGAAAAAAAGTTCAGAATTTCCAAAATATGTCAATATGAAGAAAACATTTTTCTTTTCAAAAAATTTTTTTGTTTTCAAAAAAAAATTTTTTCTTTCAAAAAAAAAATTTTTTTTCAAATAAAATTTTGTTTTTCAAAATATGGTAATTTTTTATCAAATTTATAGTTTTTCAAAAATCTAATTTTCTCGAAGTAATTTTTTTTTCACAAATGTTAATCGTTTTTAAAAAAAATAATAATTTTGGGTACGGGAAGTTCCAGCAATTTGCCTTAAGGCACGATGCCCTAATTGCCTTAAGACAGAATTCCACTTACAGCTAGTTTGTTTTTATATTCATTGAAAATGTTTAGCTAATTGTTTTGGAGCGATGCAATGACTTTGCAAAAGAAGTTAGAAGTTCTAAATACTTTACAAGAAATTAAACAGAATTTTATATATCCAACAGAAAAAATAATGTATACTAGTTTGTTCATATGACAACAAGTTTCTCCAAAGTTTTTTAATAAATATATATTATTTTAAAACATGATATTTAATTAAGTATAAATTTCTTATACTATAACCATTTTTAACCAGGTTTCTTGTCGCAACATCCTGCTCACAAGCATTCTTACTTAACAGTTTTATAAAAATTTAAACCTGGACACTTGCAAAACACTAGCAAATTATTAACCAGTTCTGTTTCTATCATGTACGTGCAAAACGATTTTGAATTAGATTTAAAAGTTTCGAATAATGTGCAAAACTTTCGCTAAATTGTTCAAGTGCCTTGAAAGATATATTGTAAACTGCTAAAGACACATACCCATGATCGTAAAAATTACACTACCAATCAGTAGAAAAGATTAAGAACATATTTAATATATATGATTGGTAATTTACTTGATTTAGTATTTTGAAATAAAGCTCTAATTTTTGCTTAATTGCTTTCAGATTTATTAGTTCATGGAAACACGGCTTAATATTTATTTCTTCTGTTGGGCGTGTAACTTCTGTAGTATGATCTTGGCCCTTTTGGTATTTAAATTGCATAATGGAACATGCTGATATAATCCCGAAGGCTATTTATGACTTAGAAAAGTACAATTCACTATTTAATAGAAACCTAAATGTTAAAGCAGATCAATTTAAAGGTGCCGTCCAATTAAAATATTTAGGGCACATATTGTACGACGTTTTTTATAAAAATAATGCTGTGTCAATATATACATATTGAAACAACTAATCAAATATTTTCTTTGTGAACTAACTGATGTATATATGTATAGGCATAAAACAATTGGTTATAAAACCTTAATTTTATTCATCCAAAATAATTTTGTTTTCAAGCTTCTTAATTCTAGGACACTCCTTAATCATATAAATATTAGTCCATACATTAATGACGTATCATGTTAT
Organism: Ctenocephalides felis; assembly: GCF_003426905.1. Taxonomy (NCBI): domain Eukaryota; kingdom Metazoa; phylum Arthropoda; class Insecta; order Siphonaptera; family Pulicidae; genus Ctenocephalides; species Ctenocephalides felis. Next base: position 47,833,046 of record NW_020537758.1, read on the forward strand.
TTAATAGCTCATTTTATTTTATGCAGATATGTTCACTAATGCAATCTAATATTGCGAAATGTTAAATAAAAATTAATGTGTTGGTTTGTGAAATATACAGTGAATTATACGAGTACAACTCTAAAGCTCTAAAGTTGTTAAGTTTTATTAGCAAAGGTATAAATATGGTAATTTGTTTGCTGTGTACGTATAAATCAAATTAGTAAATGATAGAAAAACTTTTAATGCAAGAGCAACAGTAGAATGAATGACGTTTTTGTAAAGCTTTGGTAAAGTTTACAAGAAAATGTACTATAATTATTAAAAACAAGTTCTGATATTAGAAAAAGGTACGGTTGTGCCACTTCTTTGGATAAGTTATAGTTTTGTTAATTCAACAGTCAGCTGCCGGGAAAGTAAATTACATGGTAGTTTTAACATTTGTCTATGTAAAAATACTGTCCTTCAACAAAAAAAAAACAAAAAAATCAAACAAAACACTTTCTTTTGGCTCTATAAAAGTAATTCGGTCTACAGATTATGTTAGTGTAGGGCGCTGACTCAATTCTGTGATGGAAACTTGTCCGAATAAACATACTTCATCTCCTCCGCTTCTCAAAATAAGTATAGTTTAGCTGTTATGACGACGTCACAACCGTAACCTAGCACAACTGTACCCAGTCTCCCCTACGTCATATCATAAAATAGTTTAGTATATAGGTTGTATTTTTTTTTATTTCAAACGATTAAATTTGATAAATAAATATATAAGCATAAAATTAATATGTATTTAATATACATATATAAACAAATTAATTAATTTTTTTCTTACTATGTTCGAAATACACTTCTTCCTAACCAATTTGCCCGCATTATTTGAATGTGAACTTAATTATAATCTGATTACTAACTTAAAGCTATTGCAGCTTATATATTTATAAAATATAAATCATGTATACCCTATTAATATATTTATTTTTATTTCATAATTCATAATCTATTTACGTATATGTTTGCGTCAAAGCATTTTTTCTTTAGAAAAAACTCGGTCTCGACAGGTCCTTTCACCATATAGAAATTCAGCATAGCTGAATAGCATACAAATAAGCTTAGACATATTCACGTTTTTCTTTTAAATTTTTTAATTGATTTTATTAATTAATTATTTCGATAACTGTTGCGGGTAGTATAGAACCAAATATCAAATTATGATGAACATAAGAGTACAAATATTTGTTTGTATTAAAGGTTAAATAGAGTTAGTCTATAGAAAAGATAAAATATTTTTTAAAATAAAGTTTTTTTTTAAATTAATAATTTATATCAAACGATATTCTTTTTTCGGTTATTATATATTGCTTGTGACATATAACGAAAAGCGAAAAGGATCTGCAATTTTTTTAGTTATCAGACCTTATTGGTACTCTTCAGTGAATTGAATGATAAATTTTTATTTATTTATTTATTTATTTATTCATAAGCAAGCCGTAATCAATAATAATAGATATTATTTCAGGCTCTTGTCAAGCTTATTCATAGTTAATATTAAAAGGATAGTAATTTTATAATAATCATAGTAGCTGCACGAATTTCGCTTCTGAAAAAAAAGAGCTGAAAAAAAAAAAACATTCGAACATTAAATACAATGTTCATCATCAAGTTCATCATATTAAAGTCTATTTGACCACCAGTCAAGCTCAAAATTCTTGCACAAGGTTGAAAGTTATACTCATTTAAAACCGTAAAAAATTTAAATTAATAAAATAGCAATAAAAATAATGAAAAAAAAAAATAATGGTTGTACAGGCGATCAAATGGCCAGACTACATAGATACAGGATAAGGATTATGCCAGAAAATAGTTATTGAATTCAAATTGAGAAAATTCAGTAATGTCATAAAAAGCTATGTCTTTAAAAAGTTTAACTAGGGAAGCATGAAATTTTTTGCTGTCTAAGTTTCGGATATTGAGTGGAAGTTTATTCATAAGCTGAATACCTAGACCGTCGATCGTATTGAAAGAGCTGGCTAATTTATATGTACGCGCCTTAATAGGTTTGTGTCTAGTGTTGTCATTTGAGGACGAAGCCATATCAAAAAGTTCCGAATTGTTTTTGATGAAAGTTAATGTTACCAGCAAAAAAATGCATGGGACAGTTAGAATATTGTATTTTTTAAATATGGGTCTGCAGGAGGCTTTACTGGGCAAGGAAAAAATTATTCGAATAGCTCTTTTCTGAAGCTTAAATATTTTAATTAGTTCGGATGAAAAACCCCAGAATTGAATGCCGTATGGAACGTGAGAATAAAAGTTGCTATAATAAACTGAAAGTAAGCAATTTAAACCAAGTTTGGGTTTTAGGGTGCGCAACATGAAACATGTTCTAGATAAAGTTGGTGATAGAGAGATAGAGATATGATCAGACCACTTTAAATTATTATTAATATGGATACCAAGAAACTTTGATACTTGCGAAAAATTATGTGTTGAATTATTGATGGTTAAAGAAGTAATATTATTGGATAAACGATTTTTTGTACAAAAAGATATGATTTGGGTCTTATCATTATTGAGAACTAGATTATTAAATTTATTTGAACCAAAGTAAATCAACAATCATCTTGTGATCAATTTCTACCTCTGATATTTTTCTATGTTAGCATTTTTTATCATAACAAATACTATTAAATTACCCATTGATTATTATATGGTTTCAAATGGTTTATGTTATAATAAATTACATATAAAATATATAATGATATATCGCGTGCAAAACAAAAGTTATGGTTAAATCGCGTGCAAACTCTACAAGTATAAACACCTAATTAAGCAAATGTTTTCAATTAAATGTAAAAGCAGTTTTCATATAGTACTAAGACAACTATCTAGAAGTGCGAAATATACAAAGAAAAACTTGAACTTTGGAGATCTTTAATGTTGGCATTTTTCTATCAAAGGAAGGTATATATTGTACAACATTTGAATTTTCATAAAAAAAATTTAAATCATAAACGTGTAGATGTTGTTATTTAAAATATTTTAATTTGACGTATTTTTATAAAACGCTCCACAAAATCTCATTTGAATTAGAAGTCATCAGAGTATGATTTGAATTTTTAGGGTCAGAAATCCTCAAGATGATTAAAGAAAATACAATAAAGTAGCACTTGTTATTATTAATTAATATTAGCTAACCAATAAGTATATAAATAAAAAGACATAATTCAGTTTTATTTTTATTATAATTACTTTGCTAAACACAGCATATAAAGAGCTTTATAAAAAACAGAAAAAACATCTTAAGTTAATTAATTCGGTTACATGAGACGTGTAGTTGCCGCAGAAAAGTTTAATAATTTTTAACAATTTTAACTAAAATATTTTTTTTTCATATCTTTACGTGTTAAGGTCTTCTGAACATTTTGGCATTTTGGTCCGGGAAATTTTAGCAATTTGCCTTAAAGTACGATGTCACGCACCATTAGTTAAGAAATGATAATTGTAACACCATTAGTATCTATATTTCTAATAAAAACTAAGTATGCAATGTATTTGAACCTAAATGTAAGTTAGACATAATTGAACTATAACAAATTGTACAGGCAATACTTTTTCCGATATTTCAATATGTAATTATATATTAGATATGATCAAATGTATCAGATATTCTAACATGTGTTTTAATAAGCTGATCGACATATAATTATATATACATGTATACCTATACACAAAAATATCGAACCATAAGTAATTTATGTTGATTAATTATATGAATGATTATTATTTGATCATTAGTAAGATACTCCTAATTACAACTTTCTCGGTGAATGTCAACTTTTTCCAGTAATATTTCTTATTGCCTTTTCACAGTTGCTTTTCCCTTATAAGTCGATTTTCAATTGTGTATTATATCTGAATTTTTGAGTACAATAAAGAAATAATTGTACTTTATTTAGTTTCTCTATATCAAATCTGAATAATTATATAAATATATCAATCGATGAATAACAATGAGATACAGATATTTTTATTACAAGTTCTTACAACAATTTGCTCAATAAATGTTTCACATTTCTAAATGACTGTTCTCAAAAAAATGAACACAACAAACACAATATTTCACATTTATTTTAATTTTCGAGAATACTTGAGAAAGAATCGTAGTTAATTGTCATTCTATAATGATTGAAACAATTATATAAAACAAAATTGAATAAAAGTTGTAAAAAATGTGACAAAAATTTTCTCGGGAAATGATAACTTTTCTTACAAAGTGATTTTTTACTGACTTTTATTTTTTGTTTAGCAGGGGTTATAGAAAAAACGTTGATTATGTTAATTCATTAGCGTGGCGTTTTTGATAATCAAACAAAATTATTAAAACACACAAATAAATATAAAGCCCAGTTAAGACAAAGTAGAAAATAGAAGAACATTTTCTCGGTGAGTATTATTGACTTTTTATGTATAGAATATTCTAGATATTATGATAAAAATTCTAAATATTATTATACAAATTTGTTTAAAAGTAGCTATTAACTCCATTAGAAACAAAATTGTAAGCTTTCATGGTGAATGCCAACTTTTCTTTATGACTTTCCTAGAAAATCTTTTATTGAGTTATTATTAGTCCTTATTTATTTCATTCGATTATAATTGACAATTAAAAACATTCTAGCAATACAATATAAGACAATATTTTTCGGTAAACTAACAAATTCATTGAAAATAAATGCGAATAAAGGTCCTTTCATGTATAAAATCATACAACATTTTTCTTGGTGACCTTTCCTCATTGACTTTTTTTGAATCAACAGAATATAGAATAGAATTGAATTATATAAATATATTCAGAAAATAATTTTGTAAATTACACTGGTTTGTTTAAATATATGAATAAATAATGCTCCCTCTGAATACCATATCAGAGGAGAATTTCCTTTTGGTAAATTCCAACATTCCTCAGTGACTTTTAATAAATACTATTTTTTTCAACAGTACAATGTTGAAAAGAGCAACGACAAAGTCGATATTATTGATTTACAGTGATTATATTTTCCAATTGTTAAATAAATTTATTTAAAAGAAAATATGTATCTTAACTACAAAATTATTCGTCGAGTAATTTTCCTTGATGAATGTTAAGTTCTGTCGGCGGCTTTTTTTACAATCAATACGATTTTCTAATTAGTTAATGATATAAATGTAGCTTATCTGAGTTATTATTATGATAATTTTCAATAATGTTCCAATAAAGCGAAAATAAATATGAATAAAAGCCCATACTAACACGTTGACCATACGTCTCTGATTTACATCTTGTGTCCCTGTTTTTTTTTTTAAACCAATATTGTCCCGGATTTAAATCTTTTGTCCCGAATTGTCCGGGTTTTTCAAAAATTTAAATTAAAATTCACAAGAAATATGAAAACAAACAAACAAGTGCTATTTTTTTTTCAAAAGAAAAAATGAAGAAAATTGAATAGAATTTCATACAAGGATCAAATGAAATAAGTGCATGAATAAACAAAAGTTTGAAATTTTGATTAAGAAAAAATGACTCATATAAAACATTTGTTTTTTATTGTATTCTTAAATAGCATTTGTTTTTTTAAAGCGTCCCGGATATGCATAACTGAAAATAGCCGTCTCTGTTTGACTTAAAAAAAATTAAGTACAAAAATAGACAACAATATTCTTCAACTTTTCCAAGTATGCCCAATTAAGACGTTATGTTTTCCAAATAACATTTTTTGCAATTACTACGAGTTTATTACTTTTATTTATTTATTTAATTAAAATACATATTCATGAATTCCTGTTAACTACAAAATCAGACATTTTCCGCGAAATGCTCCAAGTTCGCTTAGTCAGTTTTTGCCAAATCAATACGATTTTTTAATTAGTTGAACTGTTGAGAATATCAATGATAATTTAATTGACAAAATGTTACGATAATAATCTATTTAAAAAAATATTTAAGAATAAAAACCAGCTAACTACTAAATCAGGCATTTCCCTTAGTGAAATTCAACTTTTCTCAGTGGCTTTTTCTCGCAACCGGTGCGATTTTCTACATAGTTGCACTGTTGAAAATATCAACGAAAGAATCGTATTTTATTTTGCATTTTACAATGTCTAAAGCCGGGGACATTTGTGCTTTGTGGCCACCTTTCTAGTGCCCAAGATATAATGCATATAATTTAAGCAAAGCACGCGCATACAGGTTCGGATCTCAAACACAACGCACGCTTCTATATCGAAACACACCAGAAAAATATTAAAAAAATTTAAATTAAAAATTTAATTTCAATTCTAAATTATCCAACTGTTCACTATAAATATATTAAGAGTGGTAACCTCCTGTAATCGGAATCAAATGAGTGTACGTACATATACATTTGTGCTAATAAACAATTGAACGTATTTTTATCATTACTTCAAAGCCAGCCGTTGGTTCAACACGCAACTATGGATTTAAGAATCAATTACCTGATGGTAAGTAAAGTTTAGTGATTGATTTAAAAAATATTTTAAGATCTAAAAGTGATTTTAAATTTTATTAATGTGATACTAGCTAGACTAGTGTGAAGTTAATGTGTTAATTTATGATGGTGTTGAGAAATGACATGTCGGTGGAACGGAACGGTTGAATTGATGTCTTGATTTAACTGAAAGTGATTGATATTAAATTTAGTAGTATTTTCAATGTATAAATTATAGTGACTGAAGTGCAAAGGACCAATTTTTTAAAATTACTGTGCTCTTTAATAAAAACATAAATGAAATTTATTCTTATTGCAATGATCACATACTACTAATTCAAAAACTCATTCACTTCGTCCCGGATTTAATAAGTCCCAAAAGTTTCTGGTTTTGCGATATAAATTCTCTGTAAAAATTAGTATTTGTTATCAGTTACTTGTTATTTTAAAATTTAGATTATTTTTTGTGAATGGAACCAAAAAATACATAATTTCTCCACACCATCATAATGTGGCAAGATATTGGAAGATATATGGTATAATTATTGCTTTTTTTTAATTTAACCTAAAAATACATATTTTTCTTACATTAATTATTATGTTTAACATGAAATGATGCAGTTATAAAGGGATCATAAAATATTTATGACAAGTAAAGATATAGAAAGTGCGGCAAATATTTGTCACAGTTAATTGGATGTTTGCATTTCTCGTGTTATAAATTACACACACACACACATATATATATATATATATATATATATATATTAGGGTGGTCCTTAATATGGACATTTTCGAATTTCCTTGCTCCCAAGGGCTCAAATGGTTCCAAACAGATAAAAAACAATTCTTTGAAAGTTTTAGCTCTTAATATTGTCTTTTAGATAGTGCACAATTCAATCAAAGTTTTGTATGGAAATAGCATGGAAATTTTTTTTTAAATTTTAAAAATGTTTTGTAGACTTAATTTAGCGTACAAATGAAAGAATAAAACGTATTCATTTTTTGCTAAGTTATACCTAAAACATTTTTTTTTTAATTCTTTTTAACAATTTGGAACCATTTGAGCCCTTGGGGGCTCCATATTAAGGTCCAACTTAATATATATATATATATATATATATATATATATATATTTATAAAAATAATGTATATAAATGACCATAAATTTATTAAAATTATAAATTTATAATTTATTAAAAATTATCGAATTTGAGCTTAAAAGACAATATTTTATTTATTTATTTTGGAATATCTTCAAATTCATCAATTTTTCATAAATTGAAAGACTTCGATAGCTCCAATTCTTTATAAAGTTAGATCAGTTATTATTTTTTTAAATGAAGGGTTTTATGGGATTCCATTTAATATATTTTAGAAAAACATTTATTTTTATTATATTTTATTTTAATTTGGTCAAAATTTGTTGTTGCTGAGACTAATTGTTCTTGATTTTATTTTTCCGAAAAAAATCCTACTTGGTTTCGGATTTTAATATAAAAACATAAAAAATCATTCAATCGCAATGTCTGCTTCTAAAAAAAATGTTAATTGTAGCAAAACATTTAATCCACTTGTTCATTAATCGATTTTAAGTACTGATTTTGCAATTACTTATATTAGAAATTTCTGTAATTAATAGTTAAATTCATTTTACTTTCTCATATATATATATATATATATATATATATATTTATATACACACACATTTAATACTATTTACAGTACAATCATGATTTTATTCAAATATTTGCTAATATTTACTACTTACTAATTATTTTATTATAATTGATGTAGGTGGATTTTCTTAATATCAAAATTTATTCAGGTCATAAATTTATAATTAAATTAATAATTACCCTGATTGTACATAAACAATTTTGTTTAATCTGGAACACGAATCGTTCATATTATATAAATATATACAATTGTATTTAATTATTATAGCTTTATAATCTTACAACTGCAATAATGTAATATGAAAACCTATATTTACGTCTTTGATTGTTATATCAATAAATTGTAATAATCGTAATTAATGCTTCATAATGTGTAAATTGTGAATGCTTGATAGAGTAGTCTTTTAAATCTATTTATGAGGGATTTATACAGGTTTATAAGGTTTTATTAAATTAGACTTTTTTAACGTCGAAGGTTATTATCAATTATTACAATTTTCTCACAACTTTATTGTAACCTGTAACATATTTATCTTTTGCATTATCTAAGAGTATTTAGTTTTTGGAATTTAAGTTCTGTTGTTATTAGCTTTTTCTTTTGCAAGTGGTGTTTTTTGTAAATAGAATTCGTTATAAATCATATCAGTTTATAAAAAGTAAATTTTTGGCTCAATGACCCATATTTTGAACATACAAAAATATTAAACTTTCCTAAAACTATTAGATATATTTCTTGATCAAGATTTCATATTTAATTTCAGAATTTGATGCATATATTTCTAAATAAGTTCATGCTCATATTAATGAGCTTTCGATGAAATTTAATTACAATCTTATATTTCGAAAATAAAATTAAGTTTTATTTTGACAATCGTTGGTGTCATTGTTTTAAAAAAAATTTTTTTTAGGTAAATTAAAAAAAAATTTCTTAGGTAAAGCTAGTTAAAATTTTAATATCCTTTCTCATAATTGTAAATAATTCACTTTCAATGGTTTTCATTTGTTCGTGGGTTTTATATCAAAGTGTTCTATTAATATTAAACACATATACATTCCTACAGACAACGTGATTGAAAACAATGATCTTATCGGAATTCTAAATATAAAGGTCTAGACATAACGTTTAGTATGAAATTAATTGATTTTATAAAGTTATTGCAGTATTTTTGAAGCGAGCTTTTGCTCTAACCGATATAATATCACGAAAAGGAATATCTTTGTAAAATATTCTTACAATTGATGATATTTTTTTGAATACTAATTTAAATTGTTCTTAAATTCATGTTCTTTAATATACTACAAAATAGTAAATTCATTTCACTTATTAGTATATTAATTTTTGCTGTAACTCAAACGTTCTAATTTCACCGGTATCATTAAATAATAATAATTTACTTCAAAGTTAGTCTTTTAGCAAAAATTCAAGCATACATTTTTTCTACTATTTTTTTTATCTTAAAATTTTTCAAAGATAAAATACCTACTATATTTTTTATAACTATGATAAAATTGAATTACATATATTTGGAATCAACATCAATCGATAATCCAATGAAAATAAGTTGAAAATTAATTTAATTCAATTAATTAATTTTAAACTGAATCATTGGATTTGCTTTTGGCAATATAAAGATATAAAAAGAGTATGAACTTCTTTACTTTTCTTCTTGTGACGTCAATTGTGATAAAAATTATAGTATAATTTATAAGAATCAGCAAAAATCAATTAAAATAAATAAATAAAAATTTCAAATAATATTGATAAAATTATTTAAAATATACAACAAAGTCATCACAAAATATTTTTTTTTTTCATATTTTAGATAGAGGTTTAATAAAAATATTTTTTTACAATTTTACAAAAATATTACATTTTAATTAATACAAAACAATACTCTCATTTTTATTTATGACTAACAAAACTCTAAATTAAATTGTTTTATTCCTTCACGTTCTGTTGATCATTATAAAATATGCAATAAAAATTACATGAGTGCTCAAATGTATTATTAAACAATATTGAGATAATATTTCTTATTTAAGAAATTTAATTATGATGGAGATTTCGATGAAAAACGACCATAATATTCAAAATTATGTCTTGTTAAATAAATAAAAAAATATAATTTTAATTAATTAAGAAAAATTAACACATTAGAATATTGTAAGCAAAACAAATTATTCACTTAACCAATTTACTTTAGAAATAAATTATTAAAGTTTAATTGAGAAATAAGGTTTATTGAATATAGAGTCTATTGAGACTGCAAAATTTTTAGTAATCAGTTTTCACCATTTCAATAACAATTTTCTCATAAAAATATTGAATGCTTCTAATTGTTATATTGATACAATTGATAATCCTTTAATCATTGATTTCTTACTACTAACTAATATATACACAAAGTTGTGTATAGCATTATATAGAGCTTTTTAGATAGAGCTCTCTATAGAAATTATATAGACTTTTAACATAGCTTTCGACAACATTGAATTTTACGATAAATACACTGAAGTTTTTTAAAATGTCCTATTGCGTACAGAATTTTTTATCAATCGTCTAATTTGAATTAAAAATAAATTTGCAATCACGTCGGTCAAAGTAAGTGACAGTTTCTATTCGGTTTCGAAACCGGATTTTACTACATGTAAACATATATAATAAGAATATAATTATATATTTATTATAATGACATATATTATGCAATTTAGATTAAATCGTTCTCGCATATCGTACGTCAGTATTGTTAATGCAGGTCAGACGATTTACATGCAACTCTAGATAATTTTACATTAGTATCGTTTACGGTAATCGTAATAAATTATAATGTAAATTTATATATTGTGTACCTACATGAATCATTTTGTTTTAAATTAATTGTAACTGATATTAACTGCAAAATTCAAAGCACGTTTCGACTTCAGTAGAATTTGACTAGAACAATAGAATACGAGAATAACGCCTACTAACTTATTAAATTTTTTGTAACTTTTAGAACATTCCTCAAATATCAATAAAAAATAATAGTATTGGGTATACAAAATTATTTTGTCTTAACGTTTCAAAGGTTTCTCTACACTTTGGCATATCTCAGAAAAATGGATTTATGTGTGTGTGTATGTGTGTAGTATGTATATATATTTGGTTACAATTTTTTGATCACGATTTTGGGCGCATGGATCAACTGATTAGAATTAGTCCAAAAACTTTCGATTCCTATTGGTGGAAAGATGCGCTGATTAGTTTTTGGCGAAACCTGGTCCAGCGATTTCGAAGATACGGGGCAAAAAGTGCCAAAAACGGTAATTCAGTTTTTAGAACGGAGCGCCTGATTTGAATGATTCAGAAAACAATTTACTTTCGAACAAATTTCAAAATTTTCAGTTTTTTTTTCAAAATTTCCAAAAATATACACAGTTTTTTACTTTTAATAAAAATTTTAAATTTACAATTCAGCTTTAAATGTATATGTCATATGCGTTATTCTACTCGTAAGAAATATATCCTCAGGTGGATTCATTCGGAATCTCTTAATGTAAACATTTTCAAGTATTTTGAGCGATAAGATCGTCACTGTATAATATATGAACAAATTAATATATAGTAATTATAATTATCTCTGTAAAAATATCTGAAACAATTGTTATTAATCATTGTTCAAAATTTATTTATTATTAATTTTTTTGCTCGAATATTTAATTGTGGTATGCGAAGTTCCAGCAATTTGCCTTAAAGCACGATGCCACTAATTTTGATTTTGATCGATAATATTATACATTAAAGCAACTTCTTAAGCTTTCAAATCTCAAATAACTCCAAAAATTAATTCGATCAGCTAAAATTGCCGCTACGTGTATTTATCATTTTGATTATAAAGGATGAATAATTATATCAAATTAATAACATCATTTTTTTATAACAAAAATTTAGTAATTATCTAAACTGTTTTTAATAATAACATATCACATTAGAATGATATTAGAGTCATTGTAAAATTATCACGAGATTTTGAGCAATAATTAACATTAACACTAATGAATAATATGAGCAAATTTACAATGAATATTGAAATATAATCCTGATCTAAATTTAATTAAGATAAAAATATAATTATATCCTCACATTTTATTTATATTGGCCTATCGTAATTTCTCACTAGAATTCTTTATTCTACAGACATCATAATAAGAATTATTATTATATATAATATATTTTTCTTCTAGAACTTCAAAAATAAAGTATCAAGTTCGAAGATTATTGATTAAAAGTTGATTTAATTGTTAACGGCAAAATTTCTAAAATAAAATGAAAATATTTAATTAGATATAAAAAATTGGTTGTCATTAAATTGTATAATTAAATTCGGTAAAGCGTAACATTTATATTTCTTGTCTTAAACATAAAAAGGTAGTATAAAATATATAATCATTTATACATGACAAAACACAATGGCACAATTAAGAATAATGTCTAATTACAAAGCTGAATATATTATTGTAAAAACCAGTGATCAAAGTATAAGAAAGTTCTAGCACACATAAATGTTGATTATTTCATAAATATTTGTATTTTAAAAATATGTATTTCAATGCTTGAAGATTAGTGAAAAAATTTAATTTATTCATTGCAATTTGTTGTTGATTTAGTACCATTACTTTAGCATAAAAGAAATAAGATAAGGATTAGTCTTGTTTGTCAAAAAATTTTATAGCACGTTTATGTTCTTTGAGATTGCGAGTATTTATGAAAAATTAATTAATCTTATGATTTCTGCATTAAAAATTTAATAAATTAAATCTTAAAAATTTTCTATATAATATATGTAAAATATAAACTTAACGTAATCTTTTTATCAGTAAAATTCTGCATCTGCAAAAATAATTAGTATAAGTAAGTCTACCACAAAATTCAACTATTTCTGATTCAGCAATAAATTCAAACTCTCAAAAATTACAAATAAATGATTTTAAACATCTATGTCATTAAAATCAAAATCAATTTTGCTCGTAAGAAATAAATTCAATAAAATATCATAAATCAGAACAGAGAGATTGCAATCGCAATTTATAGTAAAACATGCATTCTTAAGTTAAATGGATTTACGAACACTTATTTGAAACATTTTATTGCTAAGTATTTGTAGAGCAAAAATAAATACTATAAACTATTTATAAGATATATCGAATTGAAAGTATCGATCTATAAATTTTGTGAAATGTCTCAGAATAGAATTGCATAATTAGATAGTTGCAAATAGGATTTAATACTAAAATGATTTTGATCCAAAATTTCAGTAATTAAATATCTTTTTTTAAAGAAAATATTATACAATATATTAACGTAAATATTGTATTTTCCTATAAGTTGCATAAAAAAGCAATAGTAGTTTAATATGTTAATTATTATATGTTAGTGCTCTGTATTGTCATTCTCAACAGTCTCAAAAATTAAAAAAACAGACAAATTAAAAAAAACCGTATCTGCAAAAACATCAAGACAAATATTCAGTAGATTTTATCTAAATTGACAAACTTTCCATAATTTTTGTACAATTTATTATATATTATATGTTTCGTTTCGTACGTTAACTTTCGTTTAAATGAGCCATTTAAAACTATCATTATTATCATGAATAATTATGATAATAATGAAAAAAATGGTAAATCAAACGCAGTCAGAAGAAGCTAAATTAAGTAAAAGAATATTTATCGAAACAATAGAATCTACCTAGCAAAAATTATATGCGTTGTTTCATTTTATAGAAATTAGGCTAACTTAATTTTAGTATTTTGTTTGCAATTTCTAAAAAAATACAAGTATTGCTTTGCCTGTTTTTTTACAGAACGTCATGAGATAGGTCTAAGTGGCATTATCTAAGAACAATGGCTTGAATTTGTCAATACGTATTCTAATCGAATAAAATAAATAATTGAACTAGTTGGTATTGGTATTTTGCCTTGAGGCAAGTTACATGAACTTTCTGATATGTGTAAATAATCGACTTAATCAATAAAAAATAAATTAATTTATGAGTGATTAAAAGTATTCCGAGTGGATTTATCACACATCATTGAAAACGAACGAACACTCTATCGTTATACTAACATTAAGTAAATCATCTAATTTAAATTTTATAATTTTTTCAAAAAAAAATCTTAGAAATCGTCAAAAAAATTTTTTTAAATTTATTACAAGAAAACTGCCCGGCCGATCTTTACAAAAAAATTATCAGCACGATTCCCAATGAAAAATCTATACACACATACATACATTTTCCAAATTTGGTCTCATTCGATTCAGAATGGCTTAAAACGTCGCGAAAACATAACATTAGCGAATCTAAGTTTTGAATGAAATCATAAACTTTTCCTTCGGGAAATTAATAATTGTGATGATAAATGTTTAAAATTTGAACAAAACGTATTAAATTAATCCAAGATTTAATTTAGTAATTTAGTTTATTTTTAATGAACTTTTAAAATATATAATTAAATAATTATAAATAAATTTTTAGATATAACAAGATCATTAAGATCATGAACTCTATAAAGATTTTTATCAAAATAATCAAAACAAAATTTTCCATTATTATATCAAGAAAAAACCACCAGAACAATCATTACTAAAAACAAATCAGCATGATTTTTGCTCAATTGATATCTTTCAAAAGGTTTTTTTTTATATTTTCAAAATTAGTGCAGGATTTTCGTCTAAAACTTGGACGAAAAATGTTGAACTTATCTACTACTATCTACTACTAATTGTAAAGAAATGGCGTGACCGATCGTCGCTAAAAACTAATCAACGCGAAATCTTGATGAGTTTCATGTAAGGTCAAATTTTAGCTAAAATACCTATACACAAACATACTTTTTCCAATTTTAGGCTCAAACGATTCAGAATTCGTAACCTTATGAGTTTCATTGAAGGTAAAATTTTCGCTAAAAAACCGTATACACAACGATTCAGAATGACTTAAAACGTCGAGAAAACAAAGCTAGCAAATCGGATTTTCTGGCAGAAACAAAAACTTTGTAATATAATTCTTGAGTTATTTTATTCTATTAAAATCAGGTTGAATTACCTTTATAGTATTAGAGCAAAAAATACAAATAACTATCACTTGCATTATTATGGCGTACATCACACTAGGATACTTATAACTACTTACAGCATTCAAAAGATCTTTTTACGGTTTTATATTCAATTTATTGTATTTTTTTTATTATTTTTTTTTTACACCTACAGTAGAACTCCAATTATCCGAATTAATGGGGACCGGGACCGATTCGGATAATCAAATATTCGGAGTTTTTTTTTTAAAATTGCCATTGGAGAGAAAAAAAGTTACGTTTTGATATTGCACTATTTTTTTATTGTATTAAATGAAAGAAACATGACATTTTCACATGTTTTAAATATAAATAATATGTACTTATGTACAAGTTTAGAAATAAAAATTCTTGTTTTGTAAACATCTCCGTCAAATCAAAACAAACAATGTGCCTACACTGGCTTTGCTGGTGGAAGAATAATAGCGCACTTCGACTTTTTTTGGACAATTTTTTTTCTGAAAGTGATTCGGATAATCGGCGATTTGGATAGTCGGAGTTCGGATAATTGGAGTTCGGATAATTGGAGTTCGGATAATTGGAGTTCTACTGTATTTTGTAAATGAGACATTATAGTCTTGATTAACAAAAATAAATCATAACAAAAAAAAATCAAAAGATCAATTATTTATTTTGGAAGAATATTGTAGTAATTATACATTGAATCACTTAGTAGAAATTAGGTTAAATCAACTCTAAAAAATACAAATGATCATTCTATTACTATTATTACGTCTATCGATCTTGTTGCCCGATCATTCGGAAAAGCGAAAATTGCACAAACCAATTCGAGTCATTTGTTTGCAATTTAACGTGAATATTCTAATTGGTTACAAAGACATTGTCCATTGCTTCATTCCTCCTGCAATTGGTAAATTATTGCACAAGGACTGTCGAAGCATGAACATGCGAACTAAAAATAATATCAAGGCAAATCGTTGTTTACTAATAAAGAACAGGAATTTTTCATTAGCAATAAAATTAGTGAAATCAAATCGACATTGGATTTATCAGTCATTGATTAAAAGATGCGTTTATTGAAGTACAATAAAAATATCATATTCAGCTATTGGTTTAGGATAATAAAAATAATATAAAACTAATGCGATTGAATACACAAAGTGGGTCATGAATAATTTGGTTTTTAAAAACATTTATTAATTATTAATTTATTTATCAGGAAATAAAATCATAGAAAACAACAACAAAGTCTACGAATTCTTTTAATGATGCGTAAAATGTTTGAATTCTTCTATGTATTTAGACAGAGATTGCTAATAGATCTTCGATTGTTTGTTATATGTGAATTTCTAATTTAAAAATTAACTAGTCGTATATGGCATCGTGCCTTAAGGCAAATTGCTGGAACTTCTCGTACTTTAAAGAAATGTTCGAGGAATATTAAATGTTTTCAAATAGATTGTTATAAATATTGTAGCATTGTTAAATATTTAAAAGAATTATATAAACTGAATTGCAAAGCTTAAATTGTTTTTATAAAATTTATAAGTGTGTTTTAGAACTGCATTAAAAATTAAATTTAAAATCAGAATTATTTTCGATAAAAAAAAATTCTTGAAAAAAAAAATTTTTTTCGTAAAACAATTGCTTTGCCAACACAAGTTGAAAGTTTTTTAAATCATTCAAATCGGATGCTTAGTTCTCTCCGTATCTTTGAAACGGCTTGACCTGCCTTTGCCAAAAACTAATCACCACTTCTCACCATCATAACAAATTGAATGTTTTTTGGATCATTCAAATCGGATACTTTTCTCTCTCAAAAAGCTCCGTATCGCCGTAGCGACTGGATCTATCTTTGCCAAAAACTAAACAGCACATCTCCCTATTAATAGGAATCGAATATTTTTTGAAACACTCAAATCAGTTGATCAGTGCGCCCGAAAACGTGGACGAAAAATTGCGGACACACAAAACCCACACACACATCTATTTTTTCTTTCCATGTTCAGATACTTTTGAAACGTAAAAATATGAAAAAATTATAATTTAGATTTTTGGTCCGTACAGGAAGTTAATGATTAAAGAGTTCGATAAATTGTTTTTGAATTGAGATAAATACTGTTTTGAAAATTTTTTATAGAATTGTTTTGGTTTTATTTGGTCTAGCTAGTGTCACAAATAATTTCTGCATTTAGTCTCACTGGAAAAATTATCCATATAGTAGTCACATAAGTCTGGTCAATGGTCAAAACCTTTCACTGCTATAATCGGACACAATGCCACTTTTACCATATTCTCCAGAAGTGTTAATAGATTTGCTATCTTCAGAAAAAAGAAGATCGAATAAAATAATGCCTAACAGCAGTTTCCATGGCAGTATTGTGTACCCAGGCGGTATTGCTATACAAAGACAAAAGACCTAGTTTGAGATGCTTAAACGCATTTCCTTCGCTATACAAAAAACATTTTCCAGTCACTAAAAGAATTCAGATGATGAATCTTTGATCTAGGTCAAAAAGCGCATTGATCAATAACGACCAAATAATTATTTGATCCCGAAATTATGCTACTACCAAAAATAAGATAAAAAATGTTTGACCAAAATAACCAATATATAACTGAATAAAGTATTTGTTTATTATACAAAAAATACTTGCCAAAATGTCTTTAGGCGAAATTATATTCAAGCAACCCAATATTTCCATTTTCCGTTCCTTATATATTAATAATAACTATATTATCTTAAGTTTAAAACATGAAAGTGATTCTTTTCAAAACAAGTCGTGTAATTTAAATATATTACCTACTAAAAGGAAAATGTTAATTAATTGAACATTGGTTTTTAGAAAACCTTTGCCGACACGAGCGCGTATATATTCAAGAAATAGGAGCAATAAATTTATAATTACTATTTACTAGATATGTGTCCACGACGCAAAAACTGTAGAATGTTTTATATATATAGTTATATACGAGAGCTTATAGTAGAATTTTTTCAATTTACCAATTAAAATATCAACAAAATCCCAACCAAAACTTTGGTCTCTATATACCAAAATTTAATTAAGATATAATTTAGTACATTAATAATAGGTGAACCACTGGGTTTTCCTTTTAAAATTCTATGTTATTTGTCAAACTAATTACTCAATGTCTTTCTATTTAGATAGATTGTAATTTATAAGAAATAAAAAAAAACTTTGATTTCTAGGGGTCTTTGGAATCATTCGAAATATAATCAAATTAACTTTTATTAAAAAAATTTAAAATTATGGATTGAATGTAAAATTTTGTAAATTAAATGAAAATGGCGTTTTAAAGAAAAATTTGCTAAATGCTATCTACTTTTATTATATTCAAAAAAGTAACAAAATTTTGAACCACTTCGTCTCAAATCAATGATGAAGTAGTTGACATTGGTTATATCAAATATTAACCGTGCTCATTATTGAAATAAATGAATTTCATAATCTTTATGCAATATGAGGCATCAAAGTATTGATTGAATATTTGTAATATTCAATAGATTTGAAATAAACAACAAAATTTTGCCCCATTGTGTTTTATCAATAATTATATAATATAATCAACGCGTTTCAAATTAAGTAATTAATATGCATAATAAGATTTCATAAAAAAATCAAAAGTTGAAAAGTTATCTTTTATTATTATTTTTTTCAAATATAAATTAAGTCTAATAATGAATAATTAAAATATTGGTTATATAAAAATCTCTAAAATATCTAATATGGAAACTGTGATGTACCGACGATCATCTTTTTGATAAAGCTTAAGTAATTTGTATCATTCTAGTTTCATAATTTGCAGGGTTTTTTTCAAATAGTTTTCTTCAAATTTTCATAAAGGTTTTAAATGCAAAGATTTACAAATGCATTAAATGTAATTCATTTTACACAAAACCTTCAAATGTCTTCGCAGAACTTCATCAAGTGATGTTTCTTAACTATTTTTTAAAGAATGTATTCGAATATCATAAACACCTATTTTATGGTTTGCTTATGATAAATAAATAAATTAACTTATTGTAAAATTTGTAACTAATAACTTTGATTATAGACACCCCCAATTAAGATGAAACATGAATCTCTACAAATTTGTTTTTATTTTTAATAAAAGTTTCTCCTAGCCGCATGTCTATTATATTATTCATAAAAAAACAAGTATTAAGCAATCACTTACAATGTATTGATAAAGTAGTTTATTATAATTTACAATTCTACACGCACCTGACTATTAACTGAAATCGATTGTAGGCTGTTAAGTTCAAGGAACTATTTGTCTAGTAAATAAAATACGATTAGAAAGAACTAATAAATTCTAAAACTTAAAGCTTTCCTCGTTTTCTAGTTTTAGAATTAATAATGGAATAGAGAGAAAATGATCAGACAATTTGAATTGAAAATCCAATACAATTTTGATATTTACTAAAAACGCGTTAATCGTTAATCCATAAAAGCTCAGAAAAATTCCACAACTGAAAGTTCCCCTATGTATCATGTTTTAAATTTTTACCATAATTACCGTTTTCTTGATATTGCTAGGTACAAAAATATTTAAACAAAACAAATTAGCTCTATTTTTGGAAAAAATTCACCGATGAAGATTACGGTTATACTAACATCTTATTTCAGAGACCTCAAATTTGATCAATTTATCTAGAATTGATTAAACACCAATAAAATTCATATGTTTGCTTTGCATGTTAATTATTAATTAGATTCTAAAGAATGTTTCATTCACAAGCATACAAAATCTTGAAGTGTTTTTTTAACTTACAGGAGAAATTTATTTTTCATCTAATAATCCGATTTGCTAATTGTATGTTTTCTCGACGTTTGGAGCCATTCTGTATCGAATGGGACCAAATTTGTAAAAACTATGTGTGTGTGTATGGTAACAGATTT
Source organism: Ctenocephalides felis (assembly GCF_003426905.1). Lineage (NCBI taxonomy): Eukaryota > Metazoa > Arthropoda > Insecta > Siphonaptera > Pulicidae > Ctenocephalides > Ctenocephalides felis. The sequence goes on from NW_020537758.1 coordinate 47,853,188, forward strand.
TTGACTTTGTTAAAAACGACTGAGCCGATTTCAAAAATTTAATAGCCGTTTGATTTACCTTGATAAACCGTTTGTCAGTTTTTTGCAACGATCCGCCGAGCCGTTTCTTCGTAAATAGAATAAAAGTAAAAAATTTTTCGACCAAGATTTAGCCCGCAATCCTGAATCAAATTTTAAAATCAATTAGTGATGCATGGCATCGTGCCTTAAGGGAAATTGCTGGAATTTCCCGTACCAAAATTAATTTTTTTTAAATTTTTGAAAAATTGTCCTTTTTGATTTTTTTTTTAAATTTAAAGCCGTTTGATGTTTCTTGATGAAGACTACCATTTGTCAGTTTTGTGCGACGATCAGCCGAGCCGTTTCATCGTAAATATAATAAAAGTAACAAATTTTTCGTCCAGGTTTTAGCCCGCAATCCTGAACCGATTTTTGAAATCAACTTGTGGTGCATGGCATCGTGCCCTAAGACAAATTGCAAGAACTTCCCGTACGAAAAATTTAAATTAAAAAAAAAGATTGTATTTCTTTTTAGAACTGTGAAAAATATCAATTTTCAGAGATTTTTAAAAATTAAATAAAATTTTTCTTATTACTAAATATGTGATAATTTGATGCGGATATGTCTAATGATCATTTCTGTCCGCCAAATCGCTTTTTTTCACTTTTTTATTGGATCTCTGTAACCACTAGGCTTGCCTTCCTAAAGAATTCATCAGTTTTTCTTTTCCTCAATACAAATAAAATGGTTTTGAATCATTCAAAAAGGACGCTCCGATTCTCCTTTAAAAAATCAATTACCATTTTTGGCACTTTTTCCCTGGATCTTCGAAGCGGCTCGACCTGCCTGTGCCAGAAACTAATCAGCACGTCTCCTTATCAATACGAACCGAATGTTTTTTTGAATTTTCCTTTATTACATATTTCAGAAAGTTCATGGAACTGGCCTTAAGGCAGAATGCCACTTTTAACTAGGTTATGTTATGTCTGATTATTAGACTGAATTAACATCGAACAATATCAACTAACTGTTGGTTTAAATATTTCAACGTTCATTTAATATATTTGTTTTATATTTATGTACTGAACATTACGTTTTTTTTCTCTTAATTTGAAATGCATCAACGCTCTGCTTATTATAACAATCGCTGCGTTTTGCATTTGAACAAGCAACGACGACGGGAAATGAAAGCAAATTGTTCATATTACCATATTCGACGATTTCGATAGTAAAACTTGAAACGCTTGTCATTGGAAATTGATTTTCACTGGAACTCTCATTTTTATGTCTAGTTGCTACTTACAAGTTTTCTAATTATCGTAATATAAAATTTTCTACCTAAAAGAGCGACAATAACTAGCAGTGTATGGCATCGTGTAAGCAAATTGATGGAACTTCCCGTACCATAACGTAATGTTCGAGGAAAATTGAATTTTTATGAATTGATTATTATAAGTACCGTAACATTGTCTAATATTTATAAGAATTTAAATTATTTATTTAAAGTATATGAGTAAGATTTAGAACTTTAGCCAGAATTGAAATTAAAATCTCAATTATTTTCCATATACAAAAATAAATTATTCTGAAAAACAAATTTAAATAAAAAAAATCCAAAAGCAATTGTTTTGTCAACACAACAAGCAAGTTTTTTGAATCATTCAAATCGGATGATTAGTTCTCTCAAAAACTGCCATTTATGACACATTTAGCTTGCTATCTCCGAAAGGGCTAGACCTGCCTTTGCCAAAATCTAATCACCACTTTTCCATTCATTACAAAATAAATGTTTTTTTGATCATTCAAATCGGATACTTCGTTCTCACAAAAACTTGATTTATATTTTCCGCACACTTTGCTCCGTATCTCCATAACGGCTGGACCTGCCTTTGCCAAAAACTAATCAGCACTTCTTCCTATCAATAGGAATCGAATGTTTTTTGAACCATTCAAATCGGTTGAAACGTGGACGATAAATTGTATCCATATACACATAACATACACACGCACACACGCATACACACCCACACACGCTACAGTAGGTAGGGTTTGGTCACTCCACCTGACCATGCAAAGCGGAAGAATGTCTAATGAATGGAGAATAATAAAGTAGAATCGTTTACAGTACAGAGGAGGGATACCTCAGTACCGGCGGCCGAGGGTTTGCGAACGGGCCCGAAGTCGTCGTCATCATGCGACCGTTGGACAGCGTAGTGGACCCCATGGCTTCGCTGTCAAGAAATGCTACTGGGAGTATAAAAAAGAGCGTGGAAAATCAAAGGATGGAGGCACTGAAACGCCTCGAAACACTTCTTACTGACCTCCACAAGATGATAAGTCGAAATCCAACATTCACATGGAGATTAAGACAAAAACGAGTAGTGTTGCAACTGCCATGACACGTTTTCTCGACCTCGATAATCGATGGTTGGAGAACCTACGGCATCCCTCACCAAAAAGAAATAGCCAAACTGTTGTGGCAATTGAAGAAGCGAGAGACACCGGAGCTGAAGCCGACGATGAATCGGTCGCTGAAGAAGTAAAAAAGAAGATCTTGAGCACTGGAAAGAGAAAGGACCGGAACTCTCCAGATCCGACGTATGGTCAGGTCGTAAAAAAAGAAAGACCTAAAATCAAGTCCACCGAAAATCGTGGCAGAACAGAAAGCCAAACAAAAGGAGGTGACTGATTGGATAAGGTTCAATCAAAAAAAGAAAAAAGAAGAAGTAGCCAAAGAGCAGCTTGCAAAGCAGCAGCCAAAAGAGCGCCGGCCGGAACCTAAGAGGAAGAAAAACGCGGAAATTTCTCAAACCAGACGTAGTCCTAATTCGACCAGCAGAAAGGCAAAGTATGCCGAGATACTGCGTCGACTAAAACAGGACATTCCTGACGAGCAAGTCCAAACGACGGTAGATAAGATTAACAAGACCAGGACCGGAGACATGTTGCTTACAATCTCGAGAAAGTGTGCAGATAAAGGCCAAGCACTGCAACAGGCAATCGCGAGTATTCTTAAAGATGACGCCAAAGTGTTTTGCAAAGGGCCACAAGAAATAATCGAAATCAGAGACATTGATGACGATACAACTAAGGCCGACATTCAGACTGCTCTAAAAAATGCACTTGGAGAAGCCAGTGAAACACCGGCGGAGGCAATCAAGTTACGTAAAGCCTACAGAGGCACCCAGGTGGCTACAGTAACGTTACCAGCAGCCACGGCGCTGAAATTGCTTGAAGGAAACAGCAAAATCCGAATTGGCTGGGTAAACTGCCGTATAAAAACAACCAATAGGCCAACCAAGTGTTACAAATGTTGGCTTTTCGGGCATCACGGATTCCAGTGCAGAAGTAAGTGATCCGTTCCAACCTTTGCATTAGGTGCGGACAAGAAGGACACAAGATCGCCAGTTGTCCAAATCCAGCAAAATGTGCACTATGCGCTGAACACCGAAGCGCAGAGGATGCTGCCCACCATGCAGGAACCTACAGATGTCTGTATATAAAGAGGCACTCGAGAAGGCATCAATTAAAAAAGCATGAAGATATTGCAGCTAAATTTAAATCATTGTGAAGCTGCACATGATCTGCTTATGCAGACAGTACGAGAGCTGAAGCTTGATCTTGTGCTCCTAGCAGAGCCATACAAGCATCTAACTGGCGAACTATGGGAAGCGGACACAACCACTAAAGCTGTTATTTGGTCCAGTAACAAGCTTACCTTCCAGGGCACAATTACCAAACGCAGTGTCGGATTTGTATCAGCAACAATAGATGGCATCCGCTTCTACAGCTGTTATGCACCACCTAGCTTCTCCTTTGTGGAATTCACTGACTTTTTGGACCGACTGACCGAGGACGCTAAGCAACATCATCCAGTTGCGATAGCCGGAGACTTCAACTCCTGGGCAGTTGACTGGGGCAGCAAGTACACAACGCACGAGGAAAAGCAATACTAGAAGCTTTTAGTAAACTAGATGTTGTCCTGCTCAATAATGGCGATACGCCGACCTACACCAAAGGCGAAGCAAGCTCGATTATAGACCTCACCTTCGTCAGCACTAGTCTCGTCAGAGGTAACTGTAACTGGAGGGTGATGGATATGTACACAGCCAGCGATCACAATGCAATACTTTGGGAAATATCGTCCAAACAGAATCTTGAAAGACCTATCAAGCAAGTTAACAGCGCTGGTTGGAAAACAAAATCTTTTGACCGAGATGCATTGCTAATAGCCCTTGACGTTAACCCGATCAACACTGGATGCGCGGAAGAAAGAAACAAAACCCTGATAAAAAGAATGACCCAGGCCTGTGATGCCAGTATGCCCCGAAAGGGTGGCATAAATTTAAGACCTGCCGTCTATTGGTGGAATGATAATATCAGCGCTCTTCGTAAAGAATGCCACAGAAAGAGAAGGATATCACAGCGTGGATATAAGCGACCTAACAGCGAGGAACTAATTGCAGAGTACAAAAAATCTCGTCGAGAATTGAATAGGGCCATCAAAGAAAGTAAACAAAGATGCTGGAAAGATCTCATTTGTGAGGTGGACAAAGACGTTTGGGGTAGACCTTATAAGGTGGTCATGAAACTGCTGAAAAAGCAGCAAGTGCAGTCGCCAACGTGTCCTCATTTTCTTCGGAAAGTTGTAACTGCGTTGTTTCCACAGCAGCGTAGTTTCAGCTACCAGTTGGCATTAAGTACTCTGGATGGCATCCCACCAGTCACTGAAGATGAGTTAATGGAGGCATGTAACCGCATTGGAAATAATAAAGCGCCAGGATTGGATGGTATTCCTAACATTGCACTAAAAACCATCATTAAGGCAGCGCCATCGCTATTTCTAGACGTTTACAACACATGCCTGAAAGAAGGGACTTTCCCAGAAAGTGGAAGCAACAGCGGCTTGTACTTCTTCCTAAGAAAAAATAAGCCGCCAGAAGAGCCTTCATCTTACCGTCCACTCTGCATGTTAGATACGGCTGGTAAGATATTGGAACGAATAATTCATCAAAGAATTGAGGCAGTCGTTGACCCACTTCTGGCGGACAACCAGTATGGATTCCGGAAAGGACGATCAACCCTGGACGCAATAAAGCTAGTTGTCGATACTGCCAAAAAAGCGATCGAAGGAACAAGATGGAAGGAGGTACAAAAGAGTACTGCCTTGTGGCCACACTAGACATCAGGAACGCTTTCAACTGCGCAAATTGGGACTGCATAATGCAAGCTCTTGTAGAAAAGAATGTACCGGGCTTACATATGTAGAATAGTGGCAAGCTATTTTACGAATAGGGTCCTGAAGTATGACACGATGAACGGCCCAAAGAATATAAATCACCGGAGGTGTTCCTCAAGGCTCAGTTCTTGGACCACTTCTGTGGAATGTTTATGTATGACGGGCTTTTGAGATTAAAGAAATCCCAAGACGCGCCAAACTAGTGGCATACGCGGACGACGTAGCCGTAGTGATTGTTGCGAAACATGTAGACGAAATACGTCATATTTTCGACATTACCTTCGAGAAAGTAAACCGGTGGATGGATACTGTTAGTCTTTCAACTAGCTACACAAAAGACGGAAGCAGTACTCATCACCAGCAGAAAAACTATAAGCTCTTAGACTGAAAAGTCGGGGAACAAGAGATCATATCACAACCTTACATCCAATACTTGGGAGTGATGCTTGACGCCCGACGAATTTCAAGCAACATGTGAAACGAGTAAGTGACAAAGCATCTGTAGTGAGAACTTGTCTTGCACGATTGATGCCTAACCGGCGGACCAAACCAGAGCAGAAGACTCACACTTCATTAGTGGTTGCGTCAGTGCTCACTTATGGAATACCTATTTGGGCAGACGCATTAGAGGTCCAAGAATCATGGAGGAAAAGCTGGCCCCGTTTACCGCTTGAGTGCGTTACGAATAGTATGCGGCTTCCGCACAATATCTGAGGAAGCGGTATGTGTCATTGCCGGACTCTCTGCCTCTTAGAGTCTTAGCTGAGGAAAGAAAAAATCTTTACCAACGCAAGAGGTCAACGACACTAAGCGATGATGATCTGAGAACCCAAGAACGTAAAAACACATAAGACGATGGCAATTACAGTGGGACGCCGCCGAAAAGGGTAGATGGACGCACCGTCTTATACCTAATAATCAACGTTTGGCTGAACAGAGACATGGAGAAGTCAATTAATTATTTAACGCAGATGCTGTCTGGACACGGTTGCTTTTCGGCTTATCTCCACCACGCGATTTAAGCGTATGATTCTCCTGAATGTCCAGCTTGCCA
>NW_020537758.1:47860481-47903080 GCF_003426905.1 Ctenocephalides felis
AAGTAAGAAAGGTTGACAAGGTTTAGTACATGATAAAATAAACAAATTAAATGCTTTTTCTCAGTGGTGTTGTCGAGCCGGAACGCGCCGGAACGTCGTTCCGGCAAATCATTTTTGGGAAGGAACGCGTTCCGACAAGAAAAAATATAAAAATCGCTACATATAGAAAATGATTTAATAAGTAAATTTTAATAAATTATATTCAACTAATTTTTATTAAATGTTCTTATTATTGAAATAAACATACATATATGTGCACACAATGGGTTTTGTAATAATTTTTGTTTCTTTTCTTTTCGAACGGAAAAGGAAAAAACATGAGAACCGGTTTTTGACCCGGTTTATAAACCAGTTTTTAAATTTTAGCGTCCCGACAAAAAATATTAGCACAACACCACTGGTTTTATCAAAGTCGTTTTTAATTAGTTACAAATGAGGTGTATGAACTGAAATAATAATTACAATACAGTAGTGTATTTCAAATTTCACATATGTTACTTTAAGACCGAAAAGTGTCTGATGCCCGATTATTTCGGATATAAGTTGGACTTGTTTCGGACATAGCGGGCGTTAGTCGAATAATAAAAAATAATTTAAGACATTCATATAATGGAAATTGATTGTAGCGAAAAAAGCAATTCTATAATACAAAAGCATAAGAACTGCAAAACCTGGGTAGTAGATTGAAAAAATTGTACTCCTAGACTAGTAATTCCCAACGTGGGGCACACGCCTCACAGAAATCCATTTTAAATTCAAAGGGGGGAGGCAAATTAAAAAATTACACGACTTAAACCACTTGCTTTGGGTGATTTGATTGAATTAATTTGTAAATACTGTTAAAAATTCGTTAAATATATTATGATCATTGTTTAGTTTAAGTGAGCTCAGGATGCATGTGCAAATCATATAATATTTCCATATATATTTCCATAGCTTAGGTAAATAAGCATCCCTTTTAGGTCTAATGCAAACTTTCTCAATATTACGGATTATAGAAAAATTCCAAATCCTGTATATATTAGTCTGTATATTTATAAATTGCCATCCTTTCTAGACAACGGTATAATAATTTTTATGTTATATTTTTAAATTTAGAATTTTTAGAATTTAGTAAGTTGCGAGACTAAGAACATCTTAAGAAAATCAGCTCGCACAAGTTACTCAAACATTTAATAAAATTTATAGTTTTATGTCTATTGTCGCACAATGCACACAATCGTTTAAAAGTGCAGTAATTAATTTTCTATGAAGTGATAACGGCAAAGGCAGCAGTAAGGTGTAATGAATGCTTTAACGGATATTCTGGATATTTTAGGTATTTAATACCGAGATAAAAATTCTTAAAGAAAAAATAATATTTATAAATTAAATCTTATATTCTTTCGCATTTATTATACACTAACACCTACATCATAGGTTCCTACTCGTGTATTTTTATAGCCTTACGTATGCCTATACGTTGCATTCTATACTACACGCCTTACATCTATACCATACGCTATATTTCATCATATACTCTCAAATCCCTACATTGTATACCGAATACACATAACCTATATCTACTATATATCCTATTACCTATAATTTTCCTTACACACTACATTAACCCTACCGAGAATCGAACCCGGGTCCGCCGCGTGAAACGCGGCGACCTTAACCACTACCCCACCGTAACGCTACAATCAACCGACTTTTTTCGCGTGTCGTCGCGCCACCTTCGTATTAATTATCTAATTAATTAGAAAATGACCCGCGGTAATAACAGTGCGTCCCATATTATATTATTGGTGGGGATACCCGATAGGGTAGTGGTTAAGGCGCGCGACTGTCACGCGGAAGTCCCGGGTTCAAATCCCGGTATAGACAATAGATAGGTAGAGCTAATAAAAAAAAATACATAGGCCGTAAAGTAAACCTATGTAATATAGGTGAATATATAAATTAGACAGTATTATTTATAAAAAGTAAAAGGTATGTAGGTATATAATAAGTTAATGACGGTGTAGGTATCTCCCGGTATGATAGATAATAGATATCTATATATGATATACAATAATATAGTATACAATAATACATAGGTCGTAAGGTAAACCTATATAATATAGGTGAATATATAAATAAGACAGTAGTATTTATAAGAAGTAAAAGATATGTATGTATATAATAAGTTAATATAGTATAGGTATCTCACGGTATGATAGAAGATAATAGATATTTATATATGATATACAATAATATAGTATAGTATGATAGGTAATAGGTTATTTATCATATTATTAGGTTAAGTCTTATAAAGTATTGTAATAAATCTTGAGTACTTTTATATCATAATAAATACCTGTAAGTATTAATGAATACAAATAATACCATAATAAATATAATTAATGTTATTAAAGAATATAAATTATGTACTCAATGATTCCCTCATACTTGTACAATTTAATGTATAGACTAGCTGTATATAATAAAGTTAATTATATAAGAAGTCAATATATTAGATTTGTGAGTTCTTATCGAAATATATCAAATTTTTTGAACCGGATTTTAAATTTTACCGTTCCGGCAAAAAAAATATTAGCACAACACCACTGCTTTTTCTGTAACTGCAAATATTCATTGATTCAGCAACTTTGGACCAGGTTTATTTTCATATGGAAACATATTACAATCTATATTTCCAAGAAACAATTGTTGCACTACTGCTTGACAACAGGCTGTTCGAAGTCATTACAATTGAAGAACAATGTTGTTTTTTTATTATCCTTAAAGTTGTAGAATCATATATTGATTGTATGTACTAGAGATGGGCTTATCATATCCGAAGCCGGATCGGTTAGGATTTGACTCCGCTTCAGAGAGGAGTTATATCCCCTTAATAACTCCACAACTCCGACAGCTTTGAAACATAATACTTGACACTAATGTGTTGTTAACATATCTATCTAATATCTAAGAATTTATTAAGACTTTGGATTAAGTTTACAAATAGTTCAAACATTTTTGTTTATTTTATTATAATAACTACTATTTTATGCATTTCAATATGCATACAAATCTGAAATTGACAGAAATCTTGTGAATCAAAATCAATTTTGTAATTGGTTTTGAAGAGAAAATATAGAATCCTTTGAATATGTTTTTTTTATTTGAAGATAATAAAGTGAACCTTATATATGAAATAAGAACAAATCTTTGTGTATAATATTTTTCACAAAATAATAATACCTCACATTATATTATTATTTCTCTTTCGAGAATTAATTATATATCAAGTAGTTTGATTAGAATACTATTACTTTTACACAATTATAAAATCGTTATTGTGTAAAAGTTATAATTCTAAATATTTTTTAGCTGGTTGTATACCATTGAAAAAGCTCATTTACGGACAAACATTATTGTATACAGAATATAGAATACAAAATAGCATTATTTTGAGACATTATATACCTGGAAAGTCTTAAAACTGCCTGTGAGACTAGAAAAAAACGACATTTTTTTACCCAAATCTTTGTATTAGTAAAAAATCTCAAGCAAATATCTGCACATGTTAACAGATTTAGTATCAGTTTAGGGAAGTCGGATATGACAAATCCTGTTAGACTAGTTAACTCCACTCGGATTTACTCCGAGGGCGGAGTTGTATCGGAGTGATAACTCTGTAGTGAGTTACACATCTCTAGCTATGTACCTATTATGTATTATGTATGTATTAATTTAATATTATAACCATTTGGGACATCAGTGAGCTTCAGAACGACCGTGACACCAGTTGCTGAGCTATTGGGGATAATAAAGCATGCGATAAATTCCGCAAATGTCAAATCGTGTTGAACTCTCACTCTATGCCATCTGATAATGAGCACCTGAACACATGACCATTCACGACGACCATCTAACTTTAACTAACAAAATCATTATTTTCTCGATTATGAAGAAGACTAATGACTAACGACACAATAGATTATAATAGTAATATGTATGTTCAATCGCGACAAGTGTAAGTCGATATCACGATACACGTATTATGTGATAATGGTCGATTATAATCTATTATCGATTATTGAACGACTATTAAATAATTCAGAGAGGCATAATGCAATGATAGTAGTTTTGTGATCATAAAATGTTCATGTATTTTTAAAATTTGTGGTTCTTTTATTTAAGTTCTGATACTATCAGTCGTTCTTATAAAGCAACGAAGCAACCCAAAAATAATTCTGCTGGTACATCAACATTAGTTGACTATTAAGTCGTAATATGAATTGTGTTATTTAAAAATAAGTAAAGTTTCAGCATTTACATATATTTGAATTTATATTATAAAATTTTTGGTACATCTCCTATAAGTTACTAAGGTTTGATTTTCCTGGTGACCAAATGTTAATAATCAAAGCAAAACCAGATCAAATATTACCTGGTTTTGTTTGATATATTGTTACTATTTAGTTCAAATAATGTATCCTAGTCATGTAAATAATAAATAATAGTATCATATGTAAAATTATTAAGGGTTTTAATTAAATTATTTAAAATTAATTTATTTTACAGAAACCAAAGACACATATATGATCAATATAAAACCATTATTATATTGTACGAGTTTATATTATATACTATACAAATTACATTGCACATATATATATATATATATATATATATACTGTAGAATCCGTTTAGTATGACGCCGGATTAATTGATCGACCGCTTATATCGACGTAATTGTACTATGAAGTTTGGTTCTCGTATAAAATACCTTAAAAAACATTCGGATATATTGACGTCGCTTACATTTACATGTAAGCTTATAATGACCCATTTTTTTTAAAAAAAACTGTCCAGTTATAATGACCGATATAATTTTACGTGATGTGGTCGGTCTAGTCTATAAAAGCAATTACTATGCCTTTTGAGCATAATAGCATCAGGGACTGTTTTTACAATAAAATTATATAATAAAATCAATAAAAAATTACTGATTTCTTATTTTATACATATCTGCTCTTTTGATTGCTGTGTTATTCAGAAATATATTATTAGTATTTATTATAAAAATGTGCAATTTTTTGTTTATTCATGAATAGAGCAAATATAGTACATTTTCTTTCCAAAATTAACTTTACACTGAAATAAAGTTTGCATAGTTTCCTTTTGTAAATTTTATATTTATCTAAATATTGAAAGAACTGCAATTTTGCAACATTTTAAAATTTGAAAATGAATTTTTAAGGTATATTCTGGCATAAAATTTCTGCGATTTTTGAAAAATTGCCAAAAAAAAGGAAAACAATATTTTTTCTATACTTTTGTCCTTATTATATATTACTATACTTATGAATGTTTTGAGAATCTAGTCAAAAAATAAAAATTAAAAATAGTTTTAATTCTAGATTTCTAAAAGGTCAATGGGTTGTTTCAAAAATGGGCTCCAAATAATCTGAAAAAAATATATGGTTAATCTAGAATCATTTTGTTAATGTATGAACTACGCACAAATTTAAAAAATTTCCCTTTTTATAAGATTTTCGGTACATCATCCTTTAGATTCTAAAGGTTACTAAGGTTTAATTTTCATGGTGACCAAAATGTTATTAATCGAAAAATTACATGGTTAATCTAGATTAATTTTGTTATTGTATATGAACTACGAACAAATTAAAAAAATGCTTTTTTCATAAGATTTTCGGCACATCCCCTAGGGACCGTTTGATCAAAAAAGAGAAACAGATGACTGAAAAACAATCCAAATTTGAAAAAAAGTTTGAAAATATTCAAGTATTACGTAAGCAGATTTAGTACAATTATTTACCCCCCCATGCCCCCTTGTCAGCAAAAGTAAGAAAAACTGTCACCAAAATGTCACCCAAAATAAGAAATCAATAACCCCCCGCCCCCCTATAATGCTTACATAATACTTGAACGGCCCCCTAAAAGTTACTAAGGTTTAATTATCATGGTGACCAAATGTTAATAATCGAAGCAAAACCAGATCAAATATTGGCTAGTTTGTTTGATTGCATAAAATTTGAAAAACGCCGACGGTCTGAAAAAATAATTGCAATTTTTTTTGATAATCTCGAGATTTTTAAAAATAGTTGAAATCCGAAAACAATTTAAATTTTCAAAAATCTTCTTGCATACATATGCATCAATGCTAATAATACATATTAATGAAGGAAATTAACTGATATTTTTATGGTAACCTACATTTATGGGGCCGATTCTGCCGTAAATATAAATACAAAATGGTATTAAATATGTCAAAATGTCATTTGATCGCTATGCAGTTAGGCGTTTTAGATAGAAAACCTAATCAAAAATCTAGTCAATAAAACGATGTTATCATAACTGCATCTTTGTGATGCAATATAATAACACATGAGTGAAGTTGCATATTTTATGTAGTAGTGATCGCACAGCAAATACATGTAATTTTGACAGTATGTAGTACTATTTTAAATAAGAAGCACTACTTAAAATAGCTCCTACGTAACATTAGTCTATTTGACTGCAGAATCTGCCTCTACATGTGAATATATAAATTTTCTTTTATGTGCAAGATGCATGATTATTAGATGCGCCAAAATATTTTCATTAGTTTTCAAAAAACTAGTTGAATAATCATATATACCTGATATTTTACCTGTAAAAGCATCTCAACGACACAACTATCTGCCGCTCATAATATTATGTATTATGCAATAAGAAATGTTATATTGTAGAATGACCACATTGATTTTGCTTTTGTTATTGTTATTGTTAATGTTGTCGGTACGAAACAGAGGCCAACGCACTACATATTCGCTTCAGGCGAAACGCCGTCTTTGCAATGCCGCCGAACTAGTTCGAACGAAAGGAAAAACTATGCGGATTTTTCACTTGCTACAGACACTTATAGGAAAAATAAAAATAAATTTGCTGTTGGGAAATTTAACGACGTGGGTGATAAAGTGTTCGAGCGATTGGTAAAATATACTATTTGTGTTAGCTATTACAGCTTGAGGCAAACTGTTGGGTTTGCCCTTGTTAAAATAAATAATTGAAATATATAATATTTTTGTTATTTTAATTTTTATTAACAATTAACATGTTATAATTTTATAAGCTATTATGGTCTAAGTTAACAAAACGAGCGAGCAAACCTCATTTATCAGAATCAGACAATATTTAGTCTCTGGTAATCCCAAAAGAAAAAGATTTTGCATATAAACGCTAATCATGAGCGTTTTATGAGGGCTCGGTTATCATGTACGTTGTTCAATCGTTTTTCCGTATGAGTTTATTGGACTTTTCTGAGTGTTAGATGTTATTTGTGTAAATAAACACTTTATTAATCACAGCCAGTGTTCCTTATTTGTGCTTCTGGAGTCAATTCCTTCCTCAGTATCCATTTCCTACAGCGATCTGAGAATTCCGAACTTGAAGCCACCATCCGACTGGGTCGCCTTCCAAGTAGATAAAATCAAGTTTTTTTTTCCTTTGTACAAAATCCTCTCAAATTATACAAAATCCTCCGAATAGCTATTGAATCAAATACAATAAGCTATTCCGAAAATGTCTAACCAACCCCATCCTTAACAACATAAATTATTATCTAAACAAATGTAGTAATAATTAACTGATCACTCTGTATTAAAAGATTTAAATAACATCGTGTAGTTCCAAAGGCATACTTTGAAATTATATTTATATATTATAATAGTATTATATTAATAACTATATATTATAATAGTATTTACATATTATAAAGTATAATTCTGTAGTTTTTATTTTATTTGTGGTTTTTTTATAAATAAATTTTTAATTATTATTTTGAACAGCAATTAGAACTTAAAGAGTCCTATAAACTGTTGCGCAGATTTTCTTTAGCAACACAACAGTTCTCCCAGTTTTGTGTGATGATATATTATTAAAAGTTTCATAATAGAGCCAATATTGATGCAGCAATGTCAGATCAAGGCCTTTTTTACTTGAAAACACATTGCTTTCTTTATTTTCTAGTGTAAACCGCTGCCACTACTGCTTGACAACAGGCTGTTCAAATTGGGGGTCGAATCCAGGATCTCGTTTTCAGGTGCAGTCGTTCTAGCCACTTACTAACAAGCGAGCCTTAATGAGATTTGTGTTTGAAATAGATAATATATCAAAAATCAGTATATATCTTCACAAAAATCGAAAGAAAAATCGACTACATTTTTGTTCTTTAATAAATTTCTAAAATTGAAGAAACTTGCTTAAAAATATTTGCCTATTATCAGTGTAGAAAATTTTACTTTGTTTAACATGGATCGTACAAGCATGTTGCAGTATTCATATTTAAACAAAAATAGTTATAATAAGGTGCTTTGCTTTGAAAGCAATAATATATAATAGATAATGCATTTTTTTGTTTTATTTTAGTATATAGTATAAAACTAAAGAATCTCAAGTATTAGTAAGAATTCAAAATTTATCTACAACTAGACTAATGTATAAACTCTTCAATAAACTCTCCGAGGGTGAAAGTGAATTAAAGACAAACTTTATATTGCATAGTAATTTTATGTTACACCATTAAAAAACCAAAAGATCAATGCCCTTAACACACATTTATTTCTTTATTATGTTATCGCTTTAGACAAGTTATTGGAATAAAATAAGTGAACTTAGATCAGAGATTGGAAATACAGGTTGTGCCGCGCCGCGCCTTGAAATACTTTCCCTTTTCACTCGGCTAATATTTCTGTAACGTTTAGCTAATTTATTGTTTTAGAAAATGTTACTCTAATTATCAAAATTCTATTATTAATTAACTTTAATTTCATTGTCAAACAAATTACGAATCGATTTATCAATCATAGGATATAATAACAAATAATTAAATTGGATTCTCAAGATTATTAAGTTTTGAGATCTAGCCGGAACCAACTGTGAATGTACGACAAATTTTATATGTTTCAATTAATTGATTATTAGTTAGTGTGTTGATACTTCAATATGCTTCGAATATGATTTTGTTATTATCTAAACTACTTACGGCAATTTTTTGCAAATTGTCACAAATAAAAATATCTTAGAAAAAATTAAGTAGGTTAGATATCTTGAAATATCAAAAATCACATACCTTACTGTAGAATAGATTTATTAGAACCTTTGTAATATGTAATCTACAATATAATAAAATTTAATTTAAAAAAATGTATCAAGTGTAAAAAACTAATCAATTTCCTCAAAAAATATATGTACACGTTGACGTTGTATAGAATTTTCATGGAACAATCGATACTCGATTAGACGAGAAACCTTCATTTTCTTTGTATTTACAAAACTTTGAAGGCACGATTAGACAACAAACCTCTATATATGTTGTTCATTTTTGTTTTTAGCAAAATATGTCTGCAATAAGAATTCGTTAGTTTAATTCTGCATACTATTTTGTTGATGCTAACTTTATTGCAATTATTATGTTTAAATCAAAATTATAGATTTAGTTAGGTATCTGTTGCCCAATTATAATTAAGCTACTTTCACTTCGCCTCAAATAAATCTATCCTATTAAGAAATATACAATTTATGTCACGATCATATAAATTTTATGGCTATAAAGTAGTCTATTACACTAAAATCCATATAAAGTTAACCAAAGGAACATTTACTTGATTTATTGATCATTAAGTGCAATAAAATTAAAAATCATGTATTTTGAATGGTACTAACAGCCACAGAATAGTTTCATAATTCAAAATATAAGAGATGCAATATTTGAGATGGATTTGATAACAAAATGCCAAGATCATTATGTTGAATCTAACTTTAGAAATAATTGTTTTTTGCTTTGAGAAAATGCGAAGAAAATAAGAATACTGGAACACAAAATTTGCTAAAATATTTATAATAGTACTGACAGCCACAGATTCGTTTTATTTTATTTAATTATTATTTAATAAGAGAGACGCCATTTGAGATGGACTTGATCAAGAACATTATGCTGAACCTAAATTTGGAAATAATTGTTTTTTGCATTATACTAATTTGCATTATAACATTATGATGAACCTAAATTTTGAAATAATTGTTTTTGGCTTTGTGCAAAGACAATAAGACTACTGGAACAAAATATTGGTAAAAGATTATAAACTTGAGTAAACGATTATGAATACATAGCAAATATAGATCTTCAAAAAATGATAGAAGTAGATCGATACAAGAAAGTATATTGCACGATTTCAAAGTAGTGCCATTTAGGTTGGGTATTTACAAAGTTAAAAAAAATTACTATTTCAACAATTAGGTATAGAAAACAATACTATTTTTTCGGGAATATGCATATTATGCATATTAAATTCAACGTATTTAAAGCTTGTGCAACATCATTCTGCAATTTGCAAAGTTAAAAGCAAATGGAACAAATTGAATCAAACATTGGTTAATTTCAACCAATAAAATCAAATCTGAAGGAATTCGATCAGACTCTTGAATACACCCGGCTATAAAAATACCATTAATTAAGACTTTGGCAATCACTTCGTAACAGTTTTATGCAATTATAAATATATGTACAACTATTTGATGTAGTAATCAAGGCACACCTTTTGTTTGCTACTAAAACTTCGAGTTCATGAGATTATTCCAGAATCATTTAATACGCACGAGCACGTTCTGTCAGAATTCACCTTTAGAGTTCGCCTTTATTAAGAAGAACATGCTAAGTAATAGTTCAAAATGTTATAATAAATATTATCCTAAAAGTCACTTCAAATAGTGATGAAATAGTAATAGATAATGGAAAAATCTGAACAAAAAATATCTAACTTGCCTATTAAGATGGAACATAAATACTATCAAGCAAATTGAGTCTTTAGAATATAGTATGAATTTTAACTGAACTGTCGTAAGAATGGTTAAACTAAATTGAATGGCAAATAATTTTGGATTGACCTTACAGTGTTTACCTGAACTATAATTAGATTTTGATGTAATATTAGCGGTTTTTATTCAGCAACATTTAATAGCTTTAATAAGCTATTATTCCTGCTATTTAAAATCTAATACTTGAAACAGACAGTATTATTTTTTATAAATAGTTAGCACTTTACATAGGGCAATATTAATGTTATTTTATATTTACTGGAGCATTCTAATATATTTTTGCATATATATATATATATATATATATATATATCATTTAATTACGTGAAGTACCTAATTCCAAATAACCATAAAAAATATTCATCAAATCAATATAATCAATTAATACGTAATGTGATTTATGCGGCCTTTGATTGCACAATTGGCATAACTTGAATATTAAAACGTGTATGAGAAAACTTGAATCATAAAACTGCATTCTCGTAATTAAATCATTCTAAACTAAACATTAGAGAATATTATAAGTATAAAAACCATTGAAATTATGTCATAATTATACCAAGGATAATTGGATTGTATATATAGAAAAATACGTGCTCTATATATAAAAAAAATTGATACATTGGTTATTAAAAAATATAAAAAATAAAATATAAAAATATATTTGAAAATAATTGTTTTTTGCTTAGTAAAAATGCAAAAAAATAAGACTATTGAAACATAAAAATTGGTAAAAGATAGATAAAGAAAATAAAACTACTGCAACATACAAATTGGTAAAAAATGTTATATGGAACTTCAGATTGAATGTCATATAGGTTTCAAGTATTCTTGATATATTAAATATTTTGTTTCATAAATAAATTAAATATATATTAAATACATACATTTTGTATATTTCAGATGATGATACTCGTAAATAAATAGTAATAAACAAAAAAGTTCTCTAACAGTCAAACATGCAGTTATTAACAAGAAAAACTATATGTTTAAACATTTTTTAATATAAAATTATGTACATATTTTTCAAGGTCTAAAAGTACAAAAATTAGATTATAACAAAAAAAATAATAATGGATGAACCACTTGATTGAGCTACACTTTTGAATAGAATTTGTGAATAAAATACTTGATCTACATTTGGGACCACTGGAAAGAATTTATACTACATATTATAGTTTATCTCAAAAATCTTTGAATTTAAGTGTTCGAGTGTTATTTTTAAATGTCGAATTAAGTATTAATTTATATCATCTTCTTTTACAAATATGATTGTTAATCAGTTATTTGTTAATTGTGGTTGTTTTTTGTGCTTTTTACGCAAAAAAATGACATATATGCTTACGCCCTGAAAAAATGACAAATTGAGATTCGAAATCTATCAATACTAATTTTTTGTCAAACACAGCTTAACTTAGCTTTTCCTAACTTCAATTCTACTTAGATTCTGAGACTATATTATAAAATACCGACAGTAACTCTCTCTAAGCTAACTATCTTAACTTACTCTATCCAAAATTGAATATAACCTACTAACTTACTTCTGTTGCTGGTTAGACTATTTATAAATTTTATATATTTATATATTTATTATACCTCTTTATCATTTAATTATTTTTCCTCACTGTATTTTTCAAACTTTTTATTGACTTTGTAAAAATAAAACGTATTTAGAAACAAAATATGAAATAGTTCAAAATCAAGCCCTTAGAAATCTATGTCACAAAGTCAAATTTTTAACTTCCCTTAGGGTGAGTTATAGTAATTGCAAAAAAAATTAAAATGAAATTTTTTATATATCTTTGCGTTTCAGAGGTTTCTGAACATTTTGGCATACCTTAGAAAAAAATTGATGCATCTGTGAGTTTGTGTGTGTGCTGATACAAATTGTCGTCGACGATTTTGGGAACAGAAATCAACCGATTTGAATCATTCAAAAAGCATTCAATTCATATTGATAAGGAGACGTGCTGATTAATTTTTGGCCGAGGCAGATTTAGCCGTTCCGAAGATACGAGACAAAAAGAGAGAAAAATGGCAATTCAGTTTTTGATAGAATGGAGCGTCTGATATCAATAATTCAAAAATTCATCATTTTATTTGTATTGATAAAATATAATACGTTATAAATTTTTAGGGAAGGCAAGTCTAGCAGTTTCAGAGATCGAATAAAAGAAGTAAACTAAGGCAGCTTGACAGTCAAAAATGATCATTAGGCATATGCTCATCATATTTTGAGATTTGAGATTTTTTATGGAAATTTTAATAATAAGTTTGAATTTTGTTTACAGCTGGGTTCCGTAAAAATGATAATCCTTTAGACCTCGATGCGGCGCTTACGCGATTCGTTATTTTTTCTCTAAAATAGCCACGCAGCACGATTGCTTTGAAAAAAAGTTCAAAATTTTTAGAAAAATTCGAAGTATAAAAAAATTCAAAATACAAAAAAAAATCAATTGTTTCAAAAAAATTCAAATTTCTCAAAAATCTCAAGGCTTTATATAATTTTAAAGGTTCTTCAAATTTTTAATTTTCGTTATGGAAAGCTCCAGCAAATTTGTCTTAAGGCTCTATGCCATGCACCACTTTAGTTTTGGATCAGCACGACATAATACAATACATGGATTACAATAATTTAAACGCAATAAATTTTGTAATACATAAAAGACTCCTATTGCAATATTTACCATATTTGATTTGAATAGATTGGGAAATTGATTTTATGAACTTCATCATTCAGGAGGAATTCATCAAATTGTCATTAAGTCATTTCTCGAGTATAATAGCATGCACCCATATGGCACATATGCTTTGTGCTCTTATGACATGAATGCTCGCATGTCCATTGAAATGGTTATAAAATGCGCAATACGGTATAATATGTCAAGAAATCAGCACACATCATATTCAGAAGACTTGACATCGATCTGAAACATAGTTGGAAAAAATCCAAATAGATCGTTTCCAAATTTCGTGGAAGGACGACCATCAACAATAAATTCAAGTCTTCAGCAATAAATTTGAAAATCTTAAGTGCGACCTACGATAATTGGTACAACTATTTTTTTGACATTACATATAGATAATTAACACAAATTAAAAAATCATCTAATCCAAATATAATAATAATTATTTTGCACAAAAGTTTTAATTTAATTATATCATCTTGCACAGACCTTGGTTGTGGTTTTACTCAAATTAAATTTGGAATGTGTAAATAAATAAAGTGTAATTTTGTTCTTTTGCAATTTATTTGATCTAGTAAGTCTTTTGACACCTGATTATTAATAAATTAATATATTGGCATTGAAATATAAAGATTGTATATAGGGCATGGTCAGTTACTTTAGTAATAAGGTAATTAAAGTTAGCTTTGTGAAATTATCCATGAGTTGCATATTATATTATCACTAAATATATATATATATAGTGGTATAGTAATGAGTGGTCCTTAATATGGACATTTTCGAATTTACTTGCTTTGAGAAGAGAATTGTTTTTTATCAATTTGGAACCATTTGAGCCCTTGGGAGCAAGGAAAATATTCATATTAAGTAATAATATATATACAGTAGGCCCTCGCTTTACACGGCACTCTGGGTACACGGTTCCCATACTACACGGAGCTAAAAATCCGACATCCCTCCGACTACACGGACTTCTTATTACACGGTATTTGGTCTACAGCCCATAAGTTCGTTGTGCAAAAGGGTATTGATGTAAATTTTGTTATAGACTTTTATCTTTTAGACATGCCCGTTTATATAATAGCTGCCTAAGAACACGTTTGAGCTGACTATTGCGTCGCGCCAATTTTTGAATAAGGTGTCAATCGTGTCAATGCCCTACATGTTGTATTTCTTGGTCTCCATACAGCGCGATAAAAATGGTGCGATTTGTACCAACTGTGAGTCTCTCATAGCACGGATCCCATACTGCACTATGTAAGGTTCCATAGAACGCACTACGAATTAGCCTGAATTGTATGTTAAATACGAGTTTCTTATAGCACGGTTCCCATACTGCACGGTACGCACTTGCCGCGTAAAGCGAGGGTTTACTGTATATATATATATATATATATATATATATATATTAAAATTACATCATAAGATTTTGTAACAAAAAGTCTTTTCTAAAGTTTTCGGCAAACCCAGTTAACGTGCCATTAATATGGTTTAAAATGTTATACCAGATAAGAAAACAATTGTGAAAAAGTGATAATACATTAAAATATTTCTCTACAAATTTACTAAAAATTTAATTGCAAGCACAAAACATTCCAAAACATTAATAAATTTTCGCATAATTTACATAGGTTTAAAAATATTTATCTTATCAAAATTCATAGATTCTACTTCCTACTAAGAAAATTTCAGGCTATATGTAAAATCCAACATAGTTTAGTAAAATCATACTAAAGAAATAGTTTTTTTTCAAAAATTATGATTTAACACTTTGGACAATTAGTGGTAAACACAAATTTATCTCCAATTCAACGTAGTAATATGAAAATTTAGAGCCTTTGATTTAGCACCAATGTTTTACCAATGTCATTTCAAGCAATGTTCTGTGAAAATTCAAAACCATGCGGACTATTTCATTATGTGTTTTATGAATATTCCATTTGATTTGTAGTGTAAAATTCCATTAGCCCAGAAATGTAACAAAACAAATACTTTGAGAAATATTACATATTTGAATTCTTTGAATTAGAAGGAAGAGAAGCCATTTGGAAGGACATAATTCATCTTATATTTCTGGATTTTGTCTAAGATAATAAATTACAATAGTTTTCAATTTTACTCAATAGTTTTGTAACAAATTACAACCGATTTGTGCATGTACATAACTTTACGAGCTTTCAAAACAAAAATTTCTAAGAACTGGTGACCAAATACTGTTCTAAATACTGTAAATCTAATTTATCTAGTTTGTAATTTTGTGAAAATGATTGCAAAGCATTGTAAAATATTTTCTTGGTATTGAAATATTAGATATATATTAGTGAAATCTTTGACTTTGTACTGCTCTTAATATAACACAAAATGAATTTCTGTGGGATAATTATTTTTGTGGGAGACAAAATTAACTTTGTGTGTTTCGCCATTAAATTTGAATTTATCAAGCAAACAACATGCTAACTGTAACACTCTTCTAATAGGAGTTTACTATTATATTTATTATTATAATTCAAATTATCTGATCATGATTCAACTCTGTAACAATTCAATAAAATAAATAAGGTATAATACAATAAATATACTATTAAAGACGCACCTTCTCGATCCAATACATTACGCTTGGGAATCAAATAAAAATTATCTCATAGATATTTTATGGCATTTCAATATAAGCTAAGCTCTGTTATTAAAATCTTTACAGAACAGAACTCCACCTTCAATTGTGAATGCACATTCTAGGTTTCCTTGAAAGGCGCCTTTCCATTTATCGGTTAAGATTGAGCCCGATTCTTTTTATATAGCATCGGACTTTGAAATTCAATTTTAAAGGGAAAATATTTATACTTAATTCCAAATATCTAAAATATGTTCTGATTTAAAATTTGGGTACTACAATAAATAGGTTTAGATTTTAGAGATTCATAATTTTTTTTAGAGAAATACAATGGTTTATTATCATATCATCAGCATATGTAGTACTTCTCCAAAAGTTTATGTTTGTTTTATCTAGGTAAATGTGTACTAATATAATTATACAGTGTATACAAATTTCTAAAAATAAATTCAAATATGAAAAAATTGATAGAGTTTTATCATAATGCTTTTAAATTTTTGAAACCTGTGCAGCCGTTTTTAAGAACACGTCGACAAAAGCTCAAATTTTGGCTTACATGAACCTACCCACATATAAATATTTCTATTTTAATATTTTTTAATATTTCTTAGTTTTATAATATAATGTATACCTTTGCAAAAATATTTCCCTAAGATCATTGATACAATAAAATCATAACAGCATATAAAACTATGAGGCAATATTTTTATAGATATATTTATACATCTTTACTGTCCATAAACATTGCATTCAATTGCAACATTTTAGAAACAATGTGAAACTACGAGTTAATATTAATGTGCTTTTGATAATTAACGTTTATTTTTATGTATTCTATTTCTTATAAGTCATAAAATAGATAGAGCGATAGTAATAAAAATTCATTTAACTATACAGATCGGTATATTCTTAGAAAAATATTTTTTTATTTAAAAATTTAAAAGAGATACTATAATAAGAAAAAGTACACTATATAACATTGAATTCAAAATTAAAATTAGTAATCTTTAAATTAGTAATTTAAAAATTTGGATAATAGTATATTAAAATAAACGACATCTGTAATAGTACATTAAAATGAAAAAATGATTGATAAATTTTGGACATTTCACTAGCAACATATATTTTTGTAGTAAAATACACAATTTAAAGCGCAAATTTGATTTACTACTTACTACTAAAATCCTTATTAATGCCTTTATTTAAATATAGGCCATGCACAAATTACAATTAATTTAATTTACAAGTGCTATATTTGCCATATTTTTTTCAAGATGTTTGAGCTTCCTAAGACTTTAAGTTTGGTAAGATACAGTGCTTTTTCAATTAAATTTATTGTTAAGATTTTTATTAAGGTAATTTTAACATTTTATTAACGACTTTTCATGATATTGAAATTGTTTTTTCTCAAACTTTTTTTAAGTTAATGTTTATATAAATTTATAATTTGTATACCAGCCATCTCTCTATTAGAGAAAACAAAGCGCTTACAATTTCCTTATAATGTAAATATTGTTTTTATAGATACGCACAGAGAATAGAAATTGTGTTTACTATAACATAATACTGTAAAATTAAAAAATAAGTGAATTAATGATAATTTCATTCATAAACACGTAAAAAACATAGTTGCAGATTATATTCGTTGTATAAATGTGAATGTTTTTCAATGTCAAATAGAGTAGAGAAAACAAAATTGATAAAAAAACTGATAAAAATGGCAATTTTACAGAGAATGTAAAATCCGATTAGAATGATTCAAAAAACATTTGATTCGAATTAATGGAAGGCGTGCTGATTTGTTTTTGGCAGAGATACTGAACAAAAAGTGTAAAAATGGAGAACGGATCATCCGATTAGAATGATTCAGAACGCCTTCCTGTTGACCTGTTGACTATGTGAAAAAATGATTACTTCTTGAGGAATCTAGTCTAGTACAATATCAGTATCAAAAAGTAGTAGTATCTAGTATCAAAATACTGAAAAAAATTCCAATAAAATTCAATTTATTATTTGTAAAATTTTCGAATTTTCATAAAATTTAAAAATTTCATAATGATTTTAAAAAACCTAAAAATTTTCAAAAATGAAAAAATACTTTTTTTATTAAATTATCGAAAATAAATAATCAATTTTATTAGAAATTTATTGAAAAATATACAAAGTTATTTAGAAGAGCTCAAGATACGAAGAACTTATGTTATCTCTATAAAATGAAAATGATAGAATTTACAATGTTTATAAAATATAAGTAAATCTAGCTGTGAGTGGAATTCTGTCTTAAGGCAATTAAGGCATCGTGCCTTAAGGCAAATTGCTGGAACTTCCCGTACCAAAAATTATTATTTTTTTTAAAAACGATTAACATTTTTGAAAAAATTTTACTTCGAAAAAATAAGATTTGTGAGAAACTATAAATTGGACAAAAAATAACTTTTTTTTGGGAAAAAAAATTTTTTTTTAATTTTTTTTTGAAAAAAAATTTTTTCTTTATTTTGACATATTTTGCAAGATCTAAACTTTTTTTCAAAGCAATCGTACTGCTTTAACTGCATAAAGAAGAAATATCAAAGCGCGTAAGCGCCGCGTTGCTGTCTAACGCGTAAACATTGGTACGGAACCCATAGGAATGTAAACCAAATTTATACTTATTGTTAAAATCTCTATAAAATATCTGATAACTTGATGTGCATATATCTAATGATCATTTTTGACCGCCAAATGGCATTTTTTTTTACTTTTTTCATTCGATCTCCGAAACCGCTAGACCTGCCTTCATGAAAATTTGATCGGTTTTTCACTTTGTCAATACAAGGAAAATGTTTTTTGAATTATCAAAATCGGACGCTCCGTTCTCTTAAAAACTGAGTTACCGTTTTCGGCACTTTTTGCCCCGTATCTTTGGAACGGCTATACCTGCCTTCGCCAAAAACTAATCAGCACGTCTCCTTATCAATACGAATCGAATGTTTCTTGAATTATTCAAATCGGTTGATCGGTGTTCCCGAAATCGTCGACGAAAATTTGTATCCGCACATACATACACACACGCACACACACACACACATACACACACACATACATCCATTTTTTCTAAGGTATGCCAAAATATTCAGAAACCTTTGAAACGTCGAAAAATGAAAAAAAAATTATTTTCGATTTTTTTGCGATTACTATAACTTGCCCTACGGGAAGTTAATAAAGGCCTTAGTTTCTAATTAATTCAATGAAGAAGTATTTAAACAATTTTTATGTACTTCAAGTATATTCTTATTATTTTCCTATTGTTATTAAATTTAGAATTTCCGTCATATTCAATTTAGTTTGAATATGCTATGATATGGTAATGTAAAAGTAAACAAGATTAATATACTAAAAATCACCTCATGGAAATCAATGCTACAGTAATGCAGCTCTCTAAAAACTGTACTTAATGCAAAAGGAAAGGACAAACATGGAATTGCAAATCAAGAACATAGCCAATGCGACACAACTTACTTCAGAATTTATTTATAATAATATACATCAACGCGAAAACTGTTGCAAATCTCACATTAAGCAAAACAAATTTATTTTACGCCCGAGAGAAACGAGTTTTATTTCATTAATTTAGATTTTAAAATCTTGTCTGACGTCTATAAGGAAGAAGTAGAGAATTGGGCATTTCACGAATGTATTTTACTTATATTGACATTATTCTGTATTATATAGTTGAACTGAAAAATGCTGTACTTATGACGTCAAAAACCACACCTGAAACAACAAAAATTGAAAATTTTACGTCTTATTTTTAAACAACTGTTGTAGAGTGCTTAGTTTTGTATTAAGAATTATAGGAGCATTTGCATTATTTTACAAAAAACTTTTTTGTTTTGTAGAACTTTTTATCAACGTGGATTTCAAGCACTATTTTACAAAAAAAACTTTTTGGTCACGTAAATTATTTTTTTTTTGAACTATGGATTCTATTCATATATTAATAATAAAAAGTATATGAAAACTTTATAATATTTAGGCTTGGTAGTTCTTGTTATTATAATTAGGCAACTGATGTTAAGTATAACACTTATAAATTAAATTTACTGGCATATCTTAGTTCTTTATTATTTTAAATTACCTTTATCATGTAAAGCAATTAAAATTAATTAGTTTTGAAATTTATAACTAATTAATTATAACAATTTAACATGAGAATGACCACTTCATTACATCTTTGAAATGACTAATTATATCAAAACTATATTGTTATTTTACAAATTGAACTCTCACATATGAAGTAATATAATTGCTTTATGTGTTTTATAATTTAATACATAATGAACGTCACTAATAATTTTAGACATTTTAAACTGAGCCAAATTTCAAAACTGTTCCACATTTGATTGCATAAGACAATTAAATTTTAAATTAAGATAATAAATTTTAAGTAATTGTTGTTTCATTAAATATAACATGTTGAAAACATTATTTTCTCATTTTACATAAATAAGTGCAGTTGATTAAAAAATTATAATTAATAATTGAATCTAATTAAGTCGTTGGTTAATAAGGAAAAGCCATTAACTCGTTAGCTTGAGTTATAATTGCTTAAATAAAATGTCATTTTATATGAGATTTTATAAAAGTAAAACGATGTATATATATATATATATATATATATATATATAGTTCAAAATCTAAGGTTGCAAAATAATAATGAAGAACTGTAGAAAATTTGTATACTTCAATGAATTATATTTTCAGAGTTTAATAATTTCAATTAATACTGGGAGATTATAGTAAATTTTTCAATAATGAATTTACAAAAAAATGATTGATTTCAGATAGACCACTTATGATTAAAAATACCCGCAAAAATTTGGTGTATTAAAAATGCATTCAGTATAAGCAAACAACATGAAGGCTTTACCAGAAAAAAAAATTATTAATATACATGATATAAGTTGAATGATTAGTTTTATTTTTATTATTAAAAGTAATATATAGATATAGAATATTGCATTAAATATGATTTTTCCAAAAACTGAAAAAAGGTATATAAAATCATAATCAATTTTTAATACTTTACTAAATTGATATAAAAATAAATTTAGATTTTAGAAAATAAAATAATTAAGAAATAATCATGTTCTACATGATCCAAATAAATAACGAATAGTTCAAATTTTAAGACAGATTTAACCGAAGACTGAAAAACTTTAAAATATAATCATATTTTAATATTTTACTATGAGCAAGTAAATATAAATTATAAAAAATATCCAATGGACTACATGATAAAATAATGGGTAGTACTGCCCTAGGGCAGGTCCGTGAGTAGAGCCAAACTCCTACTCCAATCAGGGAAGAATAGTGTGATTCACCGTTGCCACTTTACACCGTAGTACCCAAAATGGGCTATTTTCAATTGAAAACATATTCTTGATCTACATTTTGAAGTAAAAATGGACATCGCTACTGAACGATGTCAGGTTGTCAAGAGAGGGTTTGAACTCACGACCCTGTCCACACCATGGAACCATAACACCATGAAACACCCAATAAACTACATAATCTAAATAATTAACGAAAATTTATTAACTATGGTTTAACTAAAGACTGAACCAAATCGTAAATAATATTTAACTATAAAAGATGAATTAATTGAAAAGCAATGTTCTCAAAACCTAGCATTATATCATAACGAATAAATATAATTTGTTAAAAATAAAATATTAATAAATTTATTATAGGTAAATTGTATTACTTATTTCAAACATCAATTCATATCCTCCTTTTATTATTAATCTATTTCTAATAAACTTTATATCCAATATAATTTACTTTCAATATGTAATATCATCTCGCCAATATCTGTAACGAGATACTTATTCAAAATCACCGCCGGCAGTCAAGAAAGTTTTCATTTGAATATTGTGGGAGATTATTTTTCATATAGAAATATAGTTATATTATCATACATATCTAATGTGAAACTAGTTCAAAGGGATTTCAAATGATCTGTAAAACTTTCGCTGGAACAAAATGATAATATGGACATAAAGTTGACAAGACTTTCAATAAATGTATGCGACTTGTTCCTGCGATTCTTGATTTGCATTTTATAAATTATAAATTATGATATTAAAATAAGATTAAAACACATTAGTATGAGGGTTGTTAATTTAATTTTATTTATTTGGCATTACTAAAAAGGTCTACTTCGTTCTAAAAGATTGCACAACTCTCGAATGTTAATTGACTTAGAAGTGATTTAATAAATAATTTAGTATAAAAATTTTTGCCAATAAGATAGACAACAATGCATTATTCAGCCAATATACAGAATCAACTTGCCATTATTATTCCATATATGTTCAGTTATTAATAAATCTTGATACACATAAAAAATGAGAAATGGTAGAAAAATTCGAAATAGAATAAAATCGTGAATATTGATTTGTAATAATTTTACAAACAGCTACAGAAAATGTTCATATGTTCCGAAATTTCAAAATATCTATTTTTTATTCACTCATTATGATTTTATGATTCATTTATTATGCGTAAGTACTTGTGTTATCCTTGAAAATTATGTATTATTTTATTCGATTGCTGATTACTACTTAATTAACTAGAAACTACTTAAATACTTGGAATTTATACAATAATCATTATAGACATTTTTGATTTGATAAGTTTTGATTGAATTGGCAGAAAATATTTATCATTATTAAAAAACAATTTAAAAAAAAGTTTGATCATAAATTTCAATTTTACGTTTAAAGAGCCCAATTTTAGTTTGAATCTACACAATAATATACAAATATTTGTTTTTAAATTCATTGAAAATGTTTAGTTAAGGTTTCAGAAAGATGATAGATGACTTTACAAAGAAAAGTCTAAAGTTCTGAAAACTTTACAAAAATTTAAACTTAATTTTATGTACCCGACAGAAAAAAGTAATACATGCTAGTAGTTCATATCACAAGAAGTTTGTAAAAAGTTTTTTTTAATAACTATATATTATTTAAAAACATGATATTTAATTAAATATAAATTTCTTATACTGTTACAATTTTTAACCAGGTTTCTTGACGCAACATCCTGCTCACAAGCATTCTTACTTAACAGTTTTATAAAAATTTAAACCTGGACACTTGCAAAACACAAGCAAATTATTAACCAGTTCTGTTTCTATCATGTACGTGCAAAACGATTTTGAATTAGGTTTAAAAGTTTCGAATAATGTGCAAAACTTTCGCTAAATTGTTCAAGTGCCTTGAAAGATATATTGTAAGCTGCTAAAGACACATACCCATGATCGTAAAAATTACACTACTCAAAAGTAGAATAGATTAAAAACGTATTTGCTGTATATGATTCGTAATTTATTTGGTTTGGTATTTTGAAATAAAGCTCTAATTTTCTTAAATTTATTTGTTCATGGAAACACGACTTTATATCTATTTCTTCTGTTGGGCGTGTAACTTCTGTAGTATGATCTTGGCCCTTTTGATATTTAAATTGCATAATGAAACCTGCTGATATAATCCCGAAGGCTATTTATGGCTTAGAAAAGTACAATTCACTATTTAATAGAAACCTAAATGTTAAAGCAGATCAATTTAAAGGTGCCGTCCAATTAAAATATTTAGGGCACATATTGTACGATAGTTTTTATTAAAATAATGCTAGCTCAATATATACATATTGAAACAACTAATCAAATATTTTTTTATGAACTAACCGATGTATATCTCCATGACATAGACATAAAACAATTGGTTATAATACCTTAATTTTATTCATCCAAAATAATTTTGTTTTCAAGCTTCTTAATTCTAGGACACTCCTTAATCATATAGTCCATACATTAATGACGTATCATGTTATTTAATAGCTCATTTTATTTTATGCAGATATGTTCACTAATGCAATCTAATATTGCAAAATGTTAAATAAAAATTAATGTGTTGGTTTGTGAAATGTACAGTGAACATACATACGGGTACAACTCTAAAGCTCTAAAGTTGTTAAGTTTTATTAGCAAAGGTATAAATATGGTAATTTGTTTGCTGTGTACGTATAAATCAAATTAGTAAATGATAGAAAAACTATTAATGCATGAGCAACAGTGTAATAGACGTTTTTGCTAAATTTTACAAAAGTTTAAGAGAAAATGTACCATAATTATCAGAAGCAAAGTATGGCAGGCAAATAGATAGAAGAGTAAATTATTTGCTACTGTAAAAAGTAGCAATTTTAAGTTAAGTAAAAATAAATACATCATATAACAATTTTGAATAATGTTTATTCGTAATATGATAACACTCGTGATGCACACATTTATTAGTGTCAACTATTATACACATTTATATAATGATAAATTATAAATTATATATTTATAATAGCATTAAAAATATGTATAATATTTGAAAACTGTACGGATTTACACCGCAGTCGCGCCTAAAGAAGTTTTACTTCAAAAATATTGTGTATGTTTTTTTTTATTTTTGGAATTGGATTGGATGAATAAGGTAAGCACAAAGTTAATAAAAATTCAACAGCTATTAATGAACAAAATTAATTAATTTATTTATTACAATGTAAGTGCCTCTTCCTAACTAATTTGCCCGCATTAATTGAATGTGATCATGATTATAATCTGATTAGCAACAATAAACCTAGCTTAAATATTTATAAGATATTATTTATACAAGTTTTACTCTATTAGTATATTTATTTTTATTTCATAATTGATAATCTATATACGTATATATTTGCGTAAAAGTATTTTTTCTTATATATTTAAAAGATATTATTCATATAAATTTTACTCTATTAGTATATTTATTTTTATTTCATAATTCATATCTATATACGTATATATTTGCGTCAAAGCATTTTTTCTTTAGAAAAAACTCGGTCTAGACAGGTCCTTTCACCATATAGAAATTCAGCATAGCTCCTACATACAAATAAGCTTAGACATATTTACGTTTTTTTTTAATTTTTAATTGATTTTATTAATTAATTAATTGTATAATTGTTGCATGTAGTACAAAACCAAATTTCAATCCATGATGATGGACATAAAAAAACAAATATTGTTTTGTATTAAAGGATTATTTGATAGAGTTAGTGGGTAGAGAAGATGAAACTAAATTTTGAAAAAAAAGTTAATTTTCTTAAATTCATAATTAATAATGAACTGTATTCCTTCTTTGTTGTTATATATATTGCTTGTAACATTTAATGAGAAAGGGAAAGGATCTGTAATTTTTTTTATTTATATTAGACCTTACTCTTCAGTGATTGAATGATTGAAATGATTGAATTTATTTGAACCAAAAGAAATTATCTTGTGATCAATTTCTACCTCTGATATTTCTGTATGTTACCATTTTATTTTAAATAACAAGTACTATTAAATTAACCATTGAATATTATATAGTTTCAAACATTTAATGTTATAATAAATTACATATAAATAATATAATGATATATCGCGTGCAAAACAAAAGCAATGGTTATATCGCGTGCAGACTCTGCAAGTATAAACACCTAATTAAGCAAATGTTTTCAATTAAATGTAAAAGCAGTTTTCATATAGTACTAATACAACTATCTATGATAAGAAGTGCGAAATATTCAAAGAAAAGGAGATCTGTAATATTGGTATTTTTCTCCCAAAACTAGGTAGATATTGCAAAAATTCCTAATTCAAAAACATGTGGATGTTGCTGTTCAAAATATAATATTTGACGTATTTCTATAATACGATCCACAAAATCTCATTTGAATTAGAAGTCATCAGAGTATGATTTAAATTTTTAGGATCAGAAATCCTCAAGGTGATTAAAGAAAATACAATAAAATAGCACTTATTATTTTTAATTCATTGAATCGCTAACCAATAAGTATACTAATAAAAAGACATAATTCATTTTTATTTTTATTATAATTATTTTGCTTCACACATGGTATAAAGAGCTTTGTAGAACTAGAAACGTATGTAAAATTAACGTAACAGAAAAAGACTTAAGTTAATTAATTGAGTTTCATGAGACGTGCAGTTGATGCAGAAAAGTTTAATATTTTGATCACTTTTTTAAGAAATAATGATTGCAACTCCATTAGTATCTATATTTTTATATAAACTATAACTATATGTACTTGAACTGAAATTAAGTTAGAGATAACTACAAAAAACCTTAATAGCGAATACGTTTTTCGATATTTCTAGAAGTAATTATATATTACATATGATCAAATGTATCAGATATATAATACTAACACGTGTTTTAATTATTAAGCTAATCGACATATAATCAATTAATTAAGTTATATATATATATATATATATATATATATAATATAGTTGTTCTTGGACGTCCATCCATTAATATGAATATAATTAACTATTTTATTAAGTAAAATGTTTTATTGTCAAACGTTTCGGGTCCTGATTTGAACCATCTTCAGTGTAAATAATTTAAAGAAACAATAAAAAACACGAAAAATATAATGCACCAATTACTATACAATTTACAAAGCACGAATTTTAAAAAACTATTAAATTAAAATAAATATTAAATTAAAATAAAATAAAGGAAAAGGTTTCAAAAAAGAAGAACTCTTCTCATCGAGACGTGTTACATTTTATAGGAAACATATTTATATATATATATATATATATATATATACATATACATTTACACAAAAATATCGAACCATAAGTAATTTATGTTGATTAATTATATGAATGATTATTATTCGATCATTAGTAAGATACGCCTAATTACAACTTTCTCGGTGAATGTCAACTTTTTCGAGTAATATTTCTTATTGCCTTTTCACAGTAGCTTTTCCCTTATATGTCGATTTTCAAGTGTGCATTATATCTGAATTTTTGAGTATAATAAAGAAATAATTGTACTTTATTTAGTTTCTCTATATCAAATCTGAATAATTATATAAATATATCAATCGATGAATAACAATGAGATACAGATATTTTCATTTCAAGTTCATACAACAATTTGCTCAATGAATATTTAACATTTCTAAAGGACTGTTCTCAAAATAATGAATACAACAAACACAATATTTTACATTTATTTTAATTTTTGAGAATACTTGAGAAAGAATCGTAGTTAATTGTCATTCTATAATGATTGAAACAATTATATAAAACAAAATTGAATAAAAGTTGTATAAAATGTGACAGAAATTTTCTCGGGAAATGATAACTTTTCTTACAAAGTGATTTTTTACTGACTTTTTGTTTAGCAGGGCTGATAGGAAAAACGTTTTCTTATTTTCGTTGATTATTATGTTAATTCTGTTAATTCTGTTATTATGTTATTATTATGTTAATTCTGTTAATTATATTAATTCATTAGCGTGGCGTTTTTGATAATCAAACAAAATTATTAAAACACACAAATAAATATAAAGCCCAGTTACGACAAAGTAAAAAATAGAAGAACATTTTCTCGGGGAGTATTATTGACTTTTTATGTATAGAATATTCTAGATATTATGATGAAAATTATTAATATTATTATACAAATTTGTTTAAAGGTAGCTATTAATCCTATTAAAAACAATTATTATTTCATTCGATTATAATTGACAATTAAAAACATTCTATCAATACAATATAAGACAATATTTTTCGGTAAACAAACAAATTCATTGAAAATAAATGCGAATAAAGGTCCTTTCAAGTATATAATCATACAACATTTTTCTTGGTGACCTTTCCTCATTGACTTTTTTTGAATCAACAGAATATAGAATAGAATTGAATTTTATAAATATATTCAGAAAATAATGAATTATAAATATAAAGAAAATAATTTTGTAAATTAAACTGGTTTGTTTAAATATATGAATAAATAATGCTCCCTCTGATTCCCAAATCAGAGGAGAATTTCCTTTTGGTAAATTCCAACATTCCTCAGTGATTTTTAATAAATACTATTTGTTTTAACAGTTCAATGTTGAAAAGAGCAACGACAAAATCGATATTATTGATTTACAGTGATTATATTTTCCAATTGTTAAATAAATTTATTTAAAAGAAAATATGTATCTTAACTACAAAATTATTCGTCGAGTAATTTTCCTTGATGAATGTTAAGTTCTGTCGGCGGCTTTTCTTGCAATCAATAAGATTTTCTATTTAGTTAAAATGCGGAGAATATAATGATATAATTGTAGCTTATTTGAATTATTACTATGATAATTTTCTATAATGTTCCAATAAAGCAAAAATAAATGTAAATAAAAGTTTTTATTAATACGGTTACCATACGTCCCGGCCAACCCGGACGGTCCCGAATTTCCACCGTGTGTTCCGGGTTTTTCTTAAAACCAATAATGTCCCGGATTTAAATCTTTTGTCCCGAATTGTCCCGGTTTTTCGAAAATTTAAATTAAAATTCACAAGAAATATGAAAACACACAAACAAGTGCTATTTTTTTCAAAAGAAAAAATGAAGAAAATTGAATAGAATTTTATACAATGATCAAATGAAATAAGAGCATGAAGAAACAAAAGTCCGCAATTTTGATTAAGAAAAAATGACTCATAAAACACTCGTTTTTTATTGTTTCCTTAAATAGCATTTGTTATTTAATAGCGTCCCGGATTAGCATAACTAAAAATTGCCGTCCCGGTTTTGACTTTAAAAAAATATGGTTATGTACAAAAATAGACAAAAATATCCTCGGTGCATGCCAACTTTTCCAAGTAACTTGTCTCGCAATTACTAGTAGTTTATTACTTTTATCTACCTATTTAATAAAAATAGATATTAATGAATTTCTGTTAACTACAAAATCAGACATTTTCCGCGGTATGTTTACTTAGTCAGTTTTTCCCAAATCAATTCGATTTTCTTATTAATTGAACTATTGAGAAAATCAATGATAGTTTGATTGACAAAATGTTACAAACTGAATAAAAATAATCTGACAAAACTCAAAAAATAGTTGTGAATAAAATCCATCTATATACTAAAACAGATATTTTCCTTGGTGAAATCCAACTTTTCTCAGTGGTTTTTTCTCGCAACCGGTACGATTTTCTACATAGTTGCTCTGTTGAAAATATCAACGAAAGAATCGTATTTTATTTTGCATTTTACAATGTCTAAAGCCGGGGACATTTGTGCTTTGTGGCCACCTTTCTAGTGCCCAAGATATAATGCATATAATTTAAGCAAAGCACGCGCATACAGGTTCGGATCTCAAACACAACGCACGCTTCTATATCGAAACACACCAGAAAAATATTAAAAAAATTTAAATTAAAAATTTAATTTCAATTCTAAATTATCCAACTGTTCACTATAAATATATTAAGAGTGGTAACCTCCTGTAATCGGAATCAAATGAGTGTACGTACATATACATTTGTGCTAATAAACAATTGAACGTATTTTTATCATTACTTCAAAGCCAGCCGTTGGTTCAACACGCAACTATGGATTTAAGAATCAATTACCTGATGGTAAGTAAAGTTTAGTGATTGATTTAAAAAATATTTTAAGATCTAAAAGTGATTTTAAATTTTATTAATGTGATACTAGACTAGTGTGAAGTTAATGTGTTAATTTATGATGGTGTAGAGAAATGACATGTCGGTGGAACGGAACGGTTGAATTGATGTCTTGATTTAACTGAAAGTGATTGATATTAAATTAAGTAGTATTTTCAATGTATAAATTATAGTGACTGAAGTGCAAAGGACCAATTTTTTAAAATTACTGTGCTCTTTAATAAAAACATAAATGAAATTTATTCTTATTGCAATGATCACATACTACTAATTCAAAAACTCATTCACTTCGTCCCGGATTTAATAAGTCCCAAAAGTTTCTGGTTTTGCGATATAAATTCTCTGTAAAAATTAGTATTTGTTATCAGTTACTTGTTATTTTAAAATTTAGATTATTTTTTGTGAATGGAACCAAAAAATACATAATTTCTCCACACCATCATAATGTGGCAAGATATTGGAAGATATATGGTATAATTATTGCTTTTTTTTAATTTAACCTAAAAATACATATTTTTCTTACATTAATTATTATGTTTAACATGAAATGATGCAGTTATAAAGGGATCATAAAATATTTATGACAAGTAAAGATATAGAAAGTGCGGCAAATATTTGTCACAGTTAATTGGATGTTTGCATTTCTCGTGTTATAAATTACACACACACATATATATATATATATATATATATATATATATTAGGGTGGTCCTTAATATGGACATTTTCGAATTTCCTTGCTCCCAAGGGCTCAAATGGTTCCAAACAGATAAAAAACAATTCTTTGAAAGTTTTAGCTCTTAATATTGTCTTTTAGATAGTGCACAATTCAATCAAAGTTTTGTATGGAAATAGCATGGAATTTTTTTTTTAAATTTTAAAAATGTTTTGTAGACTTAATTTAGCGAACAAATGAAAGAATAAAACGTATTCATTTTTTGCTAAGTTATACCTAAAACATTTTTTTTTAATTCTTTTTAACAATTTGGAACCATTTGAGCCCTTGGGGGCTCCATATTAAGTCCAACTTAATATATATATATATATATATATATATATATATTATTTAAAAAATAATGTATATAAATGACCATAAATTTATTAAAATTATAATGACATCATTGATCACAGGTGTTAATAATATCAAATTTAAGCTTAAAAGACAACATTTTATTAATTTATTTTAGAATATTTTCAAATTCATCAATTTTTCATCAATTGAAAGACTTCGATAGCTCCAATTTTTTATAAAGTTAGATTAGTTATTTTTTTTTTTTAATTATTTTTGAATGAAGGGTACTATGGGATTCTATTTAATATATTTTAGAAAAACATTTATATTTATTTTATTTTATTTTAATTTGGTCAAAACTTGTTGTTGCTGAGATTAATTGTTTTTCATTTTATTTTTCCGAAAAAAATCGTAACTGGTTTCTGCTTTTAATACAAAAAAGTATTCAATCGCAATGTCTGCTTCTAAAAAAATGTTAATTGTAGCAAAACATTTATTCCACTTGTTCATTAATCGATTTTAAGTACTGATTTTGCAATTACTTATATTAGAAATTTCTGTAATTAATAATTAAATTCATTTTACTTTCTCATATAAGAAAATCTACCCACATCAATTGTAATAAAATAATTAGTAGTAGTACATATTAGCAAATATTTAAATAAAATCATGATTGTACTGTAAATAGAATTAAATGTGTATATATATATATATATATATATATATATACACATTTATTCTATTTACAGTACAATCATGATTTTATTTAAATATTTGCTAATATGTACTACTACTAATTATTTTATTACAATTGATGTGGGTAGATTTTCTTAATACCAGGTCAAATTTATTCATGTCATAAATTTATAATTAAATTAATAATTACCCTGATTGTACATAAACAATTTTGTTTAATCTGGAACACGAATCGTTCATATTATATAAATATATACAATTGTATTTAATTATTATGACATTATTATCTTACAACTGCAGTAATGTAATATAAAAACCTATATTTACGTCTTTGATTGTTATATCAATAAATTGTAATAATCGTAATTAATGCTTCATAATGTGTAAATTGTGAATGCTTGATAGAGTAGTCTTTTAAATCTATTTATGAGGGATTTATACAGGTTTATAAGGTTTTATTAAATTAGACTTTTTTAACGTCGAAGGTTATTATCAATTATTACAATTTTCTCGCAACTTTATTGTAACCTGTAACATATTTATCTTTTGCATTATCTAAGAGTATTTAGTTTTTGGAATTTAAGTTCTGTTGTTATTAGCTTTTTCTTTTGCAAGTGGTGTTTTTTGTAAATAGAATTCGTTATAAATCATATCAGTTTATAAAAAGTAAATTTTTGGCTCAATGACCCATATTTTGAACATACAAAAATATTAAACTTTCCTAAAACTATTAGATATATTTCTTGATCAAGATTTCATATTTAATTTCAGAATTTGATGCATATATTTCTAAATAAGTTCATGCTCATATTAATGAGCTTTCGATGAATTTTAATTACAATCTTATATTTCGAAAATAAAATTAAGTTTTATTTTGACAATCGTTGGTGTCATTGTTTTAAAAAAAATTTTTTTAGGTAAATTAAAAAAAAATTTCTTAGGTAAAGCTAGTTAAAATTTTAATATCCTTTCTCATAATTGTAAATAATTCACTTTCAATGGTTTTCATTTGTTCGTGGGTTTTATATCAAAGTGTTTTATTAATATTAAACACATATACATTCCTACAGACAACGTGATTGAAAACAATGATCTTATCGGAATTCTAAATATAATATAAAGGTCTAGACATAACATTTAGTATGAAATTAATTGATTTTATAAAGTTATTGCAGTATTTTTGAAGCGAGCTTTTGCTCTAACCGATATAATATCACGAAAAGGAATATCTTTGTAAAATATTCTTACAATTGATGATATTTTTTTGAATACTAATTTAAATTGTTCTTAAATTTATGTTCTTTAATATACTACAAAATAGTAAATTCATTTCACTTATTAGTATATTAATTTTTGCTGTAACTCAAACGTTCTAATTTCACCGGTATCATTAAATAATAATAATTTACTTCAAAGTTAGTCTTTTAGCAAAAATTCAAGCATACATTTTTTCTACTATTTTTTTTATCTTAAAATTTTTCAAAGATAAAATACCTACTATATTTTTTATAACTATGATAAATTTGAATTACATATATTTGGAATCAACATCAATCAATAATCCAATGAAAATAAGTTGAAAATTAATTTAATTCAATTAATTAATTTTAAACTGAATCATTGGATTTGCTTTTGGCAATGTAAAGATATAAAAAGAGTATGAACTTCTTTACTTTTCTTCTTGTGTCGTCAATTGTGATAAAAATTATAGTATAATTTATAAGAATCAGCAAAATCAATTAAAATAAATAAATAAAAATTTCAAATAATATTGATAAAATTATTTAAAATATACAACAAAGTCATCACAAAATATTTTTTTTTTCATATTTTAGATAGAGGTTTAATAAAAATATTTTTTTACAATTTTACAAAAATATTACATTTTAATTAATACAAAACAATACTCTCATTTTTATTTATGACTAACAAAACTCTAAATTAAATTGTTTTATTCCTTCACGTTCTGTTGATCATTATAAAATATGCAATAAAAATTACATGAGTGCTCAAATGTATTATTAAACATATTGAGATAATATTTCTTATTTAAGAAATTTAATTATGATGGAGATTTCGATGAAAAACGACCATAATATTCAAAATTATGTCTTGTTAAATAAATAAAAAAATATAATTTTAATTAATTAAGAAAAATTAACACATTAGAATATTGTAAGCAAAACAAATTATTCACTTAACCAATTTACTTTAGAAATAAATTATTAAAGTTTAATTGAGAAATAAGGTTTATTGAATATAGAGTCTATTGAGACTGCAAAATTTTTAGTAATCAGTTTTCACCATTTCAATAACAATTTTCTCATAAAAATATTGAATGCTTCTAATTGTTATATTGATACAATTGATGATCCTTTAATCATTGATTTCTAACTAATATATACACAAAGTTGTGTATAGCATTATATAGAGCTTTTTAGATAGAGCTCTCTATAGAAATTATATAGAATTTTAACAGAGCTTTCGATAACATTGAATTTTACGATAAATTCACTGAAGTTTTTTAAAATATCTTATTGCGTACAGAATTTTTTTTATCAATCGTCTAATTTGAATTAAAAATAAATTTGCAATCACGTCGGTCAAAGTAAGTGACAGTTTCTACTCGGTTTCGAAACCGGATTTTACTACATGTAAACATATATAATAAGAATATAATTATATATTTATTATAATGACATATATTATGCAATTTAGATTAAATCGTTCTCGAATATCGTACGTCAGTATTGTTAATGCAGGTCAGACGATTTACATGCAACTCTAGATAATTTTACTTTAGTATCGTTTACGGTAATCGTAATAAATTATAATGTACATTTATATATTGTGTACATGAATCATTTTGTTTTAAATTAATTGTAACTGATATTAACTGCAAAATTCAAAGCACGTTTCGACTTCAGTAGAAGTTGACTAGAACAATAGAATACGAGAATAACGCCTACTAACTTATTAAATTTTTTCTAACTTTTAGAACATTCCTCAAATATCCATAAAAAATAATAGTATTGGGTATACAAAATTATTTTGTCTTAATTAACGCTAATTAATTGTAGTTATAGTAATCGCAAAAAAATCGAAAATGAAAATTTTTGCATATCTTTACGTTTCAAAGGTTTCTCTGCACTTTGGCATACCTCAGAAAAATAGATTTATGTGTGTGTGTATGTGTGTAGTATGTATATATATTTGGTTACAATTTTTTGATCACGATTTTGGGCGCACGGATCAACTGATTAGAATTAGTCAAAAAACTTTCGATTCCTATTGATGGAAAGATGCGCTGATTAGTTTTTGGCGAAACCTGGTCCAGCGATTTCGAAGATACGGGGCAAAAAGTGCCAAAAACGGTAATTCAGTTTTTAGAACGGAGCGCCTGATTTGAATGATTCAAAAACAATTTACTTTCGAACAAATTTCAAAATTTTCAGTTTTTTTTTCAAAATTTCCAAAAATATACACAGTTTTTTACTTTTAATAAAAATTTTAAATTTACAATTCAGCTTAAAATGTATATGTCATATGCGTTATTCTACTCGTAAGAAATATATCCTCAGGTGGATTCATTCGGAATCTCTTAATGTAAACATTTTCAAGTATTTTGAGCGATAAGATCGTCACTGTATAATATATGAACAAATTAATATATAGTAATTATAATTATCTCTGTAAAAATATCTGAAACAATTGTTATTAATCATTGATCAAAATTATTTATTATTAATTTTTTTGCTCGAATATTTAATTATGGTTCGGGAAGTTGCAGCAATTTGCCTTAAGGCACGATGCCATGCACTACTGGTTTTAATTTTGATCAATGATTTTATACATTTACAGCAACTTACATTAAGCTTTCAAAACTATTCTTCTCTAATAACTCCAAAAATTAATTTGATTAGCTAAAATTGCCTATACGTGTATTTATCATTTTATTCACAATCGATGAATAATGATATAAATTTAATTAAATCATATTTTTTTTTATTAAAAAAAATAACTAATAATCTAAAATGTTTTTAATAATAACATATCACATTAGAATGATATCAGAGCAATGGTAAAATTATCATGAATTTTTGAACAATAATTAATATTAACAATAATGAAAAATATGAACAAAATCACAATGAATATTGAAATATAATCCTGATCTAAATTTAATTAAGATAAAAATATAATTATATCCTTACATTTTATTTATATTGGCCTATCATAATTTCTCACTAGAATCCTTTATTCTACAGACATCATAATAAGAATTATTATTATATATAATATATTTTTCTTCTAGAACTTCAAAAATAAAGTATCAAGTTCAAAGATTATTGATTAAAAGTTGATTTAATTGTTAACGGCAAAATTTCTAAAATAAAATGAAAATATTTAATTCACACAATCAGATATAAAAAATTGGTTGTCATTAAATTGTATAATTAAATTCGGTAAAGCAACATTTATATTTCTTGTCTTAAACATAAAAAGGTAATATAAAATATATAATCATTTATACATGACAAAACACAATGGCACAATTAAGAATAATGTCTAATTACAAAGCTGAATATATTATTGTAAAAACCAGTGATCAAAGTATA
The DNA here is from genome assembly GCF_003426905.1 of Ctenocephalides felis. NCBI lineage: Eukaryota > Metazoa > Arthropoda > Insecta > Siphonaptera > Pulicidae > Ctenocephalides > Ctenocephalides felis. Next base: position 47,896,510 of record NW_020537758.1, read on the forward strand.
AGAAATTTCTAGCACACATAAATGTTGATTATTTCATAAATATTTGTATTTTAAAAATATGTATTTCGATGCTTGAAGATTATTAAAACAAAGACTTTTCATTGTAATTGTTTTTGATTTAATACTAATACTTTAGTATAAAACAAATAAAATAAGGATTACTTTTGTTTGCCTAAATTATTTTATAGCACGTCTATGTACTTTGAAATTGCAATTATTTATGAAAAATTAAATAGACTTATGATTTATGCAAAATTAATGAATCAATTTCAAAAATTTTCAATATTATAACGTAATATTTTCCTCAAAATTAATTAAGTCGATGTAATCATAATTAAAAATAATTAGTATAGGCAAATCTACAACAAATTTCAGTAATTTCTGATTCGACAATAAATTCAAATTCTTAAAAATTACGAATAAATGATTTTAAACATCTATGTCATTAAAATCAAAATCAATTTTGCTTGTAAGAAATAAATTCAATTAAATATCATAAATCAGAACAGAGAGATTGCAATCGCAATTTATAGTAAAACATGCATTCTTTAGTTAAATGGATTTTCGAACACGTATGTGAAACACTTTATTGCTAAGTATTTGTAGAGCAAAAATCAATACTATAAACTATTTATAAGATATATCAAATTGAAAGTATCGATCTATCGATAAATTTTGTGAAATGTCTCAGAATAGGATTGCATATTTAATAGCTGCAAATAGGATTTAATACTAAAATGATTTTGATCCAAAATTTCAGTAATTAAATAGCTTTTTTAAAGAAAATATTATACAATATATTAACGTAAATATTGTATTTTCTTATAAGTTGCATAAAAAAGCAATAGTAGTTTAATATGTTAATTATTATATATTAGTGCTCTGTATTGTCATTCTCAACAGTCTCAAAAATTAAAAAAACAGACAAATTAAAAAAAACGTATCTGCACAAATTAAAAAAATCAATTCAGTAGATTTTATCTAAATTGACAAACTTTCCATAATTTTTGTACAATTTATTATATATTATATGTTTCGTTTCGTACGTTAACTTTCGTTTAAATGAGCCATTTAAAACTATCATTATTATCATGAATAATTATGATAATAATGAAAAAAAATGGTAAATCAAACGCAGTCAGAAGAAGCTAAATTAAGTAAAAGAATATTTATCGAAACAATAGAATCTACCTAGCAAAAATTATATGCGTTGTTTCATTTTATAGAAATTAGGCTAACTTAATTTTAGTATTTTGTTTGCAATTTCTAAAAAAATACAAGTATTGCTTTGCCTGTTTTTTACAGAACGTCATGAGATAGGTCTAAGTGGCATTATCTAAGAACAATGGCTTGAATTTGTCAATACGTATTCTAATCGAATAAAATAAATAATTGAACTAGTTGGTATTGGTATTTTGCCTTGAGGCAAGTTACATGAACTTTCTGATATGTGTAAATAATCGACTTAATCAATAAAAAATAAATTAATTTATGAGTGATTAAAAGTATTCCGAGTGGATTTATCACACATCATTGAAAACGAACGAACACTCTATCGTTATACTAACATTAAGTAAATCATCTAATTTAAATTTTATAATTTTTTCAAAAAAAAATCTTAGAAATCGTCAAAAAAATTTTTTTAACTTTATTACAAGAAAACTGCCCGGCCGATCTTTACAAAAAAATTATCAGCACGATTCCCAATGAAAAATCTACACACACATACATACATTTTCCAAATTTGGTCTCATTCGATTCAGAATGGCTTAAAACGTCGCGAAAACATAACATTAGCGAATCTAAGTTTTGAATGAAATCATAAACTTTTCCTTCGGGAAATTAATAATTGTGATGATAAATGTTTAAAATTTGAACAAAACGTATTAAATTAATCCAAGATTTAATTTAGTAATTTAGTTTATTTTTAATGAACTTTAAAATATATAATTAAATAATTATAAATAAATTTAGATATAACAAGATCATTAAGATCATGAACTCTATAAAGATTTTTATCAAAATAATCAAAACAAAATTTTCCATTATTATATCAAGAAAAAACCACCAGAACAATCATTACTAAAAACAAATCAGCATGATTTTTGCTCAATTGATATCTTTCAAAAGGTTTTTTTTTATATTTTCAAAATTAGTGCAGGATTTTCGTCTAAAACTTGGACGAAAAATGTTGAACTTATCTACTACTACTACTAATTGTAAAGAAAGTGAGGCGTGACCGATCGTCGCTAAAAACTAATCAACGCGAAATCTTGATGAGTTTCATGTAAGGTAAGTTTTAGCTAAAATACCTATACACAAACATACTTTTCCAATTTTAGGCTCAAACGATTCAGAATTCGTAACCTTATGAGTTTCATTGAAGGTAAAATTTTCGCTAAAAAACCGTATACACAACGATTCAGAATGACTTAAAACGTCGAGAAAACAAAGCTAGCAAATCGGATTTTCTGGCAGAAACAAAAACTTTGTAATATAATTCTTGAGTTATTTTATTCTATTAAAATCAGGTTGAATTACCTTTATAGTATTAGAGCAAAAAATACAAATAACTATCACTTGCATTATTATGGCGTACATCACACTAGGATACTTATAACTACTTACAGCATTCAAAAGATCTTTTTACGGTTTTATATTCAATTTATTGTATTTTTTTTATTATTTTTTTTTTTACACCTACAGTAGAACTCCAATTATCCGAATTAATGGGGACCGGGACCGATTCGGATAATCAAATATTCGGAGTTTTTTTTTTAAAATTGCCATTGGAGAGAAAAAAAGTTACGTTTTGATATTGCACTATTTTTTTATTGTATTAAATGAAAGAAACATGACATTTTCACATGTTTTAAATATAAATAATATGTACTTATGTACAAGTTTAGAAATAAAAATTCTTGTTTTGTAAACATCTCCGTCAAATCAAAACAAACAATGTGCCTACACTGGCTTTGCTGGTGGAAGAATAATAGCGCACTTCGACTTTTTTTGGACAATTTTTTTTTCTGAAAGTGATTCGGATAATCGGCGATTTGGATAGTCGGAGTTCGGATAATTGGAGTTCGGATAATTGGAGTTCGGATAATTGGAGTTCTACTGTATTTTGTAAATGAGACATTATAGTCTTGATTAACAAAAATAAATCATAACAAAAAAAAATCAAAAGATCAATTATTTATTTTGGAAGAATATATGTAGTAATTATACATGAATCACTTAATAGAAATTAGGTTAAATCAACTCTAAAAAATACAAATGATCATTCTATTACTATTATTACGTCTATCGATCTTGTTGCCCGATCATTCGGAAAAGCGAAAATTGCACAAACCAATTCGAGTCATTTGTTTGCAATTTAACGTGAATATTCTAATTGGTTACAAAGACATTGTCCATTGCTTCATTCCTCCTGCAATTGGTAAATTATTGCACAAGGACCGTCGAAGCATGAACATGCGAACTAAAAATAATATCAAGGCAAATCGTTGTTTACTAATAAAGAACAGGAATTTTTATTAGCAAAAAATTAGTGAAATCAAATCGACATTGGATTTATCAGTCATTGATTAAAAGATGCGTTTATTGAAGTACAATAAAAATATCATATTCAGCTATTGGTTTAGGATAATAAAAATAAATAAAAACTAATGCGATTGAATACACAAAGTGGGTCATGAATAATTTGGTTTTTAAAAACATTTATTAATTATTAATTTATTTATCAGGAAATAAAATCATAGAAAACAACAACAAAGTCTACGAATTCTTTTAATGATGCGTAAAATGTTTGAATTCTTCTATGTATTTAGACAGAGATTGCTAATAGATCTTCGATTGTTTGTTATATGTGAATTTCTAATTTAAAAATTAACTAGTCGTATATGGCATCGTGCCTTAAGGCAAATTGCTGGAACTTCTCGTACTTTAAAGAAATGTTCGAGGAATATTAAATGTTTTCAAATAGATTGTTATAAATATTGTAGCATTGTTAAATATTTAAAAAGAATTATATAAACTGAATTGCAAAGCTTAAATTGTTTTTATAAAATTTATAAGTGTGTTTTAGAACTGCATTAAAAATTAAATTTAAAATCAGAATTATTTTCGATAAAAAAAAATTCTTGAAAAAAAAAATTTTTTCGAAAAACAATTGCTTTGCCAACACAAGTTGAAAGTTTTTTAAATCATTCAAATCGGATGCTTAGTTCTCTCCGTATCTTTGAAACGGCTTGACCTGCCTTTGCCAAAAACTAATCACCACTTCTCACCATCATAACAAATTGAATGTTTTTTGGATCATTCAAATCGGATACTTTTCTCTCTCAAAAAGCTCCGTATCGCCGTAGCGACTGGATCTATCTTTGCCAAAAACTAAACAGCACATCTCCCTATTAATAGGAATCGAATATTTTTTGAAACACTCAAATCAGTTGATCAGTGCGCCCGAAAACGTGGACGAAAAATTGCGGACACACAAAACCCACACACACACACATCTATTTTTTCTTTCCATGTTCAGATACTTTTGAAACGTAAAAATATGAAAAAATTATAATTTAGATTTTGGTCCGTACAGGAAGTTAATGATTAAAGAGTTCGATAAATGTTTTTGAATTGAGATAAATACTGTTTTGAAAATTTTTTATAGAATTGTTTTGGTTTTATTTGGTCTAGCTAGTGTCACAAATAATTTCTGCATTAGTCTCACTGGAAAAATTATCCATATAGTAGTCACATAAGTCTGGTCAATGGTCAAAACCTTTCACTGCTATAATCGGACACAATGCCACTTTTACCATATTCTCCAGAAGTGTTAATAGATTTGCTATCTTCAGAAAAAAGAAGATCGAATAAAATAATGCCTAACAGCAGTTTCCATGGCAGTATTGTTTACCCAGGCGGTATTGCTATACAAAGACAAAAGACCTAGTTTGAGATGCTTAAACGCATTTCCTTCGCTATACAAAAAACATTTTCCAGTCACTAAAAGAATTTAGATGATGAATCTTTGATCTAGGTCAAAAAGCGCATTGATCAATAACGACCAAATAATTATTTGATCCCGAAATTATGCTACTACCAAAAATAAGATAAAAAATGTTTGACCAAAATAACCAATATATAACTGAATAAAGTATTGTGTTTATTATACAAAAAATACTTGCCAAAATGTCTTTAGGCGAAATTATATTCAAGCAACCCAATATTTCCATTTTCCGTTCCTTATATATTAATAATAACTATATTATCTTAAGTTTAAAACATGAAAGTGATTCTTTTCAAAACAAGTCGTGTAATTTAAATATATTACCTACTAAAAGGAAAATGTTAATTAATTGAACATTGGTTTTTAGAAAACCTTTGCCGACACGAGCGCGTATATATTCAAGAAATAGGAGCAATAAATTTATAATTTATTTACTAGATATGTGTCCACGACGCAAAAACTGTAGAATGTTTTATATATATAGTTATATACGAGAGCTTATAGTAGAATTTTTTCAATTTACCAATTAAAATATCAACAAAATCCCAACCAAAACTTTGGTCTCTATATACCAAAATTTAATTAAGATATAATTTAGTACATTAATAAAAGGTAAACTACTGGGTTTTCCTTTTAAAATTCTATGTTATTTGTCAAACTAATTACTCAACGTCTTTCTATTTAGACAGATTGTAATTATAAGAAAATAAAAAAAAACTTTGATTTCTAGGGGTCTTTGGAATCATTCGAAATATAATCAAATTAACTTTTATTAAAAAAATTTAAAATTATGGATGAATGTAAAATTTTGTAAATTAAATGAAAATGGCGTTTTAAAGAAAAATTTGCTAAATGCTATCTACTTTTATTATATTCAAAAAAGTAACAAAATTTTGAACCACTTCGTCTCAAATCAATGATGAAGTAGTTGACATTGGTTATATCAAATATTAACCGTGCTCATTATTGAAATAAATGAATTTCATAATCTTTATGCAATATGAGGCATCAAAGTATTGATTGAATATTTGTAATATTCAATAGATTTGAAATAAACAACAAAATTTTGCCCCATTGTGTTTTATCAATAACTATATAATATAATCAACGCGTTTCAAGTTAAGTAATTAGTATGCATAATAAGATTTCATAAAAAAATCAAAAGTTGAAAAGTTATCTTTTATTATTATTTTTTTCAAATATAAATTAAGTCTAATAATGAATAATTAAAATATTGGTTATATAAAAATCTCTAAAAATATCTAATATGGAAACTGTGATGTACCGACGATCATCTTTTTGATAAAGCTTAAGTAATTTGTATCATTCTAGTTTCATAATTTGCAGGGTTTTTTTCAAATAGTTTTCTTCAAATTTCATAAAGGTTTTAAATGCAAAGATTTACAAATGCATTAAATGTAATTCATTTTACACAAAACCTTCAAATGTCTTCGCAGAACTTCATCAAGTGATGTTTCTTAACTATTTTTAAAAAGAATGTATTCGAATATCATAAACACCTATTTTATGGTTTGCTTATGATAAATAAATAAATTAACT